>NC_060121.1:643046-963319 GCF_021461395.2 Schistocerca americana | reverse complement strand
CCCGAGGTAGCAATAGACCCTCGGAGACATGTCGCCTGAAGGACGATGTGGTGAATCTCGACGCAATATGAGGGTTCCATCGTCATTAGGATGCCCTCAACGTTACAATTAACTATCAGCTTCGCGTCGGATTCGAAAATCTAGACTCACAGGAGCACAACCATAAGGTGCCAGAGGCAGCAATAGACTCTTGGAGAAAAGTCGGCTGGAGGACGATGCATTGAATCGCGACGCATCGTCATTAGGAGACCCTGAATGTTACAATTAACTATCAGTTTTGGGTCGGATTCGAGAATCTAGACTCACAGGAGACGGACCATATGGTGACCGAGGCAACAATAGACCCTTGGCGACAAGTCGGCTGGAGGACGATGTATTGAATCTCGACGCAGTTTGAGTGTTCCTTCGTCATTAGGAGGCCCTGAATGTTACAATTAACTATCAGTTTCGCGTCGGATTCGAAAATCTAGACTCACAGGAGTACGACCATAAGGTGCCGGAGGCAGCAATATCCCCTTGGAGACAAGTCGGCTGGAGGTCGATGTATTGAATCTCGACGCAATTCGAGTGTTTCATCGTCATTAGGAGGCCGTGAACGTTACAATTAACTATCAGTTTTGCGTCGGATTCGATAATCTAGACTCACAGGAGAACGATCAAAAGGCGCCCGAGGCAACAGTAGAGCCCTTGGAAACTAGTCGGCTGGAGGACGATGTATTGAATCGCGACGCAATTTGAGTGTTCCATCGTCATTAGGAGGCCCTGAACGTTACAATTAACTATCAGTTTTGCGTCGGATTCGAAAATCTAGACTCACGGGAGACGGACCATATGGTGCCCGAGGCAGAAGTATCCCCTTGGAGACAAGTCGGCTGGAGGACGATGTATGGAATCTCGACGCAATTTGAGTGTTCCATCGTCATTAGGAGGCCCTGAACGTTACAATTAACTATCGGTTTTCGGTCGGATTCGATAATCTAGACTCACAGGAGACGGAACATATGGTGCCCGAGGCAGAAATATCCCCTTGGAGACAAGTCGGCTGGAGGACGATGTATGGAATCTCGACGCAATTTGAGTGTTCCATCGTCATTAGGAGGCCGTGAGCGTTACAATTAAGTATCAGTTTTGCGTCGGATTCGATAATCTAACCTCACAGGAGACGGACCATATGGTAGCCGAGGCAGTAATATCCCCGTGTAGGCAAGTCGGCTGGAGGACGATGTATTTTATCTCTACGCAATTTGAGTGTTCCATCGTCATTAAGAGGCCGTGAGCATTACAATTAACTATCAGTTTTGCGTCGGATTCGATAATCTAGACTCACAGGAGAACGATCAAAAGGCGCCCGAGGCAACAATACACCCTTGGAAACTAGTCGGCTGGAGGACGATGTATTGAATCGCCACGCAATTTGAGTGTTCCATCGTCATTAGGAGGCCCTGAACGTTACATTTAACTATCAGGTTTGGGTCGGATTCGAAAATCTAGACTCACAGGAGACGGACCATATGGTGCCCGAGGCAGAAATATCCCCTTGGAGACAATTCGGCTGGAGGACGATGTATGGAATCTCGACGCAATTTGAGTGTTCCATCGTCATTAGGAGGCCCTGAACGTTACAATTAACTATCAGTTTTGCGTCGGATTCTAAAACCTTGTCTCAAAGGAGAACGACCATAAGGTGCCCGAGGCAGCAATATCCCCTTGGAGACAAGTCGGCTGGAGGTCGTTGTATTGAATCCCGACGCAAATTGTGTGTTCCATCGTCATTACGAGGCCCTGAACGTTACTATTAACTATCAGTTTTGCGTCGGATTCGAAAATGTAGACTCAGAGGGGAACGACCATAAGGTGCCCGAGGTAGCAATAGACCCTCGGAGACATGTCGCCTGAAGGACGATGTGTTGAATATCGACGCAATATGAGGGTTCCATCGTCATTAGGATGCCCTGAACGTTACTATTAACTATCAGCTTCGCGTCGGATTCGAAAATCTAGACTCACAGGAGCACAACCATAAGGTGCCAGAGGCAGCAATAGACTCTTGGAGAAAAGTCGGCTGGAGGACGATGCATTGAATCGCGACGCAATTTGAGTGTTTCATCGTCATTAGGAGGCCGTGAGCGTTACAATTAACTATCAGTTTTGCGTCTGATTCGTTAATCTAGACTCACAGGAGAAAGATCAAAAGGCGCCCGAGGCAACAATAGAGCCCTTGGAAACTAGTCGGCTGGAGGACGATGTATTGAATCGCGACGCAATTTGAGTGTTCCATCGTCATTAGGAGGCCCTGAACGTTACAATTAACTATCAGTTTTGCGCCGGATTCGAAAGTCTAGACTCACAGGAGACGGACCATATGGTGCCAGAGGCAGAAATATCCCCTTGGAGACAAGTCGGCTGGAGGACGATGTATGGAATCTCGACGCAATTTGAGTGTTCCATCGTCATTAGGAGGCCCTGAACGTTACAATTAACTATCGGTTTTCGGTCGGATTCGATAATCTAGACTCACAGGAGACGGAACATATGGTGCCCGAGGCAGAAATATCCCCTTGGAGACAAGTCGGCTGGAGGACGATGTATGGAATCTCGACGCAATTTGTGTGTTCCATCGTCATTAGGAGGCCCTGAACGTTACAATTTACTATCAGGTTTGCGTCGGATTCGAAAATCTAGACTCACAGGAGAACGACCATAAGGAGCCCGCTTCAGCAATAGAACCTTGGAGACAAGTCGGCTGCAGGACGATGTATTGAATCTCGACGCAATTTGAGTGTTCCATTGTCATTAGGAGGCCCTGAGAGTTACAATAAACTATCAGTTTCGCGTCATATTCGAAAATCTAGACTCACAGGAGACGGACCAAACGGTGTCCGAGGCAGCAATATCCCCTTAGAGACAAGTCGGCTTGAGGACGTTGTGTTCAATCTCGACGATTTTTGAGTGTTCCATCGTCATTAGGAGGTCCGGAACGTTACTATTAACTATCAGTTTTGCGTCGGATTCGAAATTCTAGACTCGCAGGAGACGGACCATATGGTGACCGACGCAGCAATAGACCCTTGGCGACAAGTCGGCTGGAGGACGATGTATTGAATCTCGACGAAATTTGAGTGTTCCATCGTCATTACGAGGCGCTGAACGTTACAATTAACTATCAGTTTTGCGTCGGATTCGAAAACCTAGACTCACAGGAGAACGACTATAAGGTGCCCGAGGCAGCAATATCCCCTTCGAGACAAGTCGGCTGGAGGTCGATGTATTGAATCTCGACGCAATCTGAGTTTTCCATCGTCATTAGGATGCCCTGAACGTTACAATTAATTATCAGTTTTGCGTCCGATTCGAAAATCTAGACTCACAGGAGAACGACCATAAGGTGCCAGAGGCAGCAATAGACCCCTGGAGAAAAGTTGGCTGGAGGGTGATGCATTGAATCGCGACGCAATTTGAGTGTTCCATCGTCATTAGGAGGCACCGAACATTACAATTAACCATCAGTTTTGCGTCGAATTCGATAATCTAGACTTACAGGAGAACGATCAAAAGGCGCCCGAGGCAACAAAAGACCCTCGGAAGCAAGTCGGCTGGAGGCTGATGTATTGAATCGCGACGCATTTTGAGTGCTCCATCGTCATTAGGAGGCCCTGAACCTTACAATTAACTATCAGTTTTGCGTCGGATTCGAAAATCTAGACTCACAGGAGACGGACCATATGGTGCCCGAGGCAGCAATATAACCTTGTAGGCAAGTCGGTGGAGGACGATGTATGGAATCTCGACGCAATTTGAGTGTTTCATCGTCATTAGGAGGCCCTGAACGTTACAATTTACTATCAGGTTTGCGTCAGATTCGAAAATCTAGACTCACAGGACAACGACCATAAGGAGCCCGCTTCAGCAATAGAACCTTGGAGACAAGTCGGCTGGAGGACGATGTATTGAATCTCGACGCAATTTGAGTGCTCCATCGTCATTAGGAGGCCCTGAACGTTACAATAAACTATCAGTTTCGCGTCATATTCGAAAATCTAGACTCACAGGAGACGGACGATATGGTGTCCGAGGCAGCAATATCCCCTTAGAGACAAGTCGGCTTGAGGCCGATGTGTTGAATCTCGACGATTTTTGAGTGTTCCATCGTCATTAGGAGGTCCGGAACGTTACTATTAACTATCAGTTTTGCGTCGGATTCGAAATTCTAGACTCGCAGGAGACGGACCATATGGTGACCGACGCAGCAATAGACCCTTGGCGACAAGTCGGCTGGAGGACGATGTATTGATTCTCGACGCAATTTGAGTGTTCCATCGTCATTAGGAGGCGCTGAACATTACAATTAACTATCAGTTTTGCGTCGGATTCGAAAACCTAGACTCACAGGAGAACGACTATAAGGTGCCCGAGGCAGCAATATCCCCTTGGAGACAAGTCGGCTGGAGGTCGATGTATTGAATCTCGACGCAATCTGCTCTTTTCCATCGTCATTAGGATGCCCTGAACGTTACAATTAATTATCAGTTTTGCGTCGGATTCGAAAATCTAGACTCACAGGAGAACGACCATAAGGTGCCAGAGGCAGCAATAGACCCCTGGAGAAAAGTTGGCTGGAGGGTGATGCATCGAATCGCGACGCAATTTGAGTGTTCCATCGTCATTAGGAGGCACTGAACATTACAATTAACCATCAGTTTTGCGTCGAATTCGATAATCTAGACTTACAGGAGAACGATCAAAAGGCGCCCGAGGCAACAATAGACCCTCGGAAGCAAGTCGGCTGGAGGCCGATGTATTGAATCGCGACGCATTTTGAGTGCTCCATCGGCATTAGGAGGCCCTGAACCTTACAATTAACTATCAGTTTTGCGTCGGATTCGAAAATCTAGACTCACAGGAGACGGACCATATGGTGACCGAGGCAGAAATATCCCCTTGGAGACAAGTCGGCTGGAGGACGATGTAAGGAATCTCGACGCAATTTGAGTGTTCCATCGTCATTAGGAGGCCCTGAACGTTACAATTTACTATCAGTTTCGCGTCGGATTCGAAAATCTAGACTCACAGGAGAACGACCATAAGGAACCCGCGGCAGCAATAGAACCTTGGAGACAAGTCGGCTTGAGGACGATGTATTGAATCTCGACGCAATTTGAGTGTTCCATCGTTATTAGGAGCCCTGAACGTTACAATAAACTATCAGTTTCGCGTCATATTCGAAAATCTAGACTCACAGGAGACGGACCATATGGTGCCCGAAGAAGTAATATCCCCTTAGAGACAAGTCGGCTTGAGGACGATGTATTGAATCTCGACGCAATTTGAGTGTTCCATCGTCATTAGAAGGCCCTCAACGTTACAGTTAACTCTCAGTTTAGCGTCGGATTCGAAAATCTAGACTCACAGGAAAACGACGATAAGGTGCCCGAGGCAGCAATAGACCCTTCGAGACAAGTCGGCTGGAGGACGATGTGTTGAATCTCGACGATTTTTGAGTGTTCCATCGTCATTAGGAGGTCCTGAACGTCACTAATAACTATCAGTTTTGCGTCGGATTCGAAATTCTAGACTCACAGGAGTCGGACCATATGGTGACCGAGGCAACAATAGACCCTTGGCGACAAGTCGGCTGGAGGACGATGTATTGAATCTCGACGCAATTTGAGTGTTCTTTCGTCATTAGGAGGCCCTGAATGTTACAATTAACTATCAGTTTCGCGTCGGATTCGAAAATCTAGACTCACAGGAGTACGACCATAAGGTGCCGGAGGCAGCAATATTCCCTTGGAGACAAGTCGGCTGGAGGTCGATGTATTGAATCTCGACGCAATTCGAGTGTTTCATCGTCATCAGGAGGCCGCGAACGTTACAATTAACTATCAGTTTTGCGTCGGATTCGATAATCTAGACTCACAGGAGAACGATCAAAAGGCGCCCGAGGCAACAATAGAGCCCTTGGAATCCAGTCGGCTGGAGGACGATGTATTGAATCGCGACGCAATTTGAGTGTTCCATCGTCATTAGGAGGCCCTGAACGTTACAATTAACTATCAGTTTTGCGTCGGATTCGAAAATCTAGACTCACAGGAGACGGACCATATGGTGCCCGAGGCAGAAATATCCCCTTGGAGACAAGTCGGCTGGAGGACGATGTATGGAATCTCGACGCAATTTGAGTGTTCCATCGTCATTAGGAGGCCCTGAACGTTACAATTAACTATCGGTTTTCGGTCGGATTCGATAATCTAGACTCACAGGAGACGGAACATATGGTGCCCGAGGCAGAAATATCCCCTTGGAGACAAGTCGGCTGGAGGACGATGTATGGAATTTCGACGCAATTTGAGTGTTCCATCGTCATTAGGAGGCCGTGAGCGTTACAATTAACTATCAGTTTTGCGTCGGATTCGATAATCTAACCTCACAGGAGACGGACCATATGGTAGCCGAGGCAGTAATATCCCCGTGTAGGTAAGTCGGCTGGAGGACGATGTATTTAATCTCTACGCAATTTGAGTGTTCCATCGTCATTAAGAGGCCGTGAGCATTACAATTAACTATCAGTTTTGCGTCGGATTCGATAATCTAGACTCACAGGAGAACGATCAAAAGGCGCCCGAGGCAACAATACACCCTTGGAAACTAGTCGGCTGGAGGACGATGTATTGAATCGCGACGCAATTTGAGTGTTCCATCGTCATTAGGAGGCCCTGAACGTTACAATTAACTATCAGGTTTGGGTCGGATTCGAAAATCTAGACTCACAGGAGACGGACCATATGGTGCCCGAGGCAGAAATATCCCCTTGGAGACAATTCGGCTGGAGGACGATGTATGGAATCTCGACGCAATTTGAGTGTTCCATCGTCATTAGGAGGCCCTGAACGTTACAATTAACTATCAGTTTTGCGTCGGATTCGAAAACCTTGTCTCAAAGGAGAACGACCATAAGGTGCCCGAGGCAGCAATATCCCCTTGAAGACAAGTCGGCTGGAGGTCGTTGTATTAAATCCCGACGCAATTTGAGTGTTCCATCGTCATTACGAGGCCCTGAACGTTACTATTAACTATCAGTTTTGCGTCGGATAAGAAAATGTAGACTCAGAGGGGAACGACCATAAGGTGCCCGAGGTAGCAATAGACCCTCGGAGACATGTCGCCTGAAGGACGATGTGTTGAATCTCGACGCAATATGAGGGTTCCATCGTCATTAGGATGCCCTGAACGTTACTATTAACTATCAGCTTCGCGTCGGATTCGAAAATCTAGACTCACCGGAGCACAACCATAAGGTGCCAGAGGCAGCAATAGACTCTTGGAGAAAAGTCAGCTGGAGGACGATGCATTGAATCGCGACGCAATTTGAGTGTTTCATCGTCATTAGGAGGCCGTGAGCGTTACAATTAACTATCAGTTTTGCGTCGGATTCGTTAATCTAGACTCACAGGAGAAAGATCAAAAGGCGCCCGAGGCAACAATAGAGCCCTTGGAAACTAGTCGGCTGGAGGACGATGTATTGAATCGCGACGCAATTTGAGTGTTCCATCGTCATTAGGAGGCCCTGAACGTTACAATTAACTATCAGTTTTGCGTCGGATTCGAAAATCTAGACTCACAGGAGACGGACCATATGGTGCCCGAGGCAGAAATATGCCCTTGGAGACAAGTCGGCTGGAGGACGATGTATGGAATCTCGACGCAATTTGAGTGTTCCATCGTCATTAGGAGGCCCTGAACGTTACAATTAACTATCGGTTTTCGGTCGGATTCGATAATCTAGACTCACAGGAGACGGAACATATGGTGCCCGAGGCAGAAATATCCCCTTGGAGACAAGTCGGCTGGAGGACGATGTATGGAATCTCAACGCAATTTGAGTGTTCCATCGTCATTAGGAGGCCCTGAACGTTACAATTTACTATCAGGTTTGCGTCGGATTCGAAAATCTAGACTCACAGGAGAACGACCATAAGGAGCACGCTTCAGCAATAGAACCTTGGAGACAAGTCGGCTGGAGGACGATGTATTGAATCTCGACGCAATTTGAGTGTTCCATTGTCATTAGGAGGCCCTGAGAGTTACAATAAACTATCAGTTTCGCGTCATATTCGAAAATCTAGACTCACAGGAGACGGACCAAATGGTGTCCGAGGCAGCAATATCCCCTTAGAGACAAGTCGGCTTGAGGCCGATGTGTTGAATCTCGACGATTTTTGAGTGTTCCATCGTCATTAGGAGGTCCGGAACGTTACTATTAACTATCAGTTTTACGTCGGATTCGAAATTCTAGACTCGCAGGAGACGGACCATATGGTGACCGACGCAGCAATAGACCCTTGGCGACAAGTCGGCTGGAGGACGATGTATTGAATCTCGACGCAATTTGAGTGTTCCATCGTCATTAGGAGGCGCTGAACGTTACAATTAACTATCAGTTTTGCGTCGGATTCGAAAACCTAGACTCACAGGAGAACGACTATAAGGTGCCCGAGGCAGCAATATCCCCTTGGAGACAAGTCGGCTGGAGGTCGATGTATTGAATCTCGACGCAATCTGAGCTTCTCCATCGTCATTAGGATGCCCTGAACGTTACAATTAATTATCAGTTTTGCGTCGGATTCGAAAATCTAGACTCACAGGAGAACGACCATAAGGTGCCAGAGGCAGCAATAGACCCCTGGAGAAAAGTTGGCTGGAGGGTGATGCATTGAATCGCGACGCAATTTGAGTGTTCCATCGTCATTAGGAGGCACTGAACATTACAATTAACCATCAGTTTTGCGTCGAATTCGATAATCTAGACTTACAGGAGAACGATCAAAAGGCGCCCGAGGCAACAATAGACCCTCGGAAGCAAGTCGGCTGGAGGCCGATGTATTGAATCGCGACGCATTTTGAGTGCTCCATCGTCATTAGGAGGCCCTGAACCTTACAATTAACTATCAGTTTTGCGTCGGATTCGAAAATCTAGACTCACAGGAGACGGACCATATGGTGACCGAGGCAGAAATATCCCCTTGGAGACAAGTCGGCTGGAGGACGATGTAAGGAATCTCGACGCAATTTGAGTGTTCCATCGTCATTAGGAGGCCCTGAACGTTACAATTTACTATCAGTTTCGCGTCGGATTCGAAAATCTAGACTCACAGGAGAACGACCATAAGGAACCCGCGGCAGCAATAGAACCTTGGAGACAAGTCGGCTTGAGGACGATGTATTGAATCTCGACGCAATTTGAGTGTTCCATCGTCATTAGGAGCCCTGAACGTTACAATAAACTATCAGTTTCGCGTCATATTCGAAAATCTAGACTCACAGGAGACGGACCATATGGTGCCCGAGGAAGTAATATCCCCTTAGAGACAAGTCGGCTTGAGGACGATGTATTGAATCTCGACGCAATTTGAGTGTTCCATCGTCATTAGGAGGCCCTCAACGTTACAGTTAACTCTCAGTTTAGCGTCGGATTCGAAAATCTAGACTCACAGGAAAACGACGATAAGGTGCCCGAGGCAGCAATAGACCCTTCGAGACAAGTCGGCTGGAGGACGATGTGTTGAATCTCGACGATTTTTGAGTGTTCCATCGTCATTAGTAGGTCCTGAACGTCACTAATAACTATCAGTTTTGCGTCGGATTCGAAATTCTAGACTCACAGGAGTCTTACCATATGGTGACCGAGGCAACAATAGACCCTTGGCGACAAGTCGGCTGGAGGACGATGTATTGAATCTCGACGCAATTTGAGTGTTCCATCGTCATTAGGAGGCCCTGAATGTTACAATTAATTATCAGTTTCGCGTCGGATTCGAAAATCTAGACTCTCAGGAGCACGACCATAAGGTGCCAGAGGCAGCAACAGACCCTTGCAGACAAGTCGGCTGGAGGACGATGTATTGAATCTCGACGCAATTTGAGTGTTCCATCGTCATTAGGAGGCCCTGAACGTTACAATTAACTATCGGTTTTCGGTCGGATTCGATAATCTAGACTCACAGGAGACGGAACATATCGTGCCCGAGGCAGAAATATCCCCTTGGATACAAGTCGGCTGGATGACGATGTATGGAATCTCGACGCAATTTGAGTGTTCCATCGTCATTAGGAGGCCCTGAACTTTACAATTTACTATCAGGTTTGCGTCGGATTCGAAAATCTAGACTCACAGGGAACGACCATAAGGAGCCCGCTTCAGCAATAGAACCTTGGAGACAAGTCGGCTGGAGGACGATGTATTGAATCTCGACGCAATTTGAGTGTTCCATCGTCATTAGGAGGCCGTTAGCGTTACAATTAACTATCAGTTTTGCGTCGGATTCGATAATCTAACCTCACAGGAGACGGACCATATGGTAGCCGAGGCAGTAATATCCCCGTGTAGGCAAGTCGGCTGGAGGACGATGTATTTTATCTCTACGCAATTAGAGTGTTCCATCGTCATTAAGAGGCCGTGAGCATTACAATTAACTATCAGTTTTGCGTCGGATTCGATAATCTAGACTCACAGGAGAACGATCAAAAGGCGCCCGAGGCAACAATACACCCTTGGAAACTAGTCGGCTGGAGGACGATGTATTGAATCGCGACGCAATTTGAGTGTTCCATCGTCATTAGGAGGCCCTGAACGTTACAATTAACTATCAGGTTTGGGTCGGATTCGAAAATCTAGACTCACAGGAGACGGACCATATGGTGCCCGAGGCAGAAATATCCCCTTGGAGACAATTCGGCTGGAGGACGATGTATGGAATCTCGACGCAATTTGAGTGTTCCATCGTCATTAGGAGGCCCTGAACGTTACAATTAACTATCAGTTTTGCGTCGGATTCGAAAACCTTGTCTCAAAGGAGAACGACCATAAGGTGCCCGAGGCAGCAATATCCCCTTGAAGAGAAGTCGGCTGGAGGTCGTTGTATTGAATCCCGACGCAATTTGAGTGTTCCATCGTCATTACGAGGCCCTGAACGTTACTATTAACTATCAGTTTTGCGTCGGATTCGAAAATGTAGACTCAGAGGGGAACGACCATAAGGTGCCCGAGGTAGCAATAGACTCTTGGAGAAAAGTCGGCTGGAGGACGATGCATTGAATCGCGACGCAATTTGAGTGTTTCATCGTCATTAGGAGGCCGTGAGCGTTACAATTAACTATCAGTGTTGCGTCGGATTCGTTAATCTAGACTCACAGGAGAAAGATCAAAAGGCGCCCGAGGCAACAATAGGGCCCTTGGAAACTAGTCGGCTGGAGGACGATGTATTGAATCGCGACGCAATTTGAGTGTTCCATCGTCATTAGGAGGCCCTGAACGTTACAATTAACTATCAGTTTTGCGTCGGATTCGAAAATCTAGACTCACAGGAGACGGACCATATGGTGCCCGAGGCAGAAATATCCCCTTGGAGACAAGTCGGCTGGAGGACGATGTATGGAATCTCGACGCAATTTGAGTGTTCCATCGTCATTAGGAGGCCCTGAACGTTAGAATTAACTATCGGTTTTCGGTCGGATTCGATAATCTAGACTCACAGGAGACGGAACATATGGTGCCCGAACCAGAAATATCCCCTTGGAGACAAGTCGGCTGGAGGACGATGTATGGAATCTCGACGCAATTTGAGTGTTCCATCGTCATTAGGAGGCCCTGAGCGTTACAATTTACTATCAGGTTTGCGTCGGATTCGAAAATCTAGACTCACAGGAGAACGACCATAAGGAGCCCGCTTCAGCAATAGAACCTTGGAGACAAGTCGGCTGGAGGACGATGTATTGAATCTCGACGCAATTTGATTGTTCCATTGTCATTAGGAGGCCCTGAGAGTTACAATAAACTATCAGTTTCGCGTCATATTCGAAAATCTAGACTCACAGGAGACGGACCAAATGGTGTCCGAGGCAGCAATATCCAATTAGAGACAAGTCGGCTTGAGGACGTTGTGTTCAATCTCGACGATTTTTGAGTGTTCCATCGTCATTAGGAGGTCCGGAACGTTACTATTAACTATCAGTTTTGCGTCGGATTCGAAATTCTAGACTCGCAGGAGACGGACCATATGGTGACCGACGCAGCAATAGACCCTTGGCGACAAGTCGGCTGGAGGACGATGTATTGAATCTCGACGAAATTTGAGTGTTCCATCGTCATTACGAGGCGCTGAACGTTACAATTAACTATCAGTTTTGCGTCCGATTCGAAAATCTAGACTCACAGGAGAACGACCATAAGGTGCCAGAGGCAGCAATAGACCCCTGGATAAAAGTTGGCTGGAGGGTGATGCATTGAATCGCGACGCAATTTGAGTGTTCCATCGTCATTAGGAGGCGCTGAACATTACAATTAACCATCAGTTTTGCGTCGAATTCGATAATCTAGACTTACAGGAGAACGATAAAAAGGCGCCCGAGGCAACAATAGACCCTCGGAAGCAAGTCGGCTGGAGGCCGATGTATTGAATCGCGACGCATTTTGAGTGCTCCATCGTCATTAGGAGGCCCTGAACCTTACAATTAACTATCAGTTTCGCGTCGGATTCGAAAATCTAGACTCACAGGAGACGGACCATATGGTGCCCGAGGCAGCAATATCCCCTTGTAGGCAAGTCGGTGGAGGACGATGTATTTAATCTCGACGCAATTTGAGTGTTCCATCGTCATTAGGAGGCCCTGAACGATACAATTAACTATCTGTTTTGCATCGGATTCGAAAATGAACACTCAGAGGAGAACGACCATAAGGTGCCCGAGGTAGCAATAGACCCTCGGATACAAGTCGCCTGGAGGACGATGTATTGAATCTCGGCGCAATTTGAGTATTTCATCGTCATTAGGATGCCCTGAACGTTACAATTTACTATCAGTTTTTCGTCGGATTCGAAAATCTAGACTCACAGGAGAACGACCATAAGGAGCCCACGGCAGCAATAGACCCTAGGAGACAAGTCGGTGGCAGGACGATGTATTGAATATCGACGAAATTTGAGTGTTCCATCGTCATTAGGGGGCCCTGAACGTTACAATTTACTATCAGTTTCGCGTCGGATTCGAAAATCTAGACTCACAGGAGAACGACCATAAGGAACCCGCGGCAGCAATAGAACCTTGGAGACAAGTCGGCTTGAGGACGATGTATTGAATCTCGACGCAATTTGAGTGTTCCATCGTCATTAGGAGCCCTGAACGTTACAATAAACTATCAGTTTCGCGTCATATTCGAAAATCTAGACTCACAGGAGACGGACCATATGGTGCCCGAGGAAGTAATATCCCCTTAGAGACAAGTCGGCTTGAGGACGATGTATTGAATCTCGACGCAATTTGAGTGTTCCATCGTCATTAGGAGGCCCTCAACGTTACAGTTAACTCTCAGTTTAGCGTCGGATTCGAAAATCTAGACTCACAGGAAAACGACGATAAGGTGCCCGAGGCAGCAATAGACCCTTCGAGACAAGTCGGCTGGAGGACGATGTGTTGAATCTCGACGATTTTTGAGTGTTCCATCGTCATTAGTAGGTCCTGAACGTCACTAATAACTATCAGTTTTGCGTCGGATTCGAAATTCTAGACTCACAGGAGTCGGACCATATGGTGACCGAGGCAACAATAGACCCTTGGCGACAAGTCGGCTGGAGGACGATGTATTGAATCTCGACGCAATTTGAGTGTTCCATCGTCATTAGGAGGCCCTGAATGTTACAATTAACTATCAGTTTCGCGTCGGATTCGAAAATCTAGACTCTCAGGAGCACGACCATAAGGTGCCAGAGGCAGCAACAGACCCTTGCAGACAAGTCGGCTGGAGGACGATGTAGTGAATCTCGTTGCAATTTGAGTGTTCCATCGTCATTAGGAGGCCCTGAACGTTACAATTAACTATCGGTTTTCGGTCGGATTCGATAATCTAGACTCACAGGAGACGGAACATATCGTGCCCGAGGCAGAAATATCCCCTTGGAGACAAGTCGGCTGGATGACGATGTATGGAATCTCGACGCAATTTGAGTGTTCCATCGTCATTAGGAGGCCCTGAACTTTACAATTTACTATCAGGTTTGCGTCGGATTCGAAAATCTAGACTCACAGGGAACGACCATAAGGAGCCCGCTTCAGCAATAGAACCTTGGAGACAAGTCATCTGGAGGACGATGTATTGAATCTCGACGCAATTTGAGTGTTCCATCGTCATTAGGAGGCCGTTAGCGTTACAATTAACTATCAGTTTTGCGTCGGATTCGATAATCTAACCTCACAGGAGACGGACCATATGGTAGCCGAGGCAGTAATATCCCCGTGTAGGCAAGTCGGCTGGAGGACGATGTATTTTATCTCTACGCAATTAGAGTGTTCCATCGTCATTAAGAGGCCGTGAGCATTACAATTAACTATCAGTTTTGCGTCGGATTCGATAATCTAGACTCACAGGAGAACGATCAAAAGGCGCCCGAGGCAACAATACACCCTTGGAAACTAGTCGGCTGGAGGACGATGTATTGAATCGCGACGCAATTTGAGTGTTCCATCGTCATTAGGAGGCCCTGAACGTTACAATTAACTATCAGGTTTGGGTCGGATTCGAAAATCTAGACTCACAGGAGACGGACCATATGGTGCCCGAGGCAGAAATATCCCCTTGGAGACAATTCGGCTGGAGGACGATGTATGGAATCTCGACGCAATTTGAGTGTTCCATCGTCATTAGGAGGCCCTGAACGTTACAATTAACTATCAGTTTTGCGTCGGATTCGAAAACCTTGTCTCAAAGGAGAACGACCATAAGGTGCCCGAGGCAGCAATATCCCCTTGAAGAGAAGTCGGCTGGAGGTCGTTGTATTGAATCCCGACGCAATTTGAGTGTTCCATCGTCATTACGAGGCCCTGAACGTTACTATTAACTATCAGTTTTGCGTCGGATTCGAAAATGTAGACTCAGAGGGGAACGACCATAAGGTGCCCGAGGTAGCAATAGACTCTTGGAGAAAAGTCGGCTGGAGGACGATGCATTGAATCGCGACGCAATTTGAGTGTTTCATCGTCATTAGGAGGCCGTGAGCGTTACAATTAACTATCAGTGTTGCGTCGGATTCGTTAATCTAGACTCACAGGAGAAAGATCAAAAGGCGCCCGAGGCAACAATAGGGCCCTTGGAAACTAGTCGGCTGGAGGACGATGTATTGAATCGCGACGCAATTTGAGTGTTCCATCGTCATTAGGAGGCCCTGAACGTTACAATTAACCATCAGTTTTGCGTCGGATTCGAAAATCTAGACTCACAGGAGACGGACCATATGGTGCCCGAGGCAGAAATATCCCCTTGGAGACAAGTCGGCTGGAGGACGATGTATGGAATCTCGACGCAATTTGAGTGTTCCATCGTCATTAGGAGGCCCTGAACGTTAGAATTAACTATCGGTTTTCGGTCGGATTCGATAATCTAGACTCACAGGAGACGGAACATATGGTGCCCGAACCAGAAATATCCCCTTGGAGACAAGTCGGCTGGAGGACGATGTATGGAATCTCGACGCAATTTGAGTGTTCCATCGTCATTAGGAGGCCCTGAGCGTTACAATTTACTATCAGGTTTGCGTCGGATTCGAAAATCTAGACTCACAGGAGAACGACCATAAGGAGCCCGCTTCAGCAATAGAACCTTGGAGACAAGTCGGCTGGAGGACGATGTATTGAATCTCGACGCAATTTGAGTGTTCCATTGTCATTAGGAGGCCCTGAGAGTTACAATAAACTATCAGTTTCGCGTCATATTCGAAAATCTAGACTCACAGGAGACGGACCAAATGGTGTCCGAGGCAGCAATATCCAATTAGAGACAAGTCGGCTTGAGGACGTTGTGTTCAATCTCGACGATTTTTGAGTGTTCCATCGTCATTAGGAGGTCCGGAACGTTACTATTAACTATCAGTTTTGCGTCGGATTCGAAATTCTAGACTCGCAGGAGACGGACCATATGGTGACCGACGCAGCAATAGACCCTTGGCGACAAGTCGGCTGGAGGACGATGTATTGAATCTCGACGAAATTTGAGTGTTCCATCGTCATTACGAGGCGCTGAACGTTACAATTAACTATCAGTTTTGCGTCCGATTCGAAAATCTAGACTCACAGGAGAACGACCATAAGGTGCCAGAGGCAGCAATAGACCCCTGGATAAAAGTTGGCTGGAGGGTGATGCATTGAATCGCGACGCAATTTGAGTGTTCCATCGTCATTAGGAGGCGCTGAACATTACAATTAACCATCAGTTTTGCGTCGAATTCGATAATCTAGACTTACAGGAGAACGATAAAAAGGCGCCCGAGGCAACAATAGACCCCCGGAAGCAAGTCGGCTGGAGGCCGATGTATTGAATCGCGACGCATTTTGAGTGCTCCATCGTCATTAGGAGGCCCTGAACCTTACAATTAACTATCAGTTTCGCGTCGGATTCGAAAATCTAGACTCACAGGAGACGGACCATATGGTGCCTGAGGCAGCAATATCCCCTTAGAGACAAGTCGGCTTGAGGACGATGTATTGAATCTCGACGCAATTTGTGTGTTCCATTGTCATTAGGAAGCCCTGAACGTTACAATTAACTCTCATTTTTGCGTCGGATTCGAAAATCTAGACTCACAGGAGAACGACGATAAGGTGCCCGAGGCAGCAATAGACCCTTCGAGACAAGTCGGCTGGAGGACGATGTATTGAATCGCGACGACTTTTGAGTGTTCCACCGTCATTAGGAGGTCCTGAACGTTACAATTAGCTATCAGTTTCGCGTCGGATTCGAAAATCTAGACTCACAGGAGCACGACCATAAGGTGCCAGAGGCAGCAATAGACACTTGGAGACAAGTCGGCTGGAGGACGATGTATTGAATCTCGACTCAATTTGAGTATTCCATCGTTATTAGGAGGCCCTGAATGTTACAATTAACTATCGGTTTTGCGTCGGATTCGAAATACTAGACTCACAGGAGACGGACCATATGGTGCCCGAGGCAGAAATATCCCCTTGGAGACAATTCGGCTGGAGGACGATGTGTTGAATCTCGACGCAATATGAGGGTTCCATCGTCATTAGGATGCCCTGAACGTTACTATTAACTATCAGCTTCGCGTCGGATTCGAAAATCTAGACTCACAGGAGCACAACCATAAGGTGCCAGAGGCAGCAATAGACTCTTGGAGAAAAGTCGGCTGGAGGACGATGCATTGAATCGCGACGCAATTTGAGTGTTTCATCGTCATTAGGAGGCCGTGAGCGTTACAATTAACTATCAGTTTTGCGTCGGATTCGTTAATCTAGACTCACAGGAGAAAGATCAAAAGGCGCCCGAGGCAACAATAGAGCCCTTGGAAACTAGTCGGCTGGAGGACGATGTATTGAATCGCGACGCAATTTGAGTGTTCCATCGTCATTAGGAGGCCCTGAACGTTACAATTAACTAACAGTTTTGCGTCGGATTCGAAAATCTAGACTCACAGGAGACGGCCATATGGTGCCCGAGGCAGAAATATCCCCTTGGAGACAAGTCGGCTGGAGGACGATGTATGGAATCTCGACGCAATTTGAGTGTTCCATCGTCATTAGGAGGCCCTGAACGATACAATTAACTATCGGTTTTCGGTCGGATTCGATAATCTAGACTCACAGGAGACGGAACATATGGTGCCCGAGGCAGAAATATCCCCTTGGAGACAAGTCGGCTGGAGGACGATGTATGGAATCTCGACGCAATTTGAGTGTTCCATTGTCATTAGGAGGCCCTGAGAGTTACAATAAACTATCAGTTTCGCGTCATATTCGAAAATCTAGACTCACAGGAGACGGACCAAATGGTGTCCGAGGCAGCAATATCCCCTTAGAGACAAGTCGGCTTGAGGACGTTGTGTTCAATCTCGACGATTTTTGAGTGTTCCATCGTCATTAGGAGGTCCGGAACGATACTATTAACTATCAGTTTTGCGTCGGATTCGAAATTCTAGACTCGCAGGAGACGGACCATATGGTGACCGACGCAGCAATAGGCCCTTGGCGACAAGTCGGCTGGAGGACGATGTATTGAATCTCGACGAAATTTGAGTGTTCCATCGTCATTACGAGGCGCTGAACGTTACAATTAACTATCAGTTTTGCGTCGGATTCGAAAATCTAGACTCACAGGAGACTACCATATGGTGCCCGAGGCAGCAATATCCCCTTGTAGGCAAGTCGGTGGAGGACGATGTATGGAATCTCGACGCAATTTGAGTGTTTCATCGTCATTAGGAGGCCCTGAACGTTACAATTTACTATCAGGTTTGCGTCAGATTCGAAAATCTAGACTCACAGGACAACGACCATAAGGAGCCCGCTTCAGCAATAGAACCTTGGAGACAAGTCGGCTGGAGGACGATGTATTGAATCTCGACGCAATTTGAGTGCTCCATCGTCATTAGGAGGCCCTGAACGTTACAATAAACTATCAGTTTCGCGTCATATTCGAAAATCTAGACTCACAGGAGACGGACGATATGGTGTCCGAGGCAGCAATATCCCCTTAGAGACAAGTCGGCTTGAGGCCGATGTGTTGAATCTCGACGATTTTTGAGTGTTCCATCGTCATTAGGAGGTCCGGAACGTTACTATTAACTATCAGTTTTGCGTCGGATTCGAAATTCTAGACTCGCAGGAGACGGACCATATGGTGACCGACGCAGCAATAGACCCTTGGCGACAAGTCGGCTGGAGGACGATGTATTGAATCTCGACGCAATTTGAGTGTTCCATCGTCATTAGGAGGCGCTGAACGTTACAATTAACTATCAGTTTTGCGTCGGATTCGAAAACCTAGACTCACAGGAGAACGACTATAAGGTGCCCGAGGCAGCAATATCCCTTTGGAGACAAGTCGGCTGGAGGTCGATGTATTGAATCTCGACGCAATCTGAGCTTTTCCATCGTCATTAGGATGCCCTGAACGTTACAATTAATTATCAGTTTTGCGTCGGATTCGAAAATCTAGACTCACAGGAGAACGAAAATAAGGTGCCAGAGGCAGCAATAGACCCCTGGAGAAAAGTTGGCTGGAGGGTGATGCATTGAATCGCGACGCAATTTGAGTGTTCCATCGTCATTAGGAGGCACTGAACATTACAATTAACCATCAGTTTTGCGTCGAATTCGATAATCTAGACTTACAGGAGAACGATCAAAAGGCGCCCGATTCAACAATAGACCCTCGGAAGCAAGTCGGCTGGAGGCCGATGTATTGAATCGCGACGCATTTTGAGTGCTCCATCGTCATTAGGAGGCCCTGAACCTTACAATTAACTATCAGTTTTGCGTCGGATTCGAAAATCTAGACTCACAGGAGACGGACCATATGGTGCCCGAGGCAGCAATATCCCCTTGTAGGCAAGTCGGTGGAGGACGATGTATTTATTCTCGACGCAATTTGAGTGTTCCATCGTCATTAGGAGGCCCTGAACGATACAAATAACTATCTGTTTTGCATCGGATTCGAAAATGAACACTCAGAGGACAACGACCATAAGGTGCCCGAGGTAGCAATAGACCCTCGGAGACAAGTCGCCTGGAGGACGATGTATTGAATCTCGGCGCAATTTGAGTATTTCATCGTCATTAGGATGCCCTGAACGTTACAATTTACTATCAGTTTTGCGTCGGATTCGAAAATCTAGACTCACAGGAGAACAACCATAAGGAGCCCACGGCAGCAATAGACGCTAGGAGAGAAGTCGGTGGCAGGACGATGTATAGAATATCGACGAAATTTGAGTGTTCCATCGTCATTAGGGGGCCCTGAACGTTACAATTAACTATCAGTTTCGCGTCATATTCGAAAATCTAGACTCACAGGAGACGGACCATATGGTGCCTGAGGCAGCAATATCCCCTTAGAGACAAGTCGGCTTGAGGACGATGTATTGAATCTCGACGCAATTTGTGTCTTCCATTGTCATTAGGAAGCCCTGAACGTTACAATTAACTCTCATTTTTGCGTCGGATTCGAAAATCTAGACTCACAGGAGAACGACGATAAGGTGCCCGAGGCAGCAATAGACCCTTCGAGACAAGTCGGCTGTAGGACGATGTATTGAATCTCGACGACTTTTGAGTGTTCCACCGTCATTAGGAGGTCCTGAACGTTACAATTAGCTATCAGTTTCGCGTCGGATTCGAAAATCTAGACTCACAGGAGCACGACCATAAGGTGCCAGAGGCAGCAATAGACACTTGGAGACAAGTCGGCTGGAGGACGATGTATTGCATCTCGACTCAATTTGAGTATTCCATCGTTATTAGGAGGCCCTGAATGTTACAAATAACTATCGGTTTTGCGTCGGATTCGAAATACTAGACTCACAGGAGACGGACCATATGGTGACCGACGCAGCAATAGACCCTTGGAGACAAGTCGGCTGGAGGACGATGTATTGAATCTCGACGCAATTTGAGTGTTCCATCGTCAATAGGAGACCCTGAACGTTACAATTAACTATCAGTTTCGCGTCGGATTCGAAAATCTAGTCTCACAGGAGTACGACCATAAGGTGCCAGAGGCAGCAACAGACCCTTGCAGACAAGTCGGCTGGAGAACGATGTATTAAATCTCTACGCAATTTGAGTGTTCCATCGTCATTAGGAGGCCGTGAGCGTTACAATTAACTATCAGTTTTGCGTCGGATTCGATAATCTGGACTCACAGGAGAACGATCAAAAGGCTCCCGAGGCAACAGTAGACCCTTGGAAACTAGTCGGCTGGAGGACGATGTATTGAATCGCGACGCAATTTGAGTGTTCCATCGTCATTATGAGGCCCTGAACGTTACAATTAACTATCCGTTTTAGGTCGGATTCGATATTCTAGACTCACAGGAGACGGACCATATGGTGCCCGAGGCAGAAATATCCCCTTGGAGACAAGTCGGCTGGAGGACGATGTATGGAATCTCGACGCAATTTGAGTGTTCCATCGTCATTACGAGGCCCTGAACGTTACAATTAACTATCAGTATTGCTTCGGATTCGAAAATGTAGACTCAGAGGGGAACGACCATAAGGTGCCAGAGGCAGCAATAGACCCTTGGAGACAAGTCGGCTGGAGGACGATGTATTGAATCTCGACGCAATTTGAGTGTTCCATCGTCATTAGGAGGCCCTGAACGTTACTATTAACTATCAGTTTCGCGTCGGATTCGAAAATCTAGTCTCACAGGAGCACGACCATAAGGTGCCAGAGACAGCAATAGACGCTTGGAGAAAAGTCGGCTGGAGGACGATGCTTTGAATCGCGACGCAATTTGAGTGTTCCATCGTCATTAGGAAACCCAAAATGTTACAATTACCTATCAGTTTTGGGTCGGATTCGAAAATCTAGACTTACAGGAGACGGACCATATGGTGCCCGAGGCAGAAATATCCCCTTGGAGACAAGTTGGCTGGAGGACGATGTATGGAATCTCGACGCAATTTGAGTGTTCCATCGTCATTAGGAGGCCCTGAATGTTACAATTAACTATCAGTTTTGTGTCGGATTCGAAAATCTAGACTCACAGGAGTACGATAATAAGGTGCCAGAGGCAGCAACAGACCCTTGCAGACAAGTCGGCTGGTGATCGATGTAATGAATCGCGACGCAATTTGAGTGTTCCATCGACATTAGGAGGCCCTGAACGTTACAATTAACTATCAGTTTTGGGTCGGATTCGAAAATCTAGACTCACAGGAGACGGACCATATGGTGCCCGAGGGTGAAATATCCCCTTGGAGACAAGTCGGCTGGAGGACGATGTATGGAATCTCGACGCAATTTGAGTGTTCTATCGTCATTAGGAGGCCCTGATCGATACAATCAACAATAAGTTTGGCGTCGAATTCGAAAATCTAAGCTCACTGGAGAACGACCATAAGAACCCCGAGGTAGGAATATCCCTTTGGAGACAAGTCGGCTGGAGGACGATGTATTGAATCTCGACGCAATTTTAGTGTTCCATCGTCATTAGGAGGCCATGAACGTTACAATTAACCATCAGTTTTGCGTCTGATTCAAAAATCTAGATTCACAGGTGAACGACCATAAAGTGTCCGAGGCAGTAATATCCCCTTGGAGACAAGTCGGCTGGAGGACGACGTATTGAATCTCGACGCAATTTGAGTGTTCCATCGTCATTAGGAGGCCCTGAACGTTACAATTAACTATCCGTTTCGCGTCGGATTCGAAAATCTAGAAACACAGGAGCACGACCATAAGGTGCCAGAGGCAGCAATAGACACTTGGAGACAAGTCGGCTGGAGGACGATGTATTGAATCTCGACGCAATTTGAGTGTTTCATTGTCTTCAGGAGGCCGTGAACGTTATAATTAACCATCAGTTTTGCGTCGGATTCGATAATCTAGACTCACAGGAGAACGACCAAAAGGCGCCCGAGGCAACAGTAGACCCTTGGAAACATGTCGACTGATGGAGGACGTATTGAATCGCGACGCAATTTGAGTGTTCCAACGTCATTAGGAGTCCCTGATCGTTACAATTAACTATCAGTTTCGCGTCGGATTCGAAAATCTAGACTCACAGGAGTACGACCATAAGGTGCCAGAGGCAGCAATACACCCTTGGAGAGAAGTCGGCTGGAGGACAATGTATTGAGTCTCGACGCAATTTGAGTGTCCCATCGTCATTAGGAGGCCGTGAACGTTACAATTAACTATCAGTTTTGCGTCGGATTCGATCATCTAGACTCACACGAGAACGACCAAAAGGCGCCCGAGGCAACAATAGACCTTTGGAGACATGTCGTCTGATGGACGATGTATTGAATCGCGACTCAATTTGAGTGTTCCATCGTCATTAGGAGGCCCTGAACGTTACAATTAACTATCAGTTTTGCGTCGGATTCAAAAATCTAGACTCACAGGTGACGGACCATATGGTGCCCGAGGCAGCAATATCCCCTTGGAGGCAAGTCGGCTGGAGGACGATGTATGGAATCTCGACGCAATTTGAGTGTTCCATCGACATTAGGAGGCCTGAATGTTACAATTAACTATCAGTTTCGCGTCGGATTCGAAAATCTAGACTCACAGGAGTAGACCATAAGGTGCCAGAGGAAGCAACAGACCCTTGCAGACAAGTCGGCTGGTGATCGATGTACTGAATCTCGACGCAATTTGAGTGTTCCATCGTCATTAGGAGGCCGTGAGCGTTACAATTAGCTATCAGTTTTGCGTCGGATTCGATAATCTAGACTCACAGGAGAAGGACCAAAAGGCGCCCGAGGCAACAATAGACCCTTTAAAACTAGTCGGCTGGAGGACGATGTATTGAATCGCGACGCAATTTGAGTGTTCCATCGTCATTAGGAGGCCCTGAACGTTACAATTAACTATCAGTTTTGGGTCGGATTCGAAAATCTAGACTCACAGGAGACGGACCATATGGTGCCCGAGGCAGAAATATCCCCTTGGAGACAAGTCGGCTGGAGGACGATGTATGGAATCTCGACGCAATTTGAGTGTTCCATCGTCATTAGGAGGCCCTGAAGGTTACAATCAACAATCAGTTTTGCGTCGAATTCGAAAATCTAAGCTCGCTGGAGAACGACCATAAGAGGCCCGAGGTAGCAATATCCCCTTGGAGACAAGTCGGCTGGAGGACGATGTATTGAATCTCGACGCAATTTGAGTGTTCCATCGTCATTAGGAGGCCATGAACGTTACAATTAACCATCAGTTTTGCGTCTGATTCGAAAATCTAGACTCACAGGAGCCGGACCATAAGGTGCCCGAGGCAGCAATATCCCCTTGGAGACAAGTCGGCTGGAGGATGATGTATTGAATCGCGACGCAATTAGAATGTTCCATCGTCATTAGGAGGCCCTGTACGTTACAATTAAGTATCAGTTTTGCGTCGGATTCGATATTCTAGACTCACAGCTTTTCCGCCAAATGTGACAACCGTGAAATCCATGACCTAGCAAACTCTTTAATTGATTCCTTGCCCGCATTGAAGCGTTTTCCACTCCAAAATTCTCTCAACACTTCATTTTGCTTATTGCTAGACCAATACTCATTAATAAAAGCTGTTTTATATTCCGCTAATGTTTTACATTTCAACATAACATCAGCTGACCAACGCATGGCGTCACCTGCTAAATGGCTTCTAACAAACGAGATTTTCTCTCGTTCAGACCAAGTTGGTGGAATCACATCTTCAAAATCGTTCCAGAAATCTAGCTGATGGATATTTTTATCTGGATCGAACCGCAAGAACTGCCGACACCCGATAAAAGCGGCGTTTGCAGCTACAACTTGTTGTACATTACCATTACCAGAAGTTACTGAAGCTACTTTACTCTCAACGTTAGCAATGTTAGTACTGATATTTTCTACTTTCATTTCAACATTATCTACTCTTTGCACAATATGAGTAGTGTCAGTTTTAATTGCATCTACATCTGCTTGACATATGTTTACTTTAATGTTAACATCTTTAAATCTATCTGAGCACAGTTCAGATTCCGCCTCGATCTTTTCTGTTAACTTGTGCTCCAGCTTCGCATCTTCCATTCGGAAGTCTTTGCGAACCTCAGCAACTTCGGATTTAACTGTTTTATACATTTCAGAAAACTGTTGAGCAACCTTTTTCTTAATATCCTCATGGTTGTAATCAATTTTATAATTCAAACTGTCCAGATCCTCTTTCAACTTATTGCAACTAGCCTTGAAAGAATTTTCTAATTCAGCTTTATTGGATTCTAATTTATTGTCCATCGCCTCAAACCGTTTATTAAAATTGGTTTGGCTGGCCACAATTTCAGACTTTAATTCAGCATTACTGCTTTTGACCTGTTCACTTATTTCAGATTTTAATTCAGCTGTCATTTGTGCATTACTGGCAGCTATTGCTTGTAATATAACATTTAGATCAACAGCCCCAGCATCTTTGGGTTGCTCACTGGCGGGTTTTTTATCGCACTCAGGTGACATAAAACTAGCTCCAATACCCGAATCATCAAAACTACATGAAACTTCTGATTGATTAGTCATATCCAACTGCTCCTTCTTAAGCTCTACCATCTCTGATGACTGTTTCATTTTTAATTCATCAGAGAAACTATCATCCCATAAATTTGCAATTTCTACTTTCCGCTTTACTACAGGGGTCTCTATTATTGAATCATTGCCCCTTCCCACACTACTGTCAGGAGACAGTACTTCATTTTTCACTTTAACATTACTACTTTCATGCCTATTTACTCTTGAACCGTTGTCTGGATTTACAGTTCCCTCAACAGACATAGGTTCTAATTTACGTTTAAACTCCGTTTCTTTTGGCGGTTCCATCGCCGACAGTCTTTTAGTGCAGGTTAGTAAAATTTTTAACAGCTTTTCACTTAACTTAGTTCCTTCTGCACGACGTATGGCGTTGCCGGCGCGGCGTACCAGGATTCCTGACGCGACGTGGCGCGTTGAACTGCAGACGGCTCTCCGACGGCTGTTGTGTGTTAGCGTGGCCCGCAATTGCAGGCTCTGCGCCGGCTGCTCCAGCGAACGACTGCGGTGCGGCGAGACTGGCTTCTCGCGATGCCGGCAGCACCGCTAGACTCAGTGCCAGCTCCGTCAATCCAGATGCGTTGTTAATCCAATTGCGTCGTCCACATGCACACGTAACACTTTCACTGTTTTATACTCAGTTGCGTGTCGCATTCCACTCGCGAATCCGAATAGTTAAAAATCACTTTCACTTAGTTGATTTCCCGGCCGATGCACCATATGTGGGGCGGCGAATAAGTTGTAAAAACAATTAATGTAGTATCCTTGTTTGAATGTTGTAACATTTCCCGGCCGATGCACCATATGTGGGGCGGCGAATAAGTTGTAAAAACAATTAATGTAGTATCCTTGTTTGAATGTTGTAACATTTCCCGGCCGATGCACCATATGTGGGGCGGCGGATGCAGTTTGTGATAAATAATCTAATCTGATTGCTGGATAAACGCTTGCATGTAGAATCAGTTTCTGGCTTTTAGAATGTTGTTAATGCTGTCTTTCGCCGTTCTCAACACTGGCTCTCTATTTACTTTTTTGGCACCCAGAAAGGGATTTAATAAAACCTGGAACCAGTAATTAGAGATCCTAGTGCCCACTTCAATTGAGATACCATTATAGCTGCAGCTTATAGCTCTGAGGAATTAGGAGATTGTCCGGGATTTCTAATCAAAAACGGTTTTCCAAAATAGTTGAGTATATTCTGAAATTCACTGATAAAAAACACAAGTATCCCTACAACCTAACTAACAGAGCAGTTCAGAGTCTAATGCGCTGATGCAACTATAAATGTCCGAATTAAATGTTTAAAAAAATGCTCGCCATAATTTGATGAAAATATTTCATCAAACGCCACGCTAAATATTTGGTAGAATGTCTGTCCCGCGACGGCACGTGAAAATACGACAATACGCAAACTGAAGCTAGATAATGAAAATCATTCCAGAATTAACACTTCACATAAAATGTTTTCATGGTTCCGCGTATCTCTAGTAACTTAATACGGCACCCGAGGCTGTTTGTAGCAGATACACTGATGCGACGCGACTACCGACACAGATGGCGTGTCATTCAGCATCTGGAGAGAACTGGGGCCTTGCTTCCTCGCGTAGCGTCCTTATATATAAAGCCGCGGTGCGGACGGCGAAGGGAACGCCTGATCTTTTCGGCTCTCTCGACTAGCCGCTGGGCTAGTAACTTACCACATCAAGTTACATAATAATTTATAGCTTCTTTTGCTGATGGCCGATGAAGCTCTTAATTTAAACGTGCATTCAGTACGCAGGTAAGTATTGATAATAAAATTTTGACGTGGCTAAGTTAAATACTTTGGGCGAGAGAATTAATTAAATTACACTGCACGCAGTAGATGAGCTATGAACTGCCCCTTTTGAGATCCGCTATCGCTATAATTATATAGGTTTTAAAAAGAAACTTTACACATCTTCATAATCATAGCGGACCTCCAACCTATTTAAATCTAAACATCCTAGCCTTATTTACTAGCCTACTTAATCTATCTTGCTTCCTTCAGTTTTGAGACGAAAACCACAAAATCATAAATTTCTACTAAAATCTTAATTTGTGAAATCCAAAGTACTGTTTTTATTAAATCATTATGAAAGATGAATCTATATATAAATTTTGAAGTCTCTAGCTCTTTTCTGTTGCGCTAATGACTTTTTCAGAAAAACGTCCAAATTTCGAAAATGACTGAAATTATCGAACTGATATTTAACACACATTAATTTAGTATTATTCCTGACATGCTAGAAAAGTTTTAGGTCATTTGCTTGATTTTTAAGGTATTGCGCAACATTAATGACGTCAGAGCTAGTTACAGCAGACTGGCTGGCACACAATGGAAACTGATGTGAATTTGCTACAGCGTGAGTAGGCTGCTTCCCTACAAGAGGAGAACGACCATAAGGTGCCCGAGGCAGCAATAGGCCCTTGGAGGCAAGTCGCCTGGAGGACGCTGTATTGAATCTCGACGCAATTAGAGTGTTCCATCGTCATTAGGTGGCCCTGAACGTTACAATTAACTATCAGTTTTGCGTCGGATTCGAAAATGTAGACTCAGAGGAGAACGACCATAAGGTGCCCGAGGTAGCAATAGACCCTTGGAGACAAGTCGCCTGGAGGACGATGAATTGAATCTCGACGCAATTTGATTGTTCCATCGTCATTAGGAGGCCGTGAACGTTACAATTAACTATCAGTTATGCGTCGGATTCGAAAATTAAGACTCACAGGAGCACGACCATAAGGTGCCAGAGGCAGCAATAGACCCTTGGAGACAAGTCGGCTGGAGGACGATGTATTGAATCTCGACGTAATTTGAGTGTTCCATCGTCATTAGGAGGCCCTGAACGTTACAATTAACTATCAGTTATGCGTCGGATTCGTAAATCTAGACTCACAGGAGAACGACCACAAGGTGCCCGAGACAGCAGTAGACCCTTGGAGACAAGTCGGCTGGAGGCCGATGTATTGAATCTCGACGCAATTTGAGTGTTCCACCGTCATTAGGAGGCCCTGAACGTTACAATTAACTATCAGTTTTGCGTCGGATTCCATAATCTAGACTCAGGAGAACGACCAAAACGCGCCCGAGGCAAAAATATTCCCTTGGAGACAAGTCGGCTCGAGTACGATGTATTGAATCGCGACGCAATTTGAGTGTTCCATCGTTATTAGGAGGCCGTAAAAGTTACAATTAACTATCAGTTTTGCGTCGGATTCGATAATCAAGACTCACAGGAGAACGACCATAAGGTGCCCGAGGCAGCAATAGACCCTTGGAGACAATTCGGCTGAAGGACGATGTATTGAATTGCGACGCAATTTGAGAGTTCCATCGTCATTGGGAGACCATGAACTTTACAATTAACTATCAGTTTCGCGTCGGATTTGAAAATCTAGACTCACAGGAGCCGGAATATATGGTGTCCGAGGGAGCAATATCCCCTTAGAGACAAGTACCCTGGAGGACGATGTAATGACTCTCGACGCAATTTGAGTGTTCCATCGTCATTAGCAAGACCTGATCGTTACAATTAACTATCAGTTATGCGTCGGATTCGAAAATCTAGACTTGCAGGAGGACGACCAAAAGGCGCCCGAGGCAATAATAGACCCTTGGAGACAGATCGGTTGGAGGACGATGTATTGAATCGCGACGCAATTTGAATGTTCCATCGTCATTACGAGGCCCTGAACGTTACAATTAAGTATCAGTTTTGCGTCGGATTCGATACTCTAGACTCAGAGGAGAACGACCATAAGGTGCCCGAGGCAGCAATAGACCCTTGGAGACAAGTCGCCTGGAGGACTACGTATTGAATCTCGACGCAATTTGAGTGTTCCATCGTCATTAGGAGGCCCTGAACGTTACAGTTAACTATCAGTATCGCGTCGGATTTGAAAATCTAGACTCACAAGAGACGGACACTATGGTGCCCGAGGCAGCAATAGACCCTTGAGGACAAGTCGGCTGGAGGACGATGTATTGAATCTCGACGCAATTTGAGTGTTCCATCGTCATTAGGAGGCCCTGAACATTGCAATTAACTATCAGTTTTGCGTCGGATTCGAAAATGTTGACTCAGAGGAGAACGACCATATGGTGTCCGAGGCAGCAATAGACCCTTCTAGACAAGTCGCCTGGAGGACGATATATCGAATCTCGACGCATTTTGAGTGTTCCATCGTCATTAGGAGGCCCTGAACGTTACAATTAACTATTATTTTCGCGTCGGATCCGAAAATCTAGACTCACAGGAGCACGACCATAACGTGCCAGAGGCAGCAATAGACCCTTGGAGACAAGTCGGCTGGAGGCCGATGTATTGAATCTCGACGCAATCTGAGTGTTCCATCGTCATTAGGATGCCCTGAACGTTACAATTAATTATCAGTTTTGCGTCAGATTCCATAATCTAAACTCTGGAGAACGACCAAAAGGCCCCCGAGGGAACAATAGACCCTTGGAGACAAGTCGGCACGAGGACGATGTACTAAATCGCGACGCAACTTGAGTGTTCCATCGTCATTAGGAAGCCCTGAACGTTAAAATTAACTATTATTTTCGTGTCGGATCCGAAAATCTAGACTCACAGGAGCACGACCATAAGGTGCCCGAGGCAGCAATAGACCCTTGGAGACAAGTCGGCTGAAGGACGATGTATTGAATTGCGACGTAATTTGAGAGTTCCATCGTCATTGGGAGACCATGAACTTTGCAATTAACTATCAGTTTCGCGTCGGATTTGAAAATCTAGACTCACAGGAGCCGGAATATATGGTGCCCGAGGGAGCAATATCCCCTTAGAGACAAGTACCCTGGAGGACGACGTATTGAATCTCGACGCAATTTGAGTGTTCCATCGTCATTAGCAAGACCTGATCGTTACAATTAACTATCAGTTATGCGTCGGATTCGAAAATTTAGACTTGCAGGAGGACGACCAAAAGGCGCCCGAGGCAATAATAGACCCTTGGAGACAGGTCGGCTGGAGGACGATGTATTGAATCGCGACGCAATTTGAATGTTCCATCGTCATTAGGAGGCCCTGAACGTTACAATTATGTATCAGTTTTGCGTCGGTTTCGATACTCTAGACTCACATGAGAACGACCATAAGGTGCCCGAGGCAGCAAATTCCCCTTGGAGTCAAGTCGCCTGGAGGACGAATTATTTAATCTCGAAGCAATTTGAGTGTTCCATCGTCATTAGGAGGCCCTGAACGTTACAATTAACTATTAGTTTTGCGTCGGATACGAAAATGTAGACTCAGAGGAGAACGACCATAAGGTGCCCGAGGCAGCAATAGACCCTGGGAGACAAGACGCCTGGAGGACTATATATTGAATCTCGACGCAATTTCATTGCTCCATCGACATTAGGAGCCCCTGAACAATACAATTAACTATCAGTTTCGCGTCGGATTCGTAAAACTAGACTCACAGAAGCACGACCATAAGATGTCAGAGGCAGGAATAGACCCTTGGAGACAAGTCGGCTGGAGGATGATGTATTGAATCTCGACACAATTTGAGTGTTCCATCGTCATTAGGAGGCCCTGTACGTTACAATTAAGTATCAGCTTTGCGTCGGATTCGATATTCTAGACTCACAGGAGAACGACCATAAGGTGCCAGAGGCAGCAATATCCCCTTGGAGACAAGTCGGCTGGAGGACGATGTATTGAAACTTGAAGCAATTTGAGTGTTCCATCGTCATTACGAGGCCCTGAACGTTACAATTAACTATTAGTTTTGCGTCGTATTCGACAATCTAGACCCACAGGAGAACGACCATGAGGTGCCCGAGGCACCAATAGACATTTGGAGACAAGTCAGCTGAAGGACGATGTATTGAATCTCGTCGCAATTTGAGTGTTCCATCGTCATTAGGAAGACCAGAACGTTACAATTAACTTTTAGTTATGCGTCGGATTCGAAAGGCTAGACTCAAAGGAGGACGACCAAAAGGCGCCCGAGGCAACAATAGACCCTTGGAGACAAGTCGGCTGGAGGACGATGTATTGAATCGCGAAGCAATTTGAATGTTCCATCGTCATTAGGAGGCCATGAGCGTTACAAATAAGTATCAGTTTGGCGTCGGATTCGATAATCTAGACTCACAGAAGAACGACCATAAGGTGCCCGAGGCAGCAATATCCCCTTGGAGACAATTCGGCTGGAGGACGATATATTGACTCTCGACGTAATTTCAGTGTTCCGACATCATTAGGAGGCCCTGAACCTTACAATTAACTATCAGTTATGCGTCGGATTCGTAAATCTAGACTCACAGGAGAACGACCACAAGGTGCCCGAGGCAGCAATAGACCCTTGGAGACAAGTCGGCTGGAGGTCGATGTATTGAATCTCGACGCAATTTGAGTGTTCCACCGTTATTAGGAGGCCCTGAACAATACAATTAAGTATCAGTTTTGCGTCGGATTCCATAATCTTGACTCAGGAGAACGATCAATTGGCGCCCGAGGCAACAATAGTCCCTTGGATACATGTCGGCTGGAGGACGATGTATTGACTCTCGACGTAATTTCAGTGTTCCGACGTCATTAGGAGGCCCTGAACGTTACAATTAACTATCAGTTATGCGTCGGATTCGTAAATCTAGACTCACAAGAGAACGACAACAAGGTGCCCGAGGCAGCAATATCCCCTTGGAGACAAGTCGGCTGGAGGACGATATATTGACTCTCGACGTAATTTCAGTGTTCCGACGTCATTAGGAGGCCCTGAACGTTACAATTAACTATCAGTTATGCGTCGGATTCGTAAATCTAGACTCACAGGAGAACGACAACAAGGTGCCCGAGGCAGCAATATCCCCTTGGAGACAAGTCGGCTGGAGGACGATGTATTGAATCTCGACGCAGTTTGAGTGTTCCGTCGTCATTAGGAAGACCTGAACGTTACAATTAACTATCAGTTATGCGTCGGATTCGAAAATCTAGACTCACAGGAGAACGACAACAAGGTGCCCGAGGCAGCAATATCCCCTTGGAGACAAGTCGGCTGGAGGACGATATATTGACTCTCGACGTAATTTCAGTGTTCCGACGTCATTAGGAGGCCCTGAACGTTACAATTAACTATCAGTTATGCGTCGGATTCGTAAATCTAGACTCACAGGAGAACGACAACAAGGTGCCCGAGGCAGCAATATCCCCTTGGAGACAAGTCGGCTGGAGGACGATGTATTGAATCTCGACGCAGTTTGAGTGTTCCGTCGTCATTAGGAAGACCTGAACGTTACAATTAACTATCAGTTATGCGTCGGATTCGAAAATCTACACTTGCATGAGGACGACCAAAAGGCGCCCGAGGCAATAATAGACCCTTGGAGACAGGTCGGCTGGAGGACGATGTATTGAATAGCGTCGCAATGTGAGTGTTCCATCGTCATTAGAAGGCCCTGAACGTTACAGTTAACTATCAGTTTTGCGTCGGATTCGAAAATGTAGCCTCACAGGAGAACAACCATAAGGTTCCCGAGGCAGCATTAGACCCTCGGAGTCAAGTCGGCTGGAGGACGATGTATTGAATCTCGACGTAATTAGAGTCTTCCATCGTCATTAGGAGGCCCTGAACGTTACAATTAACTATTAGTTATGCGTCCGATTCGTAAATCTAGACTCACAGGAGAATGACTACAAGGTACCCGAGGCAGCAATAGACCCTTGGAGACAAGTCGGCTGGAGGCCGATGTATTGAATCTCGACGCAATTTGAGTGTTCCATCGTCATTAGGAGGCCCTGAACGTTACAATTAACTATCAGTTTTGCGTAGGATTCGTAAATCTAGACTCACAGGAGCACGACTATAAGATGCGAGAGGCTGCAATAGACCCTTGGAGACAAGTCGGCTGGAGGACGATGTATTGAGTCTCGACGCAATTTGAGTGTTCCATCGTCATTAGGAGGCCCTGAACGTTGCAATTAACTATCAGTTATGCGTCGGATTCGAAAATGTAGCCTCACAGGAGCCGGACCATAAGGTGCGCGAGGCAGCAATATCCCCTTGGAGACCAGTCGGCTGGAGGGCGATGTATTGAATCTCGACGAAATTTCGTCATTAGGAAGACCTGAACACTACAATTAACTATTAGTTATGCGTCGGATTCGAAAATTTAGACTTGCAGGAGGACGACCAAAAGGCGCCCGAGGCAACAATAGACCCTTGGAGACAGGTCGCCTGGAGGACGATGTATTGAATCGCGACGCAATTTGAATGCTCCATCGACATTAGGAGGCCATGAGCGTTACAATTAAGTATCAGTTTTGCGTCGGATTCGAAAATCAAGACTCACAGGAGCACGACCATAAGGCGCCAGAGGCAGCAATAGACCCTTGGAGACAAGTCGGCTGGAGGACGATGTATTGAATCTCGACATAATTTGAGTGGTCCATCGTTATTAGGAGGCCCTGAACGTTACAATTAAGTATCAGTTTCGCGTCGGATTCGAAAATGTAGACTCAGAGGAGAACGATCATAAGGTGCGCGAGGCAGCAATAGTCCCTTGGAGACAAGAAACCTGGAGGACTATGTATTGAACCCTTGCGCAATTTGATTGTTCCATCGTCATTACGAGCCCCTGAATTTTACAATTAACTATCAGTTTCGCGTCGGATTCGTAAATCTAGAATCACAGGAGCACGACCATAAGATGCCAGAGGCAGCAATAGACCCTTGGAGACAAGTCGGCTGGAGGACGATGTATTGAATCTCGACGCAATTTGAGTGTTCCATCGTCATTAGGAGGCCCTGAACGTTACAATTAACTATCAGTTTTGCATCAGATTCGAAAATCTAGACTCACAGGTGAACGACCAAAAGGCGCCCGAGGCAACAATAGACCCTTGGAGACAAGACGGCTGGAGGACGATGTATTGAATCTCGACGCAATTTGAGTGTTCCATCGTCGTTAGGAAACCCTGAACGTTACAATTAACTATCAGTTTTGCGTCGGATTCGAAAATGTAGACTCAGAGGAGAACGACCATAAGGTGCCCGAGGCAGCAATATACCCTTGGAGACAATTCGCCTGGAGGACGATGTATTGAATCTCGACGCAATTTGAGTGTTCCATCGTCATTAGGAGGCCCTGAACGTTACAGTTAACTATCAGTTTTCCGTCGGATTCGAAAATGTAGCCTCACAGGAGAACAACCATAAGGTTCCCGAGGCAGCATTAGACCCTCGGAGTCAAGTCGGCTGGAGGACGATGTATTGAATAGCGTCGCAATTTCAGTGTTCCATCGTCATTAGGAGGCCCTGAACGTTACAGTTAACTATCAGTATCGCGTCGGATTTGAAAATCTAGACTCACAAGACACGGACACTATGGTGCCCGAAGCAGCAATATCCCCTTGAAGACAAGTCGGCTGGAGGACGATAAATTGAATCTCGACGTAATTAGAGTCTTCCATCGTCATTAGGAGGCCCTGAACGTTACAACTAACTATTAGTTATCCGTTCGATTCGTAAATCTGGACACACAGGAGAATGACCACAAGGTACCCGAGGCAGCAATAGACCCTTGGAGACAAGTCGGCTGGAGGCCGATGTATTGAATCTCGACGCAATTTGAGTGTTCCATCGTCATTAGGAGGCCCTGAATGTTACAATTAACTATCAGTTATGTGTCGGATTCGAAAATCTACACTCACAGGGGGACGACCAAAAGGCGCCCGAGGCAACAATAGACCCTTGGAGACAAGATGGCTGGGGGACGATGTATTGAATCTCGACGCAATTTGAGTGTTCCATCGTCATTAGGAGGCCCTGAACGTTACAATTAACTATCAGTTTTGCGTAGGATTCGTAAATCTAGACTCACAGGAGCACGACTATAAGATGCGAGAGGCTGCAATAGACCCTTGGAGACCAGTCGGCTGGAGGGCGATATATTGAATCTCGACGCAATTTCGTCATTAGGAAGACCTGAACATTACAATTAACTATTAGTTATGCGTCGGATTCGAAAATCTAGACTTGCAGGAGGACGACCAATAGGCGCCCGAGGCAACAATAGACCCTTGGAGACAGGCCGCCTGGAGGAAGATGTATTGAATCGCGACGCAATTTGAATGTTCCATCGTCATTAGGAGGCCCTGTACGTTACAATTAAGTATCAGTTTTGCGTCGGATTCGATATTCTAGACACAGGAGAACGACCATAAGGTGCCCGAGGCAGCGATAGACCCTTGGAGACATGAACCCTGGAGGACTAAGTATTGAACCCTTACGCAATTTGATTGTTCCATCGTCATTACGAGCCCCTGAACTTTACAATTAACTATCAGTTTCGCGTCGGATTCGTAAATCTAGATTCACAGGAGCACGACCATAAGATGCCAGAGGCAGCAATAGACCCTTGGAGACAAGTCGGCTGGAGGCCGATGTATTGAATCTCGACGCAATCTGAGTGTTCCATCGTCATTAGGATGCCCTGAACGTTACAATAATTATCAGTTTTCGTCAGATTCCATAATCTAAACTCTGGAGAACGACCAAAAGGCGCCCGAGGGAACAATAGACTCTTGGAGACAAGTCGGCACGAGGACGATGTACTAAATCGCGACGCAACTTGAGTGTTCCATCGTCATTAGGAGGCCCTGAACGTTACAATTAACTATTATTTTCGCGTCGGATCCGAAAATCTAGTCTAACAGGAGCACGACCATAAGGTGCCCGAAGCAGCAATAGACCCTTGGAGACAAGTCGGCTGAAGGACGATGTATTGAATTGCGACGCAATTTGAGAGTTCCATCGTCATTGGGAGACCATGAAATTTACAATTAACTATCAGTTTCGCGTCGGATTTGAAAATCTAGACTCACAGGAGCCGGAATATATGGTGCCCGAGGGAGCAATATCCCCTTAGAGACAAGTCCCCTGGAGGACGATGTATTGAATCTCGACGCAATTTGAGTGGTCCATCGTCATTAGCAAGACCTGATCGTTTCAATTAACTATCAGTTATGCGTCGGATTCGAAAATCTAGACTTGCAGGAGGACGACCAAAAGGCGCCCGAGGCAACAATATTCCCTTGAGACAACTCGGCTGGAGGCCGATGTATTAAATCTCGACGCAATCTGAGTGTTCCATCGTCATTAGGATGCCCTGAACGTTACAATAATTATCAGTTTTGCGTCGGATTCGATACTCTAGACTCACAGGAGAACGACCATAAGGTGCCCGAGGCAGCAAATTCCCCTTCGAGTCAAGTCGCCTGGAGGACGAATTATTTAATCTCGAAGCAATTTGAATGTTCCATCGTCATTAGGAGGCCCTGAACGTCACAATTAACTATTAGTTTTGCGTCGGATACGAAAATGTAGACTCAGAGGAGAACGACCGTAAGGTGCCCGAGGCAGCAATAGACCCTTGGAGACAAGTCGATTGGAGGACGATGTATTGAATCTCGACGCAATTTGAGTGTTCCATCGTCATTAGGAGGCCCTGAACGTTACAGTTAACTATCAGTATCGCGTCGGATTTGAAAATCTAGACTCACAAGAGACGGACACTATGGTGCCCAAGGCAGCAACATCCCCTTGAGGACAAGTCGGCTGGAGGACGATGTATTGAATCTCGACGCAATTTGAGTGTTCCATCGTCATTAGGAGGCCCTGAACGTTACAATTAACTATCAGTTTTGCGTCGGATTCGAAATTGTAGACTCAGAGGAGAACGACCATATGGTGCCCGAGGCAGCAATAGACCCTTGGAGCCAAGTCGCCTGGAGGACGATGTATTGAATCTCGACGCAATTTGAGTGTTCCATCGTCATTAGGAGGCCCTGAACGTTACAATTAACTATTATTTTCGCGTCGGATCCGAAAATCTAGACTCACAGGAGCACGACCATAACGTGCCAAAGGCAGCAATAGACCCTTGGAGACAAGTCGGCTGGAGGCCGATGTATTGAATCTCGACGCAATCTGAGTGTTCCATAGTCATTAGGAGGCCCTGAACGTTACAATTAATTATCAGTTTTGCGTCAGATTCCATAATCTAAACTCTGGAGAACGACCAAAAGGCGCCCAAGGGAACAATAGACCCTTGGAGACATGTCGGCTCGAAGACGATGTATTAAATCGCGACGCAATTTGAGTATTCCATCGCTATTAGGAGGCCCTGAACGTTACAATTAAATATCAGTTTTGCGTCGGATACGAAAATGTAGACTCAGAGGAGAACGATCATAAGGTGCCCGAGGCAGCAATAGACCCTGGGAGACAAGACGCCTGGAGGACTATATATTGAATCTCGACGCAATTTCATTGCTCCATCGTCATTAGGAGCCCCTGAACTTTACAATTAACTATCAGTTTCGCGTCGGATTCGTAAATCTAGACTCACAGGAGCACGACCATAAGATGTCAGAGGCAGGAATAGACCCTTGGAGACTAGTCGGCTGGAGGATGATGTAGTGAATCTCGACACAATTTGAGTGTTCCATCGTCATTAGGAGGCCCTGTACGTTACAATTAAGTATCAGCTTTGCGTCGGATTCGATATTCTAGACTCACAGGAGAACGACCATAAGGTGCCCGAGGCAGCAATATCCCCTTGGAGACAAGTCGGCTGAAGGACGATGTATTGAATCTCGTCGCAATTTGAGTGTTCCATCGTCATTACGAGGCCCTGAACGTTACAATTAACTTTTAGTTATGCGTCGGATTCGAAAAGCTAGACTCAAAGGAGGACGACTAAAAGGCGCCCGAGGCAACAATAGTCCCTTGGAGACAAGTCGGCTGGAGGACGATGTATTGAATCGCGAAGCAATTTGAATGTTCCATCGTCATTACGAGGCCATGAGCGTTACAAATAAGTATCAGTTTTGCGTCGGATTCGATAATCTAGACTCACAGAAGAACGACCATAAGGTGCCCGAGGCAGCAATTTCTTCTTGGAGACAAATCGGCTGGAGGACGATATATTGACTCTCGACGTAATTTGAGTGTTCCGACGTCATTAGGAGGCCCTGAACGTTACAATTAACTATCAGTTATGCGTCGGATTCGTAAATCTAGACTCACAGGAGAACGACCACAAGGTGCCCGAGGCAGCAATAGACCCTTGGAGACAAGTCGGCTGGAGGCCGATGTATTGAATCTCGACGCAATTTGAGTGTTTCACCGTTATTAGGAGGCCCTGAACAATACAATTAAGTATCAGTTTTGCGTCGGATTCCATAATCTAGACTCAGGAGAACGATCAAATGGCGCCCGGGGCAACAATAGTCCCTTGGATACAAGTCGGCTGGAGGACGATGCATTGAATCGCGATGCAATTTGAGTGTTCCATCGATATTAGGAGGCGTTGAACGTTACAATTAACTATCAGTTTTGCGTCGGATTCGAAAATCTAGACTCACAGGAGAGCGACCCTAAGGTGCCCGAGGCAGCAATATCCCCTTGGAGACAAGTCGGCTGGAGGACGATGTATTGAATCTCGCCGCAATTTCAGTGTTCCATCGACATTAGGAGTCCATGAACGTTACAATTAACCATCTGTTTTGCGTCGGATTCAAAAATCTGGACTCACAGGAGACGGACCATAAGGTGCCCGAGGCAGCAATATCCCCTTGGAGACAAGTCGGCTGGAGGACGATGTATTGAATCTCGACGCAGTTTGAGTGTTCCATCGTCATTAGGAAGACCTGAACGTTACAATTAACTATCAGTTATGCGTCGGATTCGAAAATCTACACTTGCATGAGGACGACCAAAAGGCGCCCGAGGCAATAATAGACCCTTGGAGACAGGTCGGCTGGAGGACGATGTATTGAATCGCGACGCAATTTGAATGTTCCATCGTCATTAGGAGGCTCTAAACGTTACAATTAACTATCATTTTGCGTCGGATTCGATAATTTAGACTCACAGGAGAACGACCATAAGGTGCCCGAGGCAGCAAGGGACCCTTGGAGACAAGTCGCCTGGAGGACGATGTATTGAATCTCGACGCAGTTTGAGTGTTCCATCGTCATTAGGAAGACCTGAACGTTACAATTAACTATCAGTTATGCGTCGGATTCGAAAATCTACACTTGCATGAGGACGATAAAAAGGCGCCCGAGGCAATAATAGACCCTTGGAGACCAGTCGGCTGGAGGGCGATATATTGAATCTCGACGCAATTTCGTCATTAGGAAGACCTGAACATTACAATTAACTATTAGTTATGCGTCGGATTCGAAAATCTAGTCTTGCAGGAGGACGACCAAAAGGCGCCCGAGGCAACAATAGACCCTTGGAGACAGGTCGCCTGGAGGACGATGTATTGAATCGCGACGCAATTTGAATGTTCCATCGTCATTAGGAGGCCCTGAGCGTTACAAATAAGTATCAGTTTTGCGTCGGATTCGATAATCTAGATTCACAGAAGAACGACCATAAGGTGCCCGAGGCAACAATATCCCCTTGGAGACAAGTCGGCTGGAGGACGATATATTGACTCTCAACGTAATTTGAGTGTTCCATCGTCATTAGGAGGCCCTGAACGTTACAATTAACTATCAGTTATGCGTCTGATTCGTAAAGGTAGACTCACAGGAGAACGACCACAAGGTGCCCGAGACAGCAATAGACCCTTGGAGACAAGTCGGCTGGAGGCCGATGTATTGAATCTCGACGCAATTTGAGTGTTCCACCGTCATTAGGAGGCCCTGAACGTTACAATTAACTATCAGTTTTGCGTCGGATTCCATAATCCAGACACAGGAGAACGACCAAAAGCCGCCCGAGGCAACAATAGTCCCTTGGTGACAAGTCGGCTAGAGGACGATGTATTGTATCGCGACGCAATTTGCCTGTTCCATCGTTATTAGGAGGCCCTGAACGTTACAATTAAATATCAGTTTCGCGTCGGATTCGAAAATGTAGACTCAGAGGAGAACGATCATAAGGTGCGCGAGGCAGCAATAGACCCTTGGAGTCAAGAACCCTGCAGGACTATGTATTGAATCTCGACGCAATTTGATTGCTCCATCGTCATTAGGAGCCCCTGAACTTTGCAATTAACTAAATTAACTATCAGTTTCGCGCCGTTTCGTAAATCTAGATTCACAGGAGCACGACCATAAGATGCCCGAGGCAGCAATAGACCCTTGGAGACAAGTCGGCTGAAGGACGATGTGTTGAATTGCGACGCAATTTGAGAGTTCCATCGTCATTGGGAGGCCATGAACTTTGCAATTAACTATCAGTTTCGCGTCGGATTTGAAAATCTAGACTCACAGGAGCCAGATTATATGGTGCACGAGGGAGCAATATCCCCTTAAAGACAAGTCCCCTGGAGGACGATGTATTGAATCTCGACGCAATTTGAGTGTCCATCGTCTTTAGGAGGCCCTGAACGTTACAATTAACTATCAGTTTTGCGTCGGATTCGAAAATCTAGACTCACAGGAGAACGACCATAAGGTGCCCGAGGCAGCAAAATCCCCTTGGAGACAAGTCGGATCGAGGACGATGTATTGAATTTCGACGCAATTTGAGTGTTCCATCGACAATAGGAGGCCATGAACGTTACAATTAACCATCTGTTTTGCGTCGGATTCGAAAATCTAGACTCACAGGAGACGGACCATAAGGTGCCCGAGGCAGCAATTTCCCCTTGGAGACAAGTCGGCTGGAGGACGATGTATTGAATCTCGGCGCAATTTGAGTGTTCCATCGTCATTCGGAAGACCTGAACGTTACAATTAACTGTCAGTTATGCGTCGGATTCGAAAATCTAGACTTGCAGGAGGACGACCAAAAAGGCGCCCGAGGCAATAACAGACCCTTGGTGACAGGTCTCCTGGATGTCGATGTATTGAATCGCGACGCAATTTGAATGTTCCATCGTCAATAGGAGGCCCTGAACGTTACAATTAAGTATCAGTTTTGCGAAGGATTCGATACTCTAGACTCACAGGAGACCGACCATAGGGCGCCCGAGGCAGCAATATCCCCTTGGAGACAAGTCGCCTGGAGGACGAATTATTGAAACTCGAAGCAATTTGAGTGTTCCATCGTCATTAGGAGGCCCTGAACGTTACAATTAACCATCAATTTGGCGTCGGATTCGACAATCTAGACTCACAGCAGAACGACCATAAGGTGCCCGAGGCAGCAATAGACCCTTGGAGACATGTCGGCTCGAGGACGATGTATTGAATCGCGATGCAATTTGCGTGTTCCATCGTTATTAGGAGGCCCTGAACGTTACAATTAAATATCAGTTTCGCGTCGGATTCGAAAATGTAGACTCTGAGGAGAACGATCATAAGGTGCGCGAGGCAGCAATAGACCCTCGGAGACAAGAACCCTGGAGGACTATGTATTGAATCTCGACGCAATTTGATTGTTCCATCGTCATTAGGAGCCCCTTAACTTTACAATTAACTAACAATTAACTATCAGTTTCGCGTCGGATTCGTAAATCTAGATTCACAGGAGAACGACCATAAGGTGCCCGAGGCAGCAATAGACCCTTGGAGACAAGTCGGCTGAAGGACGATGTGTTGAATTCCGACGCAGTTTGAGTGTTCCATCGTCATTGGGAGGCCATGAACTTTGCAATTAACTATCAGTTTCGCGTCGGATTTGAAAATCTAGACTCACAGGAGACAGAATATATGGTGCACGAGGGAGCAATATCCCCTTAGAGACAAGTCCCCTGGAGGACGATGTATTGAATCTCGACGCAATTTGAGTGTTCCATCGTCATTAGGAAGACCTGAACGTTACAATTAACTGTCAGTTATGCGTCGGATACGAAAATCTAGACTTGCAGGACGACGACCAAAAGGCGCCCGAGGCAATAACAGACCCTTGGTGACAGGTCGCCTGGATGTCGATGTATTGAATCGCGACGCAATTTGAATGTTCCATCGTCATTAGGAGGCCCTGAACGTTACAACTAAGTATCAGTTTTGCGTCGGTTTCGATACTCTAGACTCACAGGAGAACGACCATAGGGTGCCCGAGCAGCAATATCCCCTTGGAGACAAGTCGCCTGGAGGACGAATTATTGAATCTCGAAGCAATTTGAGTGTTCCATCGTCATTAGGAGGCCCTGAATGCTACAATTAACTATCAGTATTGCGTCGCATTCGAAAATCTAGACTCACAGGAGACGGACCGTAAGGTCCCAGAGGCAGCAAGAGACCCTTGGAGACAAGTAGCCTGGAGGACGATGTATTGAATATCGACGCATTTTGAGTGTTCCATCGTCATTAGGAGGACTTGAACGTTACAATTAAATATCAGTTTTGCGTCGGATTCGAAAATCTACACTCACAGGAGGACGACCAAAAGGCGCCCGTGGCAACAATAGACCCTTGCAGACAAGTCGGCTGGAGGGCGATGTATTGAATGTCGACGCAATTTAGGTGTTAAATCGTCATTAGGAGGCCGTGAACGTTAAAATTAACTATCAGTTATGCGTCGGATACGAAAATCTACACTCACAGGAGGACGACCAAAAGGCGCCCGAGGCAACAATAGACCCTTGGAGACAAGTCAGCTGGAGCACGATGTATTGAATCACGACGCAATTTAGGTGTTCCATCGTCATTACGAGGCCCTGAAAGTAACTATTAACTATCAGTTTTGCGTCGGATTCGAAAATGTAGACTCAAACGACCATCAGGTGCCCGAGGCAGCAACAGACCCTTGGAGACAAGTCGCCTTGAGGACGATGTATTGATTCTCGACGCATCGTCATTAGGAGGCCTTGAACGTTACAACTAACTATCAGTTTCGCGTCGGATTCGAAAATCTAGACACAAAGGAGAACGACCATTAGGTGCCAGAGGCAGCAGTAGACCCTTGGAGACAAGGCGGCTGGAGGACGATGTATTGAATCTCGAAGCAATTTGAATGTTCCATTCTCATTAGGAGTCCGTGAACGTTACAATTAACTATGAGGTTTGCGTCGGATTCGATAATCTAGACTCAGAGGAGAACGACCATAAGGTGCCCGAGGCAGCAATAGACCCTTGCAGACAAGTCGGCTGGAGGACAATATATTGAATCTCGAACGTAATTTGAGTGTTCCATCGTCATTAGGAGGCCCTGAACGTTACAATTAACTATCAGTATTGCGTCGGATTCCATAATCTAGACTCACAGGAGTACGAACAAAAGGCTCCCGGGGCAACAACAGACCCTTGGAAACAAGTCGGTTGTGGACGATGAATTGAATCGCGACGCAATTTGAGTGTTCCATCGTCATTAGGAGGCCCCGAACGTTCCAATTAACTATCAGTTTCGCGACGAATTCGAAAATCTAGACTCACAGGAGACGGAACATAAGGTGCCCGATTCAGCAATATCCCCTTCTAGACAAGTCGGCTGGGGACGATATATTCAATCTCGAAGCAATCTGAGTGATCCATCGTCATTAAGAGGCCGTGAACGTTACATTTAACTATCAGTTTTGCGTCGGATTGGAAAATCTAGACTCACAGGAGAATCACCATAAGGTGCCCGAGGCAACAATAGAACCTGTGAGACAAGTCGGCTGAAGAACGATGTATTGAATTTCGACTCAATTTGAGTGTTCCATCGTCATTAGGAGCCCATGAACATTACAATTAACAATCAGTTTTGCGTCGGATTCGAAGATCTAGACTCACAGGAGAACGACCAATAGGTGCCACAGGCAGCAATAGAACCTTGGAGACAAATCGGCTGGAGGACGATAAATTGAACCGCGACGCAATTTGAGTGTTCCATCGTCATTAGGAGGCCCTGAACGTTACAATTAACTAACTTTTGGCGTCGGATTCGATAATCTAGACTCAGACTAGAACGACCACAAGGTGTCCGAGGCAGCAATAGACCCCGTGGAGCAAGTCGGCTGGAGGACGATGTATTGAATCTCGACGCAATTTGAGTGTTCCATCGTCATTAGGAGGCCCTGAACGTTACAATTAACTATCAGTTTTGCTTCGGATACGAAAATCTAGACTCACAGGAGAACGACCATTATGTGCCACAGGCAGCAATAGACCCTTGGAGACAAATCGGCAGGAGGACGATGAATTGAATCGCGACGCAATTTGAGTGATCCATCGTCACTATGAGGCACTGAACATAACAATTAACCATCAGTTTTGTGTCGGATTCGAAAATATAGACTCACAGGAGACGGACCATAAGGTGCCAGAGGCAGCAATAGACCATTGGAGACAAGTCGGCTGGAGGACGATGTACTGCATCTCGACGCAATTTGAGTGTTCCAGTGAAATTAGGAGGCCCTGAACGTTACAATTAACTATCATTTTGCGTCGGATTCGATAATCTAGACTCAGAGGAGAACGACCATAAGGTGCCCGAGGCAGCAATAGACCCCTTGGAGTAAGTCGGCTGGAGGACGATGTATTGAATCTCGACGCAATTTGAGTAAACCATCGTCATTAGGAGGCCCTGAACGTTGTAATTAACTCTCAGTTTTGCGTCGAATACGAGAATCTAGACTCACAGGAGAACGACAATAAGGTGCCCGAGGCAGCAATAGACCCTTGGAGACAAGTCGGCTGGAGGACGATGTATTGAATCGCGACGGAATTTGAGTGTTCCATCGTCATTAGGAGGCCCTGAACGTTACAATTAACTATCATTTTGCGTCGGATTCGATAATCTAGACTCAGAGGAGAACGACCATAAAGTGCCCGAGGCAGCAATAGACCCCTTGGAGTAAGTCGGCTGGAGGACGATGTATTGAAATTCGACGCAATTTGAGTAAACCATCGTCATTAGGAGGCCCTGAACGTTGTAATTAACTCTCAGTTTTGCGTCGGATACGAGAATCTAGACTCACAGCAGAACGACCATAAGGTGCCCGAGGCAGCAATATCCCCTTGGAGACAAGTCGGCTGGACGACGATATAATGAATCTCGAAGTAATTTGAGTGTTCCATCGTCATTAGGAGGCCCTGAACGTTGTAATTAACTCTCAGTTTTGCGTCGAATACGAGAATCTAGACTCACAGGAGAACGACAATAAGGTGCCCGAGGCAGCAATAGACCCTTGTAGACAAGTCGGCTGGAGGACGATGTATTGAATCGCGACGGAATTTGAGTGTTCCATCGTCATTAGGAGGCCCTGAACGTTACAATTAACTATCATTTTGCGTCGGATTCGATATGCTAGACTCACAGGAGAACGACCATAAGTTGCCCGAGGCAGTAGTCGACCCTTGGAGACAAGATGGCTGAAGGTCGATGTATTGAATCTCGACGAAATTTGAGTGTTCCATCGTCCTTAGGTGGCTCTGAACGTTACAATTAACTATCAGTTTTGCGTCGGATTCAACAATCTAGACTCACAGGAGATGGACCATAAGGTGCCCGAGGCAGCAATATCCCCTTGGAGACAAGTCGGCCTGAGGACGATGTATTGAATCTCGACGCAATCTGAGTGTTCCATCGTCATTAGGAAGACCTGAACGTTACAATTAACTATCAGTTATGCGTCGGATTAGAAAATGTAGACTTACAGGAGGACGACCAAAAGGGGTTCGAGGCAACAATAAACCCTTGGAGACAGGTCGGCTGGAGGACGGTGTATTTAATCGCGACGCAATTTGAATGTTCCATCGTCATTTGGAGGCCCTGCACGTTGGCAATAGGTATCAGTTTTGCGTCGGATTCGATACTCTAGACTCACAGGAGAACGACCATAGGGGGCCCGAGGCAGCGATATCCCCTTGGAGACAAGTCGGCCTGAGGACAATGTATTGAATCTCGACGCAATTTGACTGTTCCATCGTCTATAGGAGGCCCAGAACGTTACAATTAACTATCAGTATCGCGTCGAATTCGAAAATCTAGACCCACAGGAGGATGACCATAAGGTGCCAGTGGCAGCAATAGACCCTTGGAGACAAGTCGGCTGGAGGACGATGTATTAAATCGCGACGGAATTTGAGTGTTCCATCGTCATTAGGGGGCACCGATCGTTACAACTAACTATTAGTCTTCATCCGATTCTAAAACCTAGCGTCACAGGAGAACGACCATAAGGTGCCCTTGGCAGCAATAGACCCTTGGAGACAAGTCGCCTGGAGGACGATGTATTGAATCTCGACGCAATTTGACTGTTCCATCGTCTATAGGAGGCCCAGAACGTTACAATTAACTATCAGTATCGCGTCGAATTCGAAAATCTAGACCCACAGGAGGATGACCATAAGGTGCCAGTGGCAGCAATAGACCCTTGGAGACAAGTCGGCTGGAGGACGATGTATTAAATCGCGACGGAATTTGAGTGTTCCATCGTCATTAGGAAGCCGTGAACGTTACAATTAACTGTGAGGTTTGCGTCGGATTTGATAATCTAGACTCACAGGAGAACGACCAAAAGGCGACCGAGGCAACAATAGACCCTTGGAAACAAGTCGGCTGGATAACGATGAATTGAATCGCGACGCAATTTGAGTGTCCCATCGTCATTAGGAGGCCCTGAACGTAACAATTAACTTTCAGTTTTGCGTCGGATTCGAAAATCTAGACTCACAGGAGACGGACCATAATGTGCCAGAGGCAGCAATATCCCCTTGGAGACAAGTAGGCTGGAGGACGATGTATTGAATATCGAAGCAATTTGAGAGGCCCTGAACGTTACAATTAACTATCAGTTTTGCGTCGGATTGGAAAATCTAGACTCACAGGAGACAGACCAAATGGTGCCCGAGGCAGAATACACCCTTGGAGACAAGTCGGCTGGAGGACGACATATTTAATCTCGACGCAATTTGAGTGTTCCATTGTCATTAGGAGCCGTAAACGTTACAATTAACTATCAGTTTTGCGTCGGATTCGATAATCTAGACACACAGGAGAACGACCAAAACGCCCCCGAGGCAACACTAGACCCCTGGAAACAAGTCGGCTGGAGGACGATGTATTGAATCGCGACGCAATTTGAGTGTGCCATCGTCATTAGGAGGCCCTGAACGTTACAATTAACTATCCGTTTTGCGTCGGATCCGAAAATCTAGACTCACAAGAAAACGACCATAAGGTGCCCGAGGCTGCAGTGGACCATTGGAGACAAGTCGGCTGGAGGCCGATGTATTGAATCTCGTCGCAATTTGAGCGTTCCATCGTCATTATGAGGCTCTGAACGTTACAATTAACTATCAGTTTTGCGTCGGATTCCAAAATCTAAAGTCACAGGAGAACGGCAATAAGGTGCCCGAGGCCGCAATAGACCCTTGAAGACAAGACAGCTGAAGGACGATGTATTGAATCTCGACGCAATTTGAGTTATCCATCGTCATTAGGAGGCACTGAACGTTACAATTAACTATCAGTATCGCGTCGGATTCGAAAATCTAGACTCACAGGAGACGGACAATAAGGTGCCAGAGGCAGCAATAGACCTTTGGAGGCAAGTCGGCTGGAGGACGATGTATTGAATCTCGAAGCAATTTGAATGTTCCATCGTCATTAGGAGACCGTGAACGTTACAATTAACTATCGGTTTTGCGTTGGATTCGACAATCTGGAGTCACAGGAGAACGACCAAAAGGCGCCCGAGGCAGCAATATCCCCTTGGAGACAAGTCGGCTGGAGGACGATGTATTGAATCTCGACGCAAATTGAGTGTTACATCGTCATTAGGAGACCCTGAACGTCACAGTTAACTATCAGTTTTTCGTCAGATTCGAAAATGTAGACTTACAGGAGAACGACCGTTAGGTGCCACAGGCAGCAATAGACCCTTGGAGACAAATCGGCTGGAGGAGGATGTATTGAATCGCGACGCAATTTGAGTGTTCCATCGTCATTAGGAGGCGCTGAACATTACAATTAACCATCAGTTTTGCGTCGGATTCGATAATCTAGACTCAGAGGAGACGGACCATAAGGTGCCAGAGGCAGCAATAGACCCTTGGAGACAAATCGGCTGGAGGACGATGTATTGAATCTCGACGCAATTTGAGTGTTGCATCGTCATTAGGAGGCCGTGAACGTTACAATTAACTATCAGTTATGCGTCGGATTGGAAAATCTAGACTCACAGGAGACAGACCAAATGGTGCAAGGGGCAGAATAGACCCTTGGAGACAAGTCGGCTCTAGGACGATGTATTTAATCTCGACGCAATTTGAGTGTTCCATTGTCATTAGGACCTGTTAACTTTACAATTAACTATCAGTTTTGCGTCGGATTCGATAATCTAGACACACAGGAGAACGTTAAAAACCCCCCCGAGGCAACAGTAGACCCCTGGAAACAAGTCGGCTGGAGGACGATGTATTAAATCGCGACGCAATTTGAGTGTGCCATCGTCATTAGGAGGCCCTGAACGTTTTAATTATCTATAAGTTTCGCGTCGGATTCGAAAATCTAGAGTCACAGGAGAACGACAATAAGGTGCCCGAGGCAGCAATAGACCCTTGGAGACAAGTCGGCTGTAGGACGATGTATTGAGTCTCGACGAAATTTAAGTGTTCCATCGTCATTAGGATGCCGTGAACGTTACAATTAATTATCAGTTTTGCATCGGATTCGATAATCTAGACTCACAGGAGAACGACCAAAAGGCGCCTGAGGCAACAATAGACCTTTGGAAGCAAGTCGGCTGGCGGACGATGAATTGAATCGCGACGCAATTTGAGTTTTCCATCGTCATTAGGAGGCCCTGAACGTTACAATTAACTATCAGTTTTGCGTCCTGTTCGAAAATCTAGACTCACAGGAGAACGACCATAAGGTGCCAGAGGCAGCAATAGACCATTGGAGACAAGTCGGCTGGAGGCCGATGTATTGAATCTCGTCGCAATTTGAGCGTTCCATCGTCATTATGAGGCTCTGAACGTTACAATTAACTATCAGTATCGCGTCGGATTCGAAAATCTAGACTCACAGGAGACGGACAATAAGGTGCCCGAGGCAGCAATATCCCCTTGTAGACAATTCGGCTGGAGGACGATGTATAGAATGTCGACGCTATTTTAGTGTTCCATCGTCATTAGGAGGTCCTGATCCCTACAATTAACTATCAGTTTTGCGTCGGATTCGACAATCTAGACTCACAGGAGGACGAACATAAGGTGCCAGAGGCAGCAATAGACCTTTGGAGGCAAGTCGGCTGGAGGACGATGTATTGAATTTCGAAGCAATTTGAATGTTCCATCGTCATTAGGAGGCCGTGAACGTTACAATTAACTGTGAGTTTTTCGTTGGATTCGATAATCTGGACTCACAGGAGAACGACCAAAAGGCGCCCGAGGCAGCAATATCCCCTTGGAGACAAGTCGGCTGGAGGACGATGTATTGAATCTCGACGCAAATTGAGTGTTACATCGTCATTAGGAGACCCTGAACGTCACAATTAACTATCAGTATTTCGTCAGATTCGAAAATCTAGACTTACAGCAGAACGACCATTAGGTGCCACAGGCAGCAATAGACCCTTGGAGACAAATCGGCTGGAGGACGATGTATTGAATCGCGACGCAATTTGAGTGTTCCATCGTCATTAGGAGGCACTGAACATTACAATTAACCATCAGTTTTGCGTCGGACTCGATAATCTAGACTCAGAGGAGACGGACCATAAGGTGCCAGAGGCAGCAATAGACCCTTGGAGACAAATCGGCTGGAGGACGATTTATTGATTCTCGACGCAATTTGAGTGTTGCATCGTCATTAGGAGGCCGTGAACGTTACAATTAACTATCAGTTATGCGTCGGATTCGATAATCTAGACTCACAGGAGAACGACCAAAAGGCGCCCGAGGCAACAATAGACCCTTGGAGACAAATCGGCTGGAAGACGATGAATTGAATCGCGACGCAATTTGAGTGTTCCATCGTCATTAGGAGGCCCTGAACGTAACAATTAACTTTCAGTTTTGCGTCGGATTCGAAAATCTAGACCCACAGGAGACGGACCATAAGGTGCCAGAGGCAGCAATATCCCCATGGAGACAAGTAGGCTGGAGGTCGATTTATTGAATCTCGAAGCAATTTGAGTGTTCCATCGTTAATAGGAGGCCCTGAACGTTACAATTAACTATCAGTTTTGCGTCGGATTGGAAAATCTAGACTCACAGGAGACAGACCAAATGGTGCTCGAGGCAGAATAGACTCTTGGAGACAAGTCGGCTGGAGGACGATGTATTTAATATCGACGCAATTTGAGTGTTCCATTGTCATTAGGAGCCGTAAACGTTATAATTAACTATCAGTTTTGCGTCGGATTCGATAATGTAGACACACAGGAGAACGACCAAAACGCCCCCGAGGCAACACTAGACCCCTGGAAACAAGTCGGCTGGAGGACGATGTGTTGAATCGCGACGCAATTTGAGTGTGCCATCGTCACTATGAGGCCCTGAACGTTTTAATTATCTATCAGTTTCGCGTCGGATTCGAAAATCTAGAGTCACAGGAGAACGACCATAAGGTGCCCGAGGCAGCAATAGACCCTTGGAGACAAGTCGGCTGTAGGACGATGTATTGAATCTCGACGAAATTTAGGTGTTCCATCGTCATTAGGATGCCGTGAACGTTACAATTAATTATCAGTTTTGCGTCGGATTCGATAATCTAGACTCACAGGAGAACGACCAAATGGCGCCTGAGGCAACAATAGACCTTTGGAAACAAGTCGGCTGGCGGACGATGAATTGAATCGCGACGCAATTTGGTTTTCCATCGACATTAGGAGGCCCTAAACGTTACAATTAACTATCAGTTTTGCATCGGGTTCGAAAATCTAGACTCACAGGAGAACGACCATAAGGTGCCAGAGGCAGCAATAGACCATTGGAGACAAGTCGGCTGGAGGCCGATGTATTGAATCTCGTCGCAATTTGAGTGTTCCATCGTCATTATGAGGCTCTGAACGTTACAATTAACTATCAGTTTTGCGTCGGATTCCAAAATCTAAAGACACAGGAGAACGGCAATAAGGTGCCCGAGGCCGAAATAGACCCTTGAAGACAAGACAGCTGAAGGACGATGTATTGAATCTCGACGCAATTTGAGTTATCCATCGTCATTAGGAGGCACTGAACGTTACAATTAACTATCAGTTTTTCTTCGGATTCGATAATCTAGACTCACAGGAGAACGAGCAAACGGCGCCCGAGGCAACAATAGACCCTTGGAGACAAGTCGGCTGGAGGACGATGAATTGAATCGCGACGCAATTTGAGTGTTCCATCGTCATTAGGAGGCCCTGAACGTTTTAATTAACTATCAGTTTCGCGTCGGATTCTAAAATCTAAAGTCACAGGAAAAACGAACATAAGGTGCCCGAGGCAGCAATAGACCCTTGGAGACAAGTCGGGTGGAGGACGATGAATTGAATCTCAACGAAATTTGAGTGTTCCATCGTCATTAGGAGGCCGTGAACGTTACAATTAACTATCAGTTTTGCGTCGGATTCGATAATCTAGACTCGCAGGAGAACGACCAAAAGGCGCCCGAGACAATAATAGATCTTTGGAAATAAGTCGGCTGGAGGACGATGATTTGAATCGCGACGCAATTTCAGGTTTCCATCGTCATTAGGAGGCCCTGAACGTTACAATTAACTATCAGTTTCGCGTCGGATTCGAAAATCTAGACTCACAGTAGACGGACCATATGGTGCCCGAGGCAGCAAAATCCCCTTGGAGACAAGTCGTCTGGAGGACGATGTATTGAATCTCGACGCAATTTGAGTGTTCCATCGTTATTAGGAGGCCATGAACGTTACAATTAACTATCAGTTTTGCGACGGATTCGAAAATCTACACTCACAGGAGATCGACCAGGAGATGCTTGAGGCAGCAATAGACCCTTGGAGACAAGTCGGCTGAAGGACGATGTACTGAATCTCGATGCAATTTGAGTGTTCCATCGTCATTAGGAGGCCCTGAACGTCACAATTAACTATCAGTTTTGCGTCGGATTCCAAAATCTAAAGTCACAGGAGAACGGCAATAAGGTGCCCGAGGCCGCAATAGACCCTTGAAGACAAGACAGCTGAAGGGCGATGTATTGAATCTCGACGCAATTTGAGTTATCCATCGTCATTAGGAGGCACTGAACGTTACAATTAACTATCAGTATCGCGTCGGATTCGAAAATCTAGACTCACAGGAGACGGACAATAAGGTGCCCGAGGCAGCAATATCCCCTTGGACACAATTCGGCTGGAGGGCGATGTATAGAATGTCGACGCTATTTTAGTGTTCCATCGTCATTAGGAGGTCCTGAACCCTACAATTAACTATCAGTTTGGCGTCGGATTCGACAATCTAGACTCAGAGGAGACGGACCATAAGGTGCCAGAGGCAGCAATAGACCTTTGGAGGCAAGTCGGCTGGAGGACGATGTATTGAATCTCGAAGCAATTTGAATGTTCCATCGTCATTAGGAGACCGTGAACGTTACAATTAACTATCGGTTTTGCGTTGGATTCGACAATCTGGAGTCACAGGAGAACGACCAAAAGGCGCCCGAGGCAGCAATATCCCCTTGGAGACAAGTCGGCTGGAGGACGATGTATTGAATCTCGACGCAAATTGAGTGTTACATCGTCATTAGGAGACCATGAACGTCACAGTTAACTATCAGTTTTTCGTCAGATTCGAAAATCTAGACTTACAGGAGAACGACCGTTAGGTGCCACAGGCAGCAATAGACCCTTGGAGACAAATCGGCTGGAGGACGATGTATTGAATCGCGACGCAATTTGAGTGTTCCATCGTCATTAGGAGGCGCTGAACATTACAATTAACCGTCAGTTTTGCGTCGGATTCGATAATCTAGACTCAGAGGAGACGGACCATAAGGTGCCAGAGGCAGCAATAGACCCTTATAGACAAATCGGCTGGAGGACGATGTATTGAATCTCGACGCAATTTGAGTGATGCATCGTCATTAGGAGGCCGTGAACGTTACAATTAACTATCAGTTATGCGTCGGATTGGAAAATCTAGACTCACAGGAGACAGACCAAATGGTGCCCGGGGCAGAATAGACCCTTGGAGACAAGTCGGCTCTAGGACGATGTATTTAATCTCGACGCAATTTGAGTGTTCCATTGTCATTAGGACCTGTTAACTTTACAATTAACTATCAGTTTTGCGTCGGATTCGATAAACTAGACACACAGGAGAACGTTAAAAACCCCCCCGAGGCAACACTAGACCCCTGGAAACAAGTCGGCTGGAGGACGATGTATTAAATCGCGACGCAATTTGAGTGTGCCATCGTCATTAGGAGGCCCTGAACGTTTTAATTATCTATAAGTTTCGCGTCGGATTCGAAAATCTAGAGTCACAGGAAAAACGAACATAAGGTGCCCGAGGCAGCAATAGACCCTTGGAGACAAGTCGGCTGGAGGACGATGAATTGAATCTCAACGAAATTTGAGTGTTCCATCGTCATTAGGAGGCCGTGAACGTTACAATTAACTATCAGTTTTGCGTCGGATTCGATAATCTAGACTCGCAGGAGAACGACCAAAAGGCGCCCGAGACAATAATAGATCTTTGGAAATAAGTCGGCTGGAGGACGATGATTTGAATCGCGACGCAATTTCAGGTTTCCATCGTCATTAGGAGGCCCTGAACGTTACAATTAACTATCAGTTTCGCGTCGGATTCGGAAATCTAGACTCACAGGAGACGGACCATATGGTGCCCGAGGCAGCAAAATCCCCTTGGAGACAAGTCGTCTGGATGACGATGTATTGAATCTCGACGCAATTTGAGCGTTCCATCGTCATTATGAGGCTCTGAACGTTACAATTAACTATCAGTATCGCGTCGGATTCGAAAATCTAGACTCACAGGAGACGGACAATAAGGTGCCCGAGGCAGCAATATCCCCTTGTAGACAATTCGGCTGGAGGACGATGTATAGAATGTCGACGCTATTTTAGTGTTCCATCGTCATTAGGAGGTCCTGATCCCTACAATTAACTATCAGTTTTGCGTCGGATTCGACAATCTAGACTCACAGGAGGACGAACATAAGGTGCCAGAGGCAGCAATAGACCTTTGGAGGCAAGTCGGCTGGAGGACGATGTATTGAATCTCGAAGCAATTTGAATGTTCCATCGTCATTAGGAGGCCGTGAACGTTACAATTAACTGTGAGTTTTTCGTTGGATTCGATAATCTGGACTCACAGGAGAACGACCAAAAGGCGCCCGAGGCAGCAATATCCCCTTGGAGACAAGTCGGCTGGAGGACGATGTATTGAATCTCGACGCAAATTGAGTGTTACATCGTCATTAGGAGACCCTGAACGTCACAATTAACTATCAGTTTTTCGTCAGATTCGAAAATCTAGACTTACAGCAGAACGACCATTAGGTGCCACAGGCAGCAATAGACCCTTGGAGACAAATCGGCTGGAGGACGATGTATTGAATCGCGACGCAATTTGAGTGTGCCATCGTCATTAGGAGGCACTGAACATTACAATTAACCATCAGTTTTGCGTCGGACTCGATAATCTAGACTCAGAGGAGACGGACCATAAGTTGCCAGAGGCAGCAATAGACCCTTGGAGACAAGTCAGGTGGAGGACGATGTATTGAATCGCGACGGAATTTGAGTGTTCCATCGTTATTAGGAGGCCGTGAACGTTACAATTAACTGTGAGTTTTGCGTCGGATTCGATAATCTAGACTCACAGGAGAACGACCAAAAGGCGCCCGAGGCAACAATAGACCCTTGGAGACAAATCGGCTGGAAGACGATGAATTGAATCGCGACGCAATTTGAGTGTTCCATTGTCATTAGGAGGCCTTGAACGTTATAATTAACTCTCAGTTTAGCGTCGGATACGAAAATCTAGACTCACAGGAGAACGACAATAAGGTGCCCCAGGCAGTAGTATCGCCTTGGAGACAAGTCGGCTGGAGGACGGTGTATTGAATCTCGACGCAATTTCAGTGTTCCATCGTCATCAGGAAGACCTGAACATTACAATTAACTATCAGTTATGCGTCGGATTCGAAAATCTAGACTTACAGGAGGACGAACAAAAGGCGCCCGAGCCAACTATAGACCCTTGGTGACAGGTCGGCTGGTGGACGATGTATTGAATCGGGACGGAATTTGAATGTTCCATCGTCATTAGGAGGCCCTGAACGTTGCAATTAAGTATCAGTTATGCGTCGGATTCGATACTCTAAACCCACAGGAGAACGACCATAAGGTGCCCGAGGCAGCAATATCCCCTTGAAGCCAAGTCGGCTGGAGGACGATGTATTGAATCTCGAAGCAATTTGAGTGTTCCACCGTCATTAAGAGGCCCTGAAAGTTACAATTAACTATCAGTTTTGCGTCGGATTCGATAATCTAGACTCACAGGAGAACGATCAAAAGGCGCCCGAGGCAACAATACACCCTTGGAAACTAGTCGGCTGGAGGACGATGTATTGATTCGCGACGCAATTTGAGTGTTCCATCGTCATTAGGAGGCACTTAACATTAGAATTAACCATCAGTCTTGCGTCGGATTCGAAAATCTAGACTCACAGGAGACGGAACATAAGGTGCCAGAGGCAGCAATAGACCCTTGGAGACAAGTTGGCTGGAGCACGATGTATTGAATCTCGACGCAATTTGAGTGTCCCATCGTCATTAGGAGGCTATGAACGTTACAATTAACTATCAGTTTTGCGTCGGATTCGAAAATCTAGAGTCACACAAGGACGACCTTAAGGTGCCTGAGGCAGCAATAGACCCTTGGAGACAAGTCGGCTGTAGGACGATGTATTGAATCTCGACGCAATTTGAGTGCTCCATCGTCATTAGGAGGCCCTGAACGTTACAATCAACTATCAGTTTTGCGTCGGATTCGACAATCTAGACTCACAGGAGAACGACCATAAGGTGCCTGGGACAACAATAGACCCTTGGAGACAGGTCGGCTGGAGGACTATGTATTGAATCGCGTCGGAATTTGAGTGTTGCATCGTCATTAGAAGGCACTGATTGATACAATTAACTATCATTTTGCATCGGATTCGATAATCTAGACTCACTGGAGAACGACCATGTGCCCGAGGCAGCAATAGACCCTTGGAGACAAGTTTGCTGGAGCACGATGTATTGAATCTCGACGCAATTTGAGTGTGCCATCGTCATTAGGAGGCCGTGAAAGTTGCAATTAACTATCAGGTTTGCGTCGGATTCGAAAATGTAGACTCAGAGGAGAACTACAATAAGGTGCCCGAGGCAGCAATAGACCCTTGGAGACAAGTCGGCTGGAGGACCACGTATTGAATCTTGAAGCAATTTGAGTGTTCCATCGTCATTAGGAGGCCCTGAACGTTAGAATTAACTATCAGTTTCGCGACGGATTCGAAAATCTAGACTCACAGGAGGACGACCATAAGATGCCAGTGGAAGCAATAGACCCTTGGAGACGAGTCAGCTGGAGGACGATGTATTGAATCTCGAAGCAATTTGAGTGTTCCATCGTAATTAGGAGGGCGTGAACGTTATAATTAACTACGAGTTTTGCGTCGGATTCGATAATCTAGACTCACAGGAGAACGACCAAAAGGCGCCCGGAAAACAATAGACCCTAGGAAACAAGTCGGCTGGAGGACGATGAATAGAATCGCGACGCAATTTGAGCGTTCCATCGTCAATAGGAGGCCCTGAACGTCAGAATTAACTATCAGTTTCGCGACGGATTCGAAAATCTAGACTCATAGGAGGACGACCATAAGATGCCAGTGGAAGCAATAGACCCTTGGAGACAAGTCAGCTGGAGGACGATGTATTGAATCTTGAGGCAATTTGAGTGTTCGATCGTCATTAGGAGGCTTTGAACGTTACAATTAACTATCAGTTTTGCGTCGGATTCGAAAATCTAGACTCACAGGAGAACGACCATTAGGTGCCTGAGGCAGCAATAGACCCTTGGAGACAAATCGGCTGGAGGACGATGTATTGATTCGCGACGCAATTTGAGTGTTCCATCGTCATTAGGAGGCACTTAACATTAGAATTAACCATCAGTCTTGCGTCGGATTCGAAAATCTAGACTCACAGGAGACGGAACATAAGGTGCCAGAGGCAGCAATAGACAATTGGAGACAAGTTGGCTGGAGCACGATGTATTGAATCTCGACGCAATTTGAGTGTCCCATCGTCATTAGGAGGCTATGAACGCTACAATTAACTATCAGTTTTGCGTCGGATTCGAAAATCTACAGTCACAGAAGGACGACCATAAGGTGCCTGAGGCAGCAATAGACCCTTGGAGACAAGTCGGCTGTAGGACGATGTATTGAATCGCGACGGAATTTGAGTGTTGCATCGTCATTAGAAGGCACTGAATGATACAATTAACTATCATTTTGCATCGGATTCGATAATCTAGACTCACAGGAGAACGACCATAAGGTGCCCGAAGCAGCAATAGACCCTTGGAGACAAGTTTGCTGGAGCACGATGTACTGAATCTCGACGCAATTTGAGTGTGCCATCGTCATTAGGAGGCCGGAACGTTGCAATTAACTATCAGTTATGCGTCGGATTCGAAAATCTAGACTCACAGGAAGACGACCAAAAGGCGCCCGAGGCAACAATAGATCCTTGGAGACAAGTCGGCTGGAGGACGATGTATTGAATCTCGCCCCAATTTGAGTGTTCCATCGTCATTAGGAGGCCCTGAACGTTACAATTAACTATCAGGTTTGCGTCGGATTCGAAAATGTAGACTCAGAGGAGAACGACAATAAGGTGCCCGAGGCAGCAATAGACCCTTGGAGACAAGTCGGCTGGAGGACGATGAATAGAATCGCGACGCAATTTGAGTGTTCCATCGTCATTAGGAGGCCCTGAACGTCAGAATTAACTATCAGTTTCGCGACGGATTCGAAAATCTAGACTCATAGGAGAACGACCATAAGATGCCAGTGGAAGCAATAGACCCTTGGAGACAAGTCAGCTGGAGGACGATGTATTGAATCTTGAAGCAATTGAGTGTTCCATCGTCATTAGGAGGCCCTGAACGTTAGAATTAACTATCAGTTTCGTGACGGATTCGAAAATCTAGACTCACAGGAGGACGACCATAAGATGCCAGTGGAAGCAATAGACCCTTGGCGACAAGTCGGCTGGAGGACGATGTATTGAATCTCGAAGCAATCTGAGTGTTCCTACGTAATTAGGAGGGCGTGAACGTTACAATTAACTACGAGTTTTGCGTCGGATTCGATAATCTAGACTCACAAGAGAACGACCAAAAGGCGCCCGGAAAACAATATACCCTTGGAGACAAGTCGGTTGGAGGACGATGTATTGGATCGCGACGCAATTTGAGTGATCCATCCGCATTAGGAGGCGCTGAACATTACAATTAACCATCAGTTTTGCGTCGGATTCAAAAATCTAGACTCACAGGAGACGGAGCATAAAGTGCCAGAGGCAGCAATAGACCCTTGGAGACTAGTCGGCTGGAGGACGATGTATTGAATCTCGACGCAATTTGAGTGTTCCATCGTCATAAGGAGGCCCTGAACGTTACAATTAACTATCACTTTTTCGTCGGATTCAAAATGTAGAATCAGAGGAGAACGACCATAAGGTGCCCGAGGCAGCAATAGACCCTTGGATACAAGTCGCCTGGAGGACGATGTATTGAATCTCGACGCAATTTGAGTGTTCCATTGTCATTAGGAGTCCCTGAACGTTACAATTAACTATCAGTTTCGCGTCGGATTCGAAAAACTAGACTCACAGGCCGACCATTAGGTGCCCGGGGTTACAATAGACTCTTGGCAACCAATTGGGCTGGATTACGATGTACTGAATCTCGAAGCAATTTGAGTGTTCCATCGTCATTAGGAGGCCGTGAACGTTAGAATTAACTATCAGTGTCGCGTCGGATTCGATAATCCAGACTCACAGGAGAACGACCAAAAGCGCCCGGGGCTACAATAGACTCTCGGAGACAAATCGGCTGGAGGACGATGGATTGAATCGCGACGCAATTTGAGTGTTCCATCGTCATTAGGAGGCCCTGAAAGTTACAATTAACTATCAGTTTCGCGTCGGATTTGAAAATCTAGACTCACAAGAGACGGACCATATGGTGCCCCAGGCAGCAATATCCCCTTGGAGACAAGTCGACTGGAGGACGATGAATTGAATCTCGACGTAATTTGAGTGTTCCATCGTCATTAGGAGGCACTGAACGTTACAACTATCGGTTTTGCGTCGGATTAGATAATCTAGACTTACAGGAGAACGACCACAAGGAGCCCGAGGCAGCAATAGACCCTTGTGGAGAAGTCGCCTTGAGGACGATGTATTGATTCTCGACGCAGTTTGAGTGTTCCATCCTCATTAGGAGGTACTGAACTATCAGTTTTGCCTCGGATTCGAAAACCTAGACTCACAGGAGAAGGAAAATAAGGTGCCCGAGGCAGCAATATCCCCTTGGAGACAAGTCGGCTGGAGTACGATGTATTGAATCACGACGCAATTTGAGTGTTCCATCGTCATTAGGAGGCCCTGAACGTTATAATTAACTATCAGTTTCGCGTCGGATTCGAAAATTTAGACTCACAGGACCACGACCATAAGGTGCCAGAGGCAGCAGAAGACCCTTGGAGACAAGTCAGCTTGAGGATAATGTATTGAATCTCGACGCAATTTGAGTGTTCCATGGTCATTAGGAGGCCCTGATCGTTACAATTAACTCTCAGTTTTGCGTCGGATTCGAAAATCTAGACTCACAGGACAACGACCATAAGGTGACCGAGGCAGCAATAGACCCTTTGAGACAAGTCGGCTGGACGACGATGTATTGAATCACGATGCAATTTGCGTGTTCCATCGTCATTAAGAGGCCCTGAACTTTACAATTAACTATCAGTTTTGCGTCGTATTCGAAAATCTAGACTCACAGGAGACCGACCATAAGGTGACCGAGGCAGCAATATCCCCTTGGAGACAAGTCGGCTGGAGGACGATGTATTGAATCTCGACGCAATTTGAGTGTTCCATCGTCATTAGGATGTCCTGAACGTTACAATTAACTATCAGTTTCGCGTCAGATTCGAAAATCTAGACTCACAGGAGCACGACCATAAGGTGCCAGAGGCAGCAATAGACCCTTGGAGACAAGTCAGCTGAAGGACGATGAATTGAATCTCGACGCACTTTGAGTGTTCCATCGTGATTAGGAGGCCCTGAACGTTACAACTATCAGTCTTGCGTCGGATTAGATAATCTAGACTCACAGGAGAACGAGCACAAGGAGCCAGAAGCAGCAATAGACCCTTGTGGACAAGTCGCTTTGATGACGATGTATTGAATCTCGACGCAATTTGAGTGTTCCATCGTCATTAGGAGGCCGTGAACGTTGCAATTAACTATCAGGTTTGCGTCGGATTCGAAAATGTAGACTCAGAGGAGAACGACAATAAGGTGCCCGAGGCAGCAATAGACCCTTGGAGACAAGTCGGCTGGAGCACCACGTATTGAATCTTGAAGCAATTTGAGTGTTCCATCGTCATTAGGAGGCCCTGAACGTTAGAATTAACTATCAGTTTCGCGACGGATTCGAAAATCTAGACTCACAGGAGGACGACCATAAGATGCCAGTGGAAGCAATAGACCCTTGGAGACAAGTCGGCTGGAGGACGATGTATTGAATCTCGAAGCAATTTGAGTGTTCCATCGTAATTAGGAGGGCGTGAACGTTATAATTAACTACGAGTTTTGCGTCGGATTCGATAATCTAGACTCACAGGAGAACGACCAAAAGGCGCCCGGAAAACAATAGACCCTAGGAAACAAGTCGGCTGGAGGACGATGAATAGAATCGCGACGCAATTTGAGTGTTCCATCGTCATTAGGAGGCCCTGAACGTCAGAATTAACTATCAGTTTCGCGACGGATTCGAAAATCTAGACTCATAGGAGGACGACCATAAGATGCCAGTGGAAGCAATAGACCCTTGGAGACAAGTCAGCTGGAGGACGATGTATTGAATCTTGAAGCAATTTGAGTGTTCGATCGTCATTAGGAGGCTTTGAACGTTACAATTAACTATCAGTTTTGCGTCGGATTCGAGAATCTAGACTCACAGGAGAACGACCATTAGGTGCCAGAGGCAGCAATAGACCCTTGGAGACAAATCGGCTGGAGGACGATGTATTGATTCGCGACGCAATTTGAGTGTTCCATCGTCATTAGGAGGCACTTAACATTAGAATTAACCATCAGTCTTGCGTCGGATTCGAAAATCTAGACTCACAGGAGACGGAACATAAGGTGCCAGAGGCAGCAATAGACCCTTGGAGACAAGTTGGCTGGAGCACGATGTATTGAATCTCGACGCAATTTGAGTGTCCCATCGTCATTAGGAGGCTATGAACGCTACAATTAACTATCAGTTTTGCGTCGGATTCGAAAATCTACAGTCACAGAAGGACGACCATAAGGTGCCTGAGGCAGCAATAGACCCTTGGAGACAAGTCGGCTGTAGGACGATGTATTGAATCTCGACGCAATTTGAGTACTCCATCGTCATTAGGAGGCCCTGAACGTTACAATCAACTGTCAGTTTTGCGTCGGATTCGACAATCTAGACTCACAGGAGAACGACCATAAGGTGCCTGGGACAACAATAGACCCTTGGAGACAGGTCGTCTGGAGGACTATGTATTGAATCGCGACGGAATTTGAGTGTTGCTTCGTCATTAGAAGGCACTGAATGATACAATTAACTATCATTTTGCATCGGATTCGATAATCTAGACTCACAGGAGAACGACCATAAGGTGCCCGAGGCAGCAATAGACCCTTGGAGACATAATTGCTGGAGCACGATGTACTGAATCTCGACGCAATTTGAGTGTGCCATCGTCATTAGGAGGCCGTGAACGTTGCAATTAACTATCAGTTGTGCGTCGGATTCGAAAATCTAGACTCACAGGAAGACGACCAAAAGGCGCCCGAGGCAACAATAGATCCTTGGAGACAAGTCGGCTGGAGGACGATGTATTGAATCTCGCCCCAATTTGAGTGTTCCATCGTCATTAGGAGGCCCTGAACGTTACAATTAACTATCAGGTTTGGGTCGGATTTGAAAATGTAGACTCAGAGGAGAACGACAATAAGGTGCCCGAGGCAGCAATAGACCCTTGGAGACAAGTCGGCTGGAGGACGATGAATAGAATCGCGACGCAATTTGAGTGTTCCATCGTCATTAGGAGGCCCTGAACGTCAGAATTAACTATCAGTTTCGCGACGGATTCGAAAATCTAGACTCATAGGAGGACGACCATAAGATGCCAGTGGAAGCAATAGACCCTTGGAGACAAGTCAGCTGGAGGATGATGTATGGAATCTTGAAGCAATTGAGTGTTCCATCGTCATTAGGAGGCCCTGAACGTTAGAATTAACTATCAGTTTCGTGACGGATTCGAAAATCTAGACTCACAGGAGGACGACCATAAGATGCCAGTGGAAGCAATAGACCCTTGGAGACAAGTCGGCTGGAGGACCATGTATTGAATCTCGAAGCAATTTGAGTGTTCCATCGTAATTAGGAGGGCGTGAACGTTACAATTAACTACGAGTTTTGCGTCGGATTCGATAATCTAGACTCACAAGAGAACGACCAAAAGGCGCCCGGAAAACAATATACCCTTGGAGACAAGTCGGTTGGAGGACGATGTATTGGATCGCGACGCAATTTGAGTGTTCCATCCGCATTAGGAGGCGCTGAACATTACAATTAACCATCAGTTTTGCGTCGGATTCAAAAATCTAGACTCACAGGAGACGGAGCATAAAGTGCCAGAGGCAGCAATAGACCCTTGGAGACTAGTCGGCTGGAGGACGATGTATTGAATCTCGACGCAATTTGAGTGTTCCATCGTCATAAGGAGGCCCTGAACGTTACAATTAACTATCACTTTTTCGTCGGATTCAAAATGTAGAATCAGAGGAGAACGACCATAAGGTGCCCGAGGCAGCAATAGACCCTTGGATACAAGTCGCCTGGAGGACGATGAATTGAATCTCGACGCACTTTGAGTGTTCCATCGTCATTAGGAGACCCTGAACGTTACAACTATCAGTCTTGCGTCGGATTAGATAATCTAGACTCACAGGAGAACGAGCACAAGGAGCCAGAACCAGCAATAGACCCTTGTGGACAAGTCGCTTTGATGACGATGTATTGAATCTCGACGCAATTTGAGTGTTCCATTGTCATTAGGAGGTACTGAACTATCAGTTTTGCCTCGGTTTCGAAAACCTAGACTCACAGGAGAAGGAAAATAAGGTGCCCGAGGCAACAATATCCCCTTGGAGACAAGTCGGCTGGAGGACGATGTATTAAATCTCGACGCAATTTGAGTGTTCCATCGTCATTAGGTGGCCCTGATCGTTACAATTAACTCTCAGTTTTGCGTCGTATTCGAAAATCTAGACTCACAGGAGACCGACCATAAGGTGACCGAGGCAGCAATATCCCCTTGGAGACAAGTCGGCTGGAGGACGATGTATTGAATCTCGACGCAATTTGAGTGTTCCATCGTCATTAGGATGTCCTGAACGTTACAATTAACTATCAGTTTTGCGTCGGATTTGAAAATCTAGACTCACAGGAGACAGACCAAATGGTGCCCGAGGCAGAATAGACCCTTAAAGACAAGTCGGCAGGAGGACGATGTATTGAAACTCGACGCAATTTGAGTGTTCCATCGTCTTTAGGAGGCCCTGAACATTACAATTAACTATCAGTCTTGCGTCGGATTCGAAAATCTAGACTCACAGGAGACCGACCATTAGGTGCCACAGGCGTCAATTGACCCATTGGAGACAAATCGCCTGGAGGACGATGTATATAGACGCGACGCAATATGAGTGTTTCATCGTCATTAGGAGGCGCTGAACCTTACAATTAACTAACATTTTTACGTCGGATTCGAACATCTAGACTCACAGGAAACGGACCATAAGGTGACCGAAGCAGCAATATCCCACTGGAGACAAGTCGACTGGAGGACGATGTATTGAATCTCGACGCAATTTGAGTGTTCCATCGTCATTACGAGGCCCTGAACTTTACAATTATCTATCAGTTTTGCGTCGGATTCGAAAATCTAGACTCACAGGAGACGGACCATTAGGTGACCGAGGCAGCAATATCCCCTTGGAGACAAGTCTTCTGGAGGACGATGTATTGAATCTCGACGCAATTTGAGTGTTCCATCGTCATTAGGAGACCCTGAACGTTACAATTAACTATCAGTTTTGCGTCGGATTCGGAAATCTAGACTCACAGGAGAACGAATATTAGGTGCCACAGGCATCAATAGACCTCTTGGGGACAAATCGCCTGGAGGACGATGTATATAATCAAGACGCAATTTGAGTGTTCCAACGTCATTAGGAGGCCCTGAACTTTACAATTAACTATCAGTTTTGTGTCGGATTCGAAAATCTAGACTCACAGGAGACGGACTATAAGGTGACCGAGGCAGCAATATCCCCTTGGAGACAAGTCGGCTGGAGGACTATGTATTGAATCTCGACGCAATTTGAGTGTTCCATCGTCATTAGGAGGTCCTGAACGTTACAACTATCAGTTTTGCGTCGGATTAGATAATCTAGACTCACAGGAGAACGACCACAAGGAGCCCGAAGCAGCAATAGACCCTTGTGGACAAGTCGCTTTGATGACGATGTATTGAATCTCGACGCAATTTGAGTGTTCCATCGTCATTAGGAGGTACTGAACTATCAGTTTTGCCTCGGATTCGAAAACCTAGACTAACAGGAGAAGGAAAATAAGGTGCCCGAGGCAACAATATCCCCTTGGAGACAAGTAGGCTTGAGGACGATGTATTGAATCCCGACGCAATTTGAGTGTTCCATCGTCATTAGGGGGCCCTGAACGTTACAATAAACTATCAGTTTTGCGTCGGATTCGAAATTCTAGACTTACAGGAGACGGACCACATGGTGACCAAGGCAGCAATAGACCCTTGGAGACAAGTCGGCTGGAGGACGACGTATGGAATCTCGACGCAATTTGTGTGTTCCATCGTCATTGGGGGGCCCTGAACGTTACAATTAACTATCAGTTTTGCGTCGGATTTGAAAATCGAGACTCACAGGAGCACGACCATAAGGTGCCAGAGGCAGGAATAGACCCTTGGAGACAAGTCGACTGGAGGACGATGAATTGAATCTCGACGCAATTTGAGTGTTCCATCTTCATTAGGAGGCGTTGAATGTTACAAATAACTATCAGTTTTGCGTCGGATTCGATAATCTAGACTCACAGGAGAACGACCAAAAGACGCCCGAGGCAACAATAGACCCTTGGAAACAAGTCGGCTGATGGACGATGTATTGAATCGCGACACAATTTGAGTGTTCCATCGTCATTAGGAGGCCCTGAACGTTACAATTAACTATCAGTTTTGCGTCGGATTCGAAAATCTAGACTCACAGGAGACGGACCATATTCTGCCCGAGTCCGCAATATCCCCTTGGAGACAAGTCGGCTGGAGGACGATGTATAGAACCTCGATGCAGTTTGCGTGCTCCATCGTCATTAGGAAGCCCTGAACGTTAGAATTAACTATCAGTTTGGCGTCGGATTCGAAAATCTAGACTCACAGGAGAACGACCGTAAGGTGCCCGAGGCAGCAATATCCCCTTGGAGACAAGTCGGTTGGAGGCCGATGGATTGAATCTCGACGCAATTTGAGTGTTCCATGGTCATTAGGAGGCCCTGAACTTTAGAATGAACTATCAATTATGCGTCGGATTCGAAAATCTAGACTTACAGGAGAAGGGCCACAAGGTGCCCGAGGCAGCGTCGGATTCGAAAATCTAGACTCACAGGAGACCGACCATAAGGTGACCGAGGCAGCAATATCCCCTTGGAGGCAAGTCGGCTGGAGGCTGATGTATTGAATCTCGACGCAACTTGAGTGTTCCATCCTCATTGAGAGGCTCTGATCGGTACAATTAACTATCAGCTTTGCGTCGGATTCGAAAATCTAGACTCACAGGAGACGTGCCATATGGTGCCCGAGGCAGCAATAGACCCTTGGAGACAAGTCGGCTGCGGGACGATGTATTGAATCTCGACGCAATTTGAGTGTTCCATCGTCATTAGGAGGTCCGAACGTTACAATTAACTATCAGTTTGGCATCGGATTCGAGAATCTAGAATCACAGGAGAACAACCATTAGTTGCCCGAGGCAGCAATATCCCCTTGGTGACAAGTCGGCTGGAGGACGATGTATTGAATCTCGACGAAATGTGAGTGTTCCATCGTCATTAGGAGGCCCTGAACGTTGCAATTAACTATCAGTTTTGCGTCGGATTCGAAAATCTAGACTCATAAAAGAACGACCGTAAGGTGCCCGAGGCAGCAATAGTCCCTTGAAGACAAGTCGGCTGAAGGACGATGAATTCAATGTCGACGCAATGTGAGTGTTCCATCGTCATTAGGAGGTACAGAACTATCAGTTTTGCCTTGGATTTGAAAATCTAGACTCAGAGGAGAAGGAAAATAAGGTGCCCGAGGCAGCAGTAGACCCTTGGAAACAAGTCGGCTGGTGGACGATGTATTGAATCTCGACGCAATTTGAGTGTTCCATCGTCATTAGGAGGACCTGAACGTTACAATTAACTATCAGTTTTGCGTCGGATTCGAAATTCTAGACTCACAGGAGGCGGACCATATGGTGACCGAGGCAGCAATAGACCCTTGGAGTCAAGTCAGCTGGTGGACGATGTATTGAATCTCGGCGCAATTTGAGTGTTCCATCGTCATTAGGAGGCCCTGAACGTTACAATTAACTGTCAGTTTCGCGTCGGATTCGAAAATCTAGACACACAGGAGCACGACCATAAGGTGCCAGAGGTAGCAATAGACCTTTGGAGACAAGTCGGCTTGAGGACGATGTATTGAATCTCGACGCAATTTGAGTGTTCCATCGTCATTAGGAGGCCCGGAAAGTTACAATTAACTCTCAGTTTTGCGTCGGATTCGAAAATCTAGACTCACAGGGCAACGACCATAAGGTCACCGAGGCAGCAATAGACCCTTTGAGACAAGTCGACTGGAGGACGATGTATTGAATCTCGACGCAATTTGCGTGTTCCATCGTCATTTGGAGGCCCTGAACATTACAATTAACAATCAGTTTTCGTCGGATTCGAAAATCTAGACTCACAGGAGAACGACCCTAAGGTGCCCAAGGCAGCAATATCCCCTTGGAGACAAGTCGGGTGGAGGACGATGTATTGAAACTCGACGCAATTTGAGTGTTCCATCGACATTAGGAGGCCCTGAACATTACAATTAACTATCAGTTTTGCGTCGGATTCGAAAATCTAGACTCACAGGAGACGTACCATATGGTGCCCGAGGCAGCAATATCCCTCTGGAGGCAAGTCGGCTGGAGGACGATGTATTTAATCTCGACGCAATTGGAGTGTTCCATCGTCATTAGGAGGCCCTGAACGTTACAATTAACAATCAGTTTTGCGTCGGATTCGAAAATCTAGACTCACAGGAGAACGACCATAAGGTGCCCGAGGCAGCAATATCCCCTTGGAGACAAGTCGGCTGGAGGTCGATGTATTGAATCTCGATGGAATTTGAGTGTTCCATCGTCATTAGGAGGCCCTGAACGTTACAATTAACTATCAGTTTTGCGTCGGATTCGAAAATGTAGACCCACAGGAGCACGACCATGAGGTGCCGGAGGCAGCAACAGACCCTAGGAGACAAGTCGGGTGAAGGACGATGAATTGAATCTCTACGCAATGTGAGTGTTCCATCGTCATTAGGAGGCCCTGAACCTTACAATTAACTCTCAGTTTTGCGTCGGATTCGAAATTCTAGACTCACAGGTAGCGGACCATATGGTGACCGAGGCAGCAATAGACCCTTGGAGACAAATCGGCTGGAGGACGATGTATTGAATCTCGACGCAATTTGAGTGTTCCATCGTCATTAGGAGGCCCTGAACGTTATAATTAACTATCAGTTTTCGTCGGATTCGAAAATCTATACTCACAGGAGAACGACCCTTAGGTGCCCAAGGCAGCAGTATCCCCTTGGAGACAAGTCGGCTGGAGGACGATGTATTGAATCTCGACGCAATTTGAGTGTTCCATCATCTTTAGGAGGCCCTGAACTTTACAATTAATTATCAGGTTTGCGTCGGATTCGAAAATCTAGACTCACAGGAGACGTACCATATGGTGCCCGAGGCAGCAATATCCCTCTGGAGGCAAGTCGGCTGGAGGACGATGTGTTTAATCTCGACGCAATTTGAGTGTTCCATCGTCAATAGGAGGCCCTGAACGTTACAATTAACTATCAGTTTTGCGTCGGATTCGAAAATCGAGACTCATAAAAGAACGACCGTAAGGTGCCCAAGGCAGCAATAGTCCCCTGAAGACAAGTCCGCTGAAGGACGATGAATTCAATCTCGACGCAATGTGAGTGTTCCATCGTCATTAGGAGGTACTGAACTATCAGTTTTGCCTAGGATTTGAAAATCTAGACTCAGAGGAGAAGGAAAATAAGGTGCCCGAGGCAGCAATAGACACTTGGAGACAAGTCAACTGGTGGACGATGTATTGAATCTCGACGCATTTTGAGTGTTCCATCGTCATTAGGGGGCTCTGAACGTTACAATTAACTATCAGTTTTGCGTCGGATTCGAAATTCTAGACTCACAGGAGGCGGACCATACGGTGACCGAGGCAGCAATAGACCCTTGGAGACAAGTCGGCTGGTGGACGATGTATTGAATCTCGACGCAGTTTGAGTGTTCCATCGTCATTAGGAGGCCCTGAACGTTATAATTAACTATTAGTTTCGCGTCGGATTCGAAAATCTAGACTCACAGGAGCACGAACATAAGGTGCCAGAGGCAGCAATAGACCCTTGGAGACAAGTCGTCTTGAGGACGATGTATTGAATCTCGACGCAATTTGAGTGTTCCATCGTCAATAGGAGGCCCGGAAAGTTACAATTAACTCTCAGTTTTGCGTCGGATTCGAAAATCTAGACTCACAGGACAACGACCATAAAGTGACCGAGGCAACAATAGACCCTTTTAGACAAGCCGGCTGGAGGACGATGTATTGAATCTTGACGCAATTAGCGTGTTCCATCGTCATTTGGAGGCCCTGAACGTTACAATTAACTATCAGTTTTCGTCGGATTCGAAAATCTAGACTCACAGGAGAACGGTCCTAAGGTGCCCAAGGCAGCAATATCCCCTTGGAGACAAGTCAGCTGGAGGACGATGTATTGAATCTCGACGCAATTTGAGTGTTCCATCGTCTTTAGGAGGCCCTGAACGTTACCATTAACTATCAGGTTTGCGTCGGATTCGAAAATCTAGACTAATAGGAGACGTACCATATGGTGCCCGAGGCAGCAATATCTCCCTGGAGGCAAGTCGGCTGGAGGACGATGTATTTAATCTCGACGCAATTTGAGTGTTCCATCGTCATTAGGAGGCCCTGAACGTTACAATTAACTATCAGTTTTGCGTCGGATTCGAAAATCAAGACTCACAGGAGAACGACCATAACGTGCCCGAGGCAGCAATATCCCCTTAGAGACAAGTCGGCTGGAGGTCGATGTATTGAATCTCGACGCAATTTGAGTGTTCCATCGTCATTAGGAGGCCCTGGACGTTACAATTAACTATCAGTTTTGCGTCGGATTCGAAAATGTAGACCCACAGGAGCACGACCATAAGGTGCCGGAGGCAGCAATAGACCCTTGGAGACAAGTCGGCTGAAGGACGATGAATTGAATCTCGACGCAATGTGAGTGTTCCATAGAAATTAGGAGGCCCTGAACGTTACAATTAACTCTCAGTTTTGCGTCGGATTCGAAAATCTAGACTCACAGGAGGCGGACCATATGGTGACCGAGGCAGCAATAGACCCTTGGAGACAAGTCGGCTGGAGGACGATGTATTAAATCTCGACGCAATTTGTGTGTACTATCGTCATTAGTAGGCCCTGAACGTTACAATAAACTATCAGATTTGTGTCGGATTCGAAATTCTAGACTCACAGGAGGCGGACCATACGGTGACCAAGGCAGCTATAGACCCTTGGAGTCATGTCGGCTGGAGGACGATGTATGGAATCTCGACGCAATTTGAGTGCTCCATCGTCATTAGGAGGCCCTGAACGTTACAATTAACTATCAGTTTTGCGTCGGATTCGTAAATCTAGACTCACAGGAGAACGACCATAAGGTGCCCGAGGCAGCAATATCCCCTTGGAGACAGGTCGACTGGAGATCGATGTATTGAATCTCGACGCAATTTGAGTGTTCCAACGTCATTAGGAGGCCCTGAAAGTTACAATTAACTATCAGTTTTGCGTCGGATTCGAAAATGTAGACTCAGAGGAGAACGACCATAATGTGCCCGAGGCAGCAATAGACCCTCGGAGACAAGTCGCCTTGAGGACGATGTATTGAATCTCGACGCAATTTGAGTGTTCCATCGTCATTAGGAGGTACTGAAATATTAGTTTTGCCTCGGATTCGAAAACCTAGACTTACAGGAGAAGGAAAATAAGGTGCCCGAGGCAGCAATATCCCTTTGGAGGCAAGTCGGCTGGAGGACGATGTATTGAATCTCGACGCAATTTGAGTGTTCCATCGTCATTAGGAAGCCCTGATCATAACAGTTAACTATCAGTTTTGTGTTGGATTCGAAAAATTAGACTCACAGGAGCACGACATTAAGGTGCCAGAGGCAGCAATAGACCCTTGGAGACAAGTCGGCTTGAGGACGTTGTATTGAATCTCGACGCAATTTGAGTGTTCCATCGTCATTAGGATGCCCTGAATGTTACAATTAACTATCAGTTTTGCGTCGGATTCGAAAATGTAGACACAGAGGAGAACGAACATAATGTGCCCGAGGCAGCAATAGACCCTCGGAGACAAGTCGCCTTGAGGACGATGTATTGAATCTCGACGCAATTTGAGTGTTCCATCGTCATTAGGAGGTACTGAAATATTAGTTTTGCTTCGGATTCGAAAACCTAGACTTACAGGAGAAGGAAAATAAGGTGCCCGAGGCAGCAATATCCCTTTGGAGGGACGTCGGCTGGAGGACGATGTATTGAATCTCGACGCAATTTGAGTGTTCCATCGTCATTATTAGGCCCTGAACTTTACAATTAACTATCAGTTTTGCGTCGGATTCGAAAATCTAGACTCACAGGAGACGCACCATATGGTGCCCGAGGCAACAATATCCTTCTGGAGGCAAGTCGGCTGGAGGACGACGTATTTAATCTCGACGCAATTTGAGTGTTCCATCGTCATTAGAAGGCCCTGAACGTTACAATTAACTATCAGTTTTGCGTCGGATTCGAAAATCTAGACTCACAGGAGAACGACCATAAGGTGCCCGAGGCAGCAATATCCCCTTGGAGACAAGTCGGCTGGAGGTCGATGTATTGAATCTCGACGCAATTTGAGTGTTCCATCGTCATTATTAGGCCCTGAACGTTACAATGAACTTACAGTTTTGCGTCGGATTCGAAAATGTAGACTCACAGGAGCACGACCGTAAGGTGCCAGAGGCAACAATAGACCCTCGGAGACAAGTCGGCTGAAGGACGATGAATTGAATCTCGACGCAATGTGAGTGTTCCATCGTCATTAGGAGGCCCTCAACGTTACAATTAACTCTCAGTTATGCGTCGGATTCGAATTTCTAGACTCACAGGAAGCGGACCATATGGTGACCGAGGCAGCAATAGACCCTTGGAGACAAGTCGGCTGGAGGACGATGTATTGAATCTCGACGCAATTTGAGTGATCCATCGTCATTAGGAGGCCCTGAACGTTACAATTAACTACCAGTTTTGCGTCGGATTCGAGATTCTAGACTCACAGGAGACGGATCATATGGTGGCCAAGGCAGCAATAGACCCTTGGAGACAAGTCGGCTGGAGGACGATGCATTGAATCTCGACGCAATTTAAGTGTTCCATCGTCAATAGGAGGCCCTGAACGTTATAATTAACTACCAGTTTCGCGTCGGATTCGAAAACTAGACTCACAGGAGACGGACCATGTGGTGCCCGAGGCAGCAATATCCCCTTGGAGACAAGTCTGCTTGAGGACGATGTATTGAATCTCGACGCAATTTGAGTGTTCCATCGTCATTAGGAGGCCCTGAAAGTTACTATTATAACTCAGTTCTGCGTCGGATTCGAAAATCTAGACTCACAGGACAACGACCACAAGGTGCCCGATGCAGCAATAGACCTTTGGAGGCAAGTCGGCTGGAGGCCGACGTATTGAATCTCGACGCAACTTGAGTGTTCCATCGTCATTAGGAGGCCCTGAACTTTGCAATTAATTATCAGTTTTGCGTCGGATTCGAGAATCTAGACTCACAGGAGACGCACCATATGGTGCCCGAGACAACAATATCCCACTGGAGGCAAGTCGGCTGGAGGACGATGTATTTAATCTCGACGCAATTTGAGTGCTCCATCGTCATTAGGAGGCCCTGAACGTTATAATTAACTATCAGTTTAGCGTCGGATTCGAAAATCTAGTCTCACAGGAGCACGACCATAAAGTGCCAGAGGCAGCAACAGACCCTTGGAGACAAGTCGGCTTGAGGACGATGTATTGAATCTCGACGCAATTTGAGTGTTCCATCGTCATTAGGAGGCCCTGAAAGTGACTATTATATCTCAGTTTTGCGTCGGATTCGAAAATCTAGACTCACAGGACAACGACCATAAGGTGACCGAGGCAGCAATAGACCCTTTCAGACAAGTCGGCTGCAGGAAGATGTATTGAATTTCGACGCAATTTGTGTGTTCCATCGTCATTTGGAGGCCCTGAACGTTACAATTAACTATCAGTTTTCGTCGGATTCGAAAATCTAGACTCACAGGAGAACGACCCTAAGGTGCCCGAGGCAGCAATATCCCCTTGGAGACAAGTCGGCTGGAGGACGATGTATTGAATCTCGACGCAATTTGAGTGTTCCATCGTCATTAGGAGGCCCTGAACTTTACAATTAACTATCAGTTATGTGTCGGATTGGAAAATCTAGACTCACAGGAGAACGACCACAAGGTGCCCGATGCAGCAATAGACCCTTGGAGGCAAGTCGGCTGGAGGCCGACGTATTGAATCTCGACTCAACTTGAGTGTTCCATCGTCATTAGGAGGCTCTGATCGATACAATTAACTATCAGTTTTGCGTCGGATTCGAAAATCTAGACTCACAGGAGACGGAACATATGGTGCCTGAGGCAGCAATAGAGCCTTGGAGACGAGTCGACTGGAGGACGATGTATTGAATCTCGACGCAATTTGAGTGTTCCATCGTCATTAGGAAGCCCTGATCATTACAGTTAACTAACAGTTTTGCGTTGGATTCGAAAAACAAGACTCACAGGAGCACGACATTAAGGTGCCAGAGGCAGCAATAGACCCTTGGAGACAAGTCGGCTTGAGGACGATGTTTTGAAACTCGACGCAATTTGAGTGTTCCATCGTCATTAGGAAGACCTGAACGTTACAATTAACTCTCAGTTTTGCGTCGGATTCGAAATTCTAGACTCACAGGAAGCGGACCATATGGTGACCGAGGCAGCAATAGACCCTTTGAGACAAGTCGGCTGGAAGACGATGTATTGAATCTCGACGCAATTTGCGTGTTCCATCGTCATTAGGAGGCCCAGAACATTACAATTAACTATCAGTTTTACGTCGGATTCGAAAATCTAGACTCACAGGAGACCGACCATAAGGTGACCGAGGCAGCAATATCCCCTTGGAGACAAGGCGGCTAGAGGACGTTGTATTGAATCTCGACGCAATTTGAGTGTTCCATCGTCATTAGGATGCCCTGAATATTACAATTAACTATCAGTTTTGCGTCGGATTCGAAAATGTAGACTCAGAAGAGAACGACCTTAATGTGCCCGAGGCAGCAATAGACCCTCGGAGACAAGTCGCCTTGAGGACGATGTATTGAATCTCGACGCAATTTGAGTGTTCCATCGTCATTAGGAGGTACTGAAATATTAGTTTTGCCTCGGATTCGAAAACCTAGACTTACAGGAGAAGGAAAATAAGGTGCCCGAGGCAGCAATATCCCTTTGGAGGGAAGTCGGCTGGAGGACGATGTATTGAATCTCGACGCAATTTGAGTGTTCCATCGTCATTAGGAGGCCCTGAACATTACAGTTAACTATCAGTTTTGCGTTGGATTCGAAAAACTAGACTCACAGGAGCACGACATTAAAGTGCCAGAGGCAGCAATAGACCCTTGGAGACAAGTCGGCTTAAGGACGATGTATTGAAAGTCGACGCAATTTGAGTGTTCCATCGTCATTAGGAAGACCTGAACGTTACAATTAACTCTCAGTTTTGCGTCGGATTCGAAATTCTAGACTCACAGGAAGCGGACCATATGGTGACCGAGGCAGCAATAGACCCTTGGAGACAAGTCGGCTAGAGGACGTTGTACTGAATCTCGACGCAATTTGAGTGTTCCATCGTCATTAGGATGCCCTGAATGTTACAATTAACTATCAGTTTCACGTCAGATTCGAAAATCTAGACTCACAGGAGCACGACCAAAGGGTGCCAGAGGCAGCAACAGACCCTTGGAGACAAGTCGGCTGAAGGACGATGAATTGAATCTCGACGCACTTTGAGTGCTCCATCGTCATTAGGAGGCCCTGAACGTTACAATTAACTACCAGTTTTGCGTCGGATTCGAGATTCTAGTCTCACAGGAGACGGATCATATGGTGACCAAGGCAGCAATAGACCCTTGGAGACAAGTCGGCTGGAGGACGATGTATTGATTCTCGACGCAATTTGAGTGATCCATCGTCATTAGGAGGCCCTGAACGTTACAATTAACTACCAGTTTTGCGTCGGATTCGAGATTCTAGACTCACAGGAGACGGATCATATGGTGACCAAGTCAGCAATAGACCCTTGGAGACAAGTCGGCTGGAGGACGATGCATTGAATCTCGACGCAATTTGAGTGTTCCATCGTCAATAGGAGGCCCTGAACGTTATAATTAACTACCAGTTTCGCGTCGGATTCGAAAACTAGACTCACAGGAGACGGACCATGTGGTGCCCGAGGCAGCAATATCCCCTTGGAGACAAGTCTGCTTGAGGACGATGTATTGAATCTCGACGCAATTTGAGTGTTCCATCGTCATTAGGAGGCCCTGAAAGTTACTATTATAACTCAGTTCTGCGTCGGATTCGAAAATCTAGACTCACAGGACAACGACCACAAGGTGCCCGATGCAGCAATAAACCTTTGGAGGCAAGTCGGCTGGAGTCCGACGTATTGAATCTCGACGCAACTTGAGTGTTCCATCGTCATTAGGAGGCCCTGAACTTTGCAATTAATTATCAGTTTTGCGTCGGATTCGAGAATCTAGACTCACAGGAGACGCACCATATGGTGCCCGAGACAACAATATCCCACTGGAGGCAAGTCGGCTGGAGGACGATGTATTTAATCTCGACGCAATTTGAGTGCTCCATCGTCATTAGGAGGCCCTGAACGATATAATTGACTATCAGTTTAGCGTCGGATTCGAAAATCTAGTCTCACAGGAGCACGACCATAAAGTGCCAGAGGCAGCAACAGACCCTTGGAGACAAGTCGGCTTGAGGACGATGTATTGAATCTCGACGCAATTTGAGTGTTCCATCGTCATTAGGAGGCCCTGAAAGTGACTATTATATCTCAGTTTTGCGTCGGATTCGAAAATCTAGACTCACAGGACAACGACCATAAGGTGACCGAGGCAGCAATAGACCCTTTCAGACAAGTCGGCTGCAGGAAGATGTATTGAATTTCGACGCAATTTGTGTGTTCCATCGTCATTTGGAGGCCCTGAACGTTACAATTAACTATCAGTTTTCGTCGGATTCGAAAATCTAGACTCACAGGAGAACGACCCTAAGGTGCCCGAGGCAGCAATATCCCCTTGGAGACAAGTCGGCTGGAGGACGATGTATTGAATCTCGACGCAATTTGAGTGTTCCATCGTCATTAGGAGGCCCTGAACTTTACAATTAACTATCAGTTATGTGTCGGATTGGAAAATCTAGACTCACAGGAGAACGACCACAAGGTGCCCGATGCAGCAATAAACCCTTGGAGGCAAGTCGGCTGGAGGCCGACGTATTGAATCTCGACTCAACTTGAGTGTTCCATCGTCATTAGGAGGCTCTGATCGATACAATTAACTATCAGTTTTGCGTCGGATTCGAAAATCTAGACTCACAGGAGACGGAACATATGGTGCCTGAGGCAGCAATAGAGCCTTGGAGACGAGTCGACTGGAGGACGATGTATTGAATCTCGACGCAATTTGAGTGTTCCATCGTCATTAGGAAGCCCTGATCATTACAGTTAACTAACAGTTTTGCGTTGGATTCGAAAAACAAGACTCACAGGAGCACGACATTAAGGTGCCAGAGGCAGCAATAGACCCTTGGAGACAAGTCGGCTTGAGGACGATGTTTTGAAACTCGACGCAATTTGAGTGTTCCATCGTCATTAGGAAGACCTGAACGTTACAATTAACTCTCAGTTTTGCGTCGGATTCGAAATTCTAGACTCACAGGAAGCGGACCATATGGTGACCGAGGCAGCAATAGACCCTTTGAGACAAGTCGGCTGGAAGACGATGTATTGAATCTCGACGCAATTTGCGTGTTCCATCGTCATTAGGAGGCCCAGAACATTACAATTAACTATCAGTTTTACGTCGGATTCGAAAATCTAGACTCACAGGAGACCGACCATAAGGTGACCGAGGCAGCAATATCCCCTTGGAGACAAGGCGGCTAGAGGACGTTGTATTGAATCTCGACGCAATTTGAGTGTTCCATCGTCATTAGGAAGACCTGAACGTTACAATTAACTCTCAGTTTTGCGTCGGATTCGAAATTCTAGACTCACAGGAAGCGGACCATATGGTGACCGAGGCAGCAATAGACCCTTGGAGACAAGTCGGCTAGAGGACGTTGTACTGAATCTCGACGCAATTTGAGTGTTCCATCGTCATTAGGATGCCCTGAATGTTACAATTAACTATCAGTTTCACGTCAGATTCGAAAATCTAGACTCACAGGAGCACGACCAAAGGGTGCCAGAGGCAGCAACAGACCCTTGGAGACAAGTCGGCTGAAGGACGATGAATTGAATCTCGACGCACTTTGAGTGCTCCATCGTCATTAGGAGGCCCTGAACGTTACAATTAACTATCAGTTTTGCGTCGGGTTCGAAAATCTAGACTCACAGGAGAACAACCATTAGTTGTCCGAAGCAGAAATATCCCCTTGGAGGCAAGTCGCCTTGAGGACGATGTATTGAATCTCACCGCTATTTGAGTGTTCCATCGTCATTAGGAGGTACTGAACTATCAGTTTTGCGTCGGATTCTTAAATCGAGACTCACAGGAGAACGACCATTAGGTGCCACAGGCATTAATAAATCCCTTGGAGACAAATCGCCTGGAGGACGATGTATATAATCGCGACGCAATTTGAGTGTTGCATCGTCATTAGGAGACCCTGAACTTTACAATTAACTATCAGTTTTGCGTCGGATTCGAAAATCTAGACTCACAGGAGACGGACTGTAAGGTGACCGAGGCAGCAATATCCCCTTTGGAGACAAGTCGTCTGGAGGACGATGAATTGAATCTCGACGCAATGTGAGTGTTCCATCGTCATTAGGAGGCCCTGAACGTTACAATTAACTCTAAGTTTTGCGTCGGATTCGTAATTCTAGACTCACAGGAAGCGGACCATATAGTGACCGAGGCAGCAATAGACCCTTGGAGACAAGTCGGCTGGAGGACGATGTATTGAATCTCGACGTAATTTGAGTGTTCCATCGTCATTAGGAGGCCCTGAATGTTCCAATTAACTCTCAGTTTTGCGTCGGATTCGAAAATCTAGACTCACTGGACAACGACCATAAGGTGACCGAGGCAGCAATAGACCCTTTGAGACAAGTCGGCTGGAGGACGATGTATTGAATCTCGACGCAATTTGAGTGTTCCATCGTCATTAGTAGGCCCTGAACGTTACAATTAACTATCAGTTTTCGTCGGATTCGAATATCTAGACTCACATTAGAACGCCCCTAAGGTCCCCGAGGCAGCAATATCCTATTGGAGACAAGTAGGCTGGAGGACGATGTATTGAATCTCGACGCAACTTGAGTGTTCCATCGTCATTGGGAGGCTCTGATCGATACAATTATTTATCAGTTTTGCGTCGGATTCGAAAATCTAGACTCACAGGAGACGGACCATATGGTGCCCGAGGCATCAATAGAGCCTTGGAGACGAGTCGGATAGAGGACGATGTATTGAATCTCGACACAATTTGAGTGTTCCATCGTCATTTGGAGGCCCTGAACTTTACAATTAACTATCAGTTATGCGTCGGATTGGAAAATCTAGACTCACCGGCGAACGACCACAAGGTGCCCGATGCAGCAATAGACCCTTGCAGGCAAGTCGGCTGGAGGCCGACGTATTGAATCTCGACGTAACTTGAGTGTTCCATCGTCATTGGGAGGCTCTGATCGATACAATTATTTATCAGTTTTGCGTCGGATTCGAAAATCTAGACTCACAGCAGAACGACCATAATGTGCCCGAGGCAGCAATAGACCCTCGGAGACAAGTCGCCTTGAGGACGATGTATTGAATCTCGACGCAATTTGAGTGTTCCATCGTCATTAGGAGGTACTGAACTATTAGTTTTGCCTCGGATTCGAAGACCTAGACTTACAGGAGGAGGAAAATAAGGTGCCCGATGCAGCAATATCCCTTTGGAGACAAGTCGGCTGGAGGACGATGTATTGAATCTCGACGCAATTTGAGTGTTCCATCGTCATTAGGAGGCCTTGAACGTTACAATTAACTATCAGTTTTGCGTCGGATTCGAAAATCTAGACTCACAGGAGACGGACCATATGGTGCTTGAGGCAGAATAGACCCTCGGAGACAAGTCGGCTGGAACACGACGTATTGAATCTCGACGCAATTTGAGAGTTCCATCGTCATTAGGAGGCCCTGAACATTACAGTTAACTATCAGCTTTGCGTCGGATTCGAAAAACTAGACTCACAGGAGCACGACCTCAAGGTGCCAAAGGCAGCAATAGACCCTTGGAGACAAGTCGGCTTGAGGACGATGTATTGAAGAAACTCGACGCAATTTGAGTGTTCCATCGTCATTAGGAGGCCCTGAACGTAACAATTAACTCTCAGTTTTGCGTCGAATTCGAAATTCTAGACTCACAGGAAGCGGACCATATGGTGACCGAGGCAGCAATAGACCCTTTGAGACAAGTCGGCCGGAAGACGACGTATTGGATCTCGACGCAGTTTAAGTGTTCCATCGTCATTAGGATGCCCTGAACATTACAATTTACTATCAGTTTTGCGTCGGATTCGAAAATCTAAACTCACAGGAGACCGACCATAAGGTGACCGAGGCAGCAATATCCCCTTGGAGACAAGTCGGCTGGAGGACGATGAATTGAATCTCGACGCAATTTGAGTGTTCCATCGTCATTAGGATGCCCTGAACGTTACAATTAACTATCAGTTTCGCGTCAGATTAAAAAATCTAGACTCACAGGAGCACGACCAAAAGGTGCCAGAGGCAGCAATAGACCCTTGGAGACAAGTCGGCGGAAGGACGATGAATTGAATCTCGACGCACTTTGAGAGTTCCATCGTTATTAGGAGGCCCTGAACGTTACAATTAACTATCAGTTTTGCGTCGGATTCGAAAATCTAGACTCACAGCAGACGGACCATATGGTGCCCGAGGCAAAATAGAACCTTGGTAACAAGTCGGCTGGAGGACGATGTATTGAATCTCGACGCAATTTGAGTGTTCCATCGTCATTAGGAGGCCCTGAACGTTACAATTAACTATCAGTATTGCGTCGGATTCGAAAATCTAGACTCACAGGAGGACGACCGTTAGGTACCACAGGCATCAATAGACCCCTTGGAGGAAAGGTCGCCTTGAGGACGATGTATTGAATCTCGACGCTAGTTGAGTGTTCCATCATCATTATGAGGTACTGAACTATCAGTTTTGCGTCGGATTCGAAAATGTGGACTCACAGGAGAATTACCATTTGGTGCCACAGGCATCAATAGTACCCTTGGAGACAAATCGCCTAGAGGACGTGGTATATAATCGCGACGCAATTTGAGTGTTCCATCGTCATTAGGAGGCACTGAACTTTACAATTAACTAACAGTTTCGCGTCAGATTCGAAAATCGAGACTCACAGGAGCACGACCATAAGGTGCCAGAGGCAGCAATTGACCCTTAGAGACAAGTCGGCTGGAGGACGATGTATTGAATCTCGACGCAATTTGAGTGTTCCATCTTCATTAGGAGGCCGTGAACGTTACAATTAACTATCAGTTTTGCGGCGGATTCGATAATCTAGACTCACAGGAGAGCGACCAAAAGGCGCCCGAGGCAACAACAGTCCCTTGGAAACAAGTATGCTGATTGACGATGTATTGAATCGCGACGCAATTTGAGTGTTCCATCGTCATTAGGAGGCCCTGAACGTTACAATGAACTATCAGTTTTGGTCGGATTCGAAAATCTAGACTCACTAGAGACGGACAATATGGTGGCCGATGCAGCAATATCCCCTTGGATACACGTCGGCTGGTGGACGATGTATTGAATCTGGACGCAATTAGAGTGTTCCATCGTCATTAGGAGGCCCTGAGTGTTACAATTAACTATCAGTTTTGCGTCGGATTCGAAAATCTAGACTCATAGAAGAACGATCGTAAGGTGCCCGAGGCAGCAATAGACCCTTGAAGACAAGTCGGCTGAAGGACGATGTATTGAATCTCGACGCAATTTGAGCGTTCCATCGTCATTAGGAGGCCCTGAAAGTTGCAATTGACTCTCAGTTTTGCGTCGGATTCGAAAATCTAGACTCAGAGGAGAACGACCCTAAAGTGCCCGAGGCAGCAGTATCCCCTTGGAGACAAGTCGGCTGGAGGACAATGTATTGAATCTCGACGCAATTTGAGAGTTCCATTGTCATTAGGAGGCCCTAAACTTTACAATTAACTATCAGTTATGCGTCGGATTCGAAAATCTAGACTCACAGGAGAACGACCACAAGGTGCCCGATGCAGCAATAGACCCTTGGAGGCAAGTCGGCTGGAGGACAATGTATTGCATCTCGACGCAATTTGAGTGTTACATCGTCATTGGGAGGCTCTGATCTATATAATTAACTATCAGTTTTGCGTCGGATTCGAAAATCTAGGCTCTCAGGAGACGGACCATATGGTGCCCGAGGCAGCAATAGACCCTTGGAGACAAGTCGGCTGGAGAACGATGTAATGAATCTCGACGCAATATGAGTGTTCCATCGTCATTAGGAGGCCCATAAATGTTACAATTAACTATCAGTATCGCGTCGGATTCGAAAATCTAGACTCACAGGAGCACGATCAAACGGCGCCCGAGGCACCAACAGACCCTTGGAGACAAGTCGCCTTGAGGTCGATGTATTGAATCTCGACGCTATTTGAGTGTTCCATCGTCATTAGGAGGTACTGAACTATCAGTTTTGCGTCGGATTCGAAAATCTAGCCTCACAGGAGAACGACCATTAAGTGCCACATGCATCAATAGACCCCTTCGAGACAAATCGCCCGGAGGTCGATGTATATAATCGCGACGCACTTTGAGTGTTCCATCGTCATTAGAAGGTCCTGAACGTTACAATTAACTATCAGTTTTGCGTCGGATTCGAAAATCGAGGCTCACAGGAACACGACCATAAGATGCCAGAGGCAGCAACAGACCCTTGGAAACAAGTCGGCTGATGGACGATGTATTGAATCTCGACGCAATTTGAGTGTTCCATCGTCATTAGGAGGCACTGAACGTTACAATTAACTACCAGTTTTGCTATGGATTCGAAAATGTAGACTCACAGGACACGAACCATATGCTGCCCGAGGCAGCAATATCCCCTTGGAGACAAGTCGGCTGGAGGACGATGTATTGAATCTCGACGCAATTTGAGTGTTCCATCGTCATTAGGAGGCGTTGAACGTTACAATTAAGTATCAGTTTTGCGTCGGATTCGAAAATCTAGACTCATAAAAGAACGACCATAAGATGCCCGAGGCAGCAATAGACCCTTGGAGACAAGTCGGCTGGAGGACGATGTATTGAATCTCGACACAATTTGAGTGTTCCACCTTCATTAGCAGGCCGTGAACGTTACAATTAATTATAAGTTTTGCGGCGGATTCGATAATCTAGACTCACAGGAGAACGACCAAAAGGCGCCCGAGGCAACAATAGACCCTTTTAAACAGGTAGGCTGATAGACGAAGTATTGAATCGCGACGCAATTTGAGTGTTCCATCGTCATTAGGAGGCCTTGAACGTTACAATTAACTATCAGTTTTGCGTCGGATTCGAAAATCTAGACTTGCAGGACAACAATCATAAGGTGACCGAGGCAGCGATAGACCCTTTGAGACAAGTCGGCTGGTTGACGATGTATTGAATCTCGACGCAATTTGCGTGTTCCATTGTCATTAGGAGGCCCTGAACGTTACAATTAACTATCAGTTTTCGTCGGATTCGAAAATCTTGACTCACAGGGCAACGACCCTAAGGTGCCCGAGGCAGCAGTATCCCCTTGGAGTCAAGTCGGATGGAGGACGATGTATTGAATCTCGACGCAATTTGAGTGTTCCATCGTCATTAGGAGGCCCTGAACGTTACAATTAACTATCAGTTTTGCGTCGGATTCGAGAATCTAGACTCACAGGAGAACGACCATAAGGTGCCCGAGGCAGCAATATCCCCTTGGAGGCAAGTCGGCTTGAGGACGATGTATTGAATCTCGACGCAATTCGAGTGTTCCATCGACATTAGGAGGCCCTGAACGTTACAATTAACTCTCAGTTTAGCGTCGGATTCGAAAATCTAGACTCACATCACAACGACCATAAGGTGCCAGAGGCAGCAATAGACCCTTGGAGGCAAGTCGGCTTAAGGACGATGTATTGAATCTCGGCGCAATTTGAGTGTTCCATCGTCATTAGGAGCCCCTAAACGTTGCAATTAACTATCAGTTTTTCGTAGGATTCGAAATTCTAGACTAACAGGAGACGGACCACATGGTAACCGAGACAGCAATTGACCCTTGGAGACAAGTCAGCTTGAGGACGATGTATTGAATCTCGACGCAATTTGAGTGTTCCATCGTCATTAGGAGGCCCTGAACGTTACAATTAACTATCAGTCTCGCGTCGGATTCGAAAATCTAGACTCACGAGAGCACGAACATATGGTGCCAGGGGCAGCAATATCCCCTTGGAGACAAGTCGGCTGGAGGTCGATGTATTGAATCTCGACGCAATTAGAGTGATCCATCGTCATTTTGCGTCGGATTCGATAATCTAGACTCACAGGAGACGGAACATATGGTGCCCTTGGAGACAACTCGGCTGGAGGACGACGCATTGAATCTCGACGCAATTTGAGTGTTCCATCGTAATTGGGAGACCGTGAACGTTACAATTAACTATCAGTTTTGCGTCGGATTGGAAAATGTAGACTCAGAGGAGAACGACCATAAGGTGCCCGAGGCAGCAATAGAACCTCGGAGACAAGTCGCCTGGAGGACGATGTATTGAATCTCGACGCAATTTGAGTTTTCCATCGTCATTTGGATGCCCTGAACGTTAAAATTAACTATCAGTTTCGCGTCGGATTCGAAAATCTCGACTCACAGAAGTACGACCATAAGGTGCCAGAGGCAGCAATAGACCCTTGGAGAAACGTCGGCTGCGGGACGATGCATTGAATCGCGACGCAATTTGAGAGTTCCATCGTCATTAGGAGGCCCTGAACGTTACAATTAACAATCAGTTTTGCGTCGGATTCGAAAATCTAGACTCAATGTAGAACGACCATGAGAGGCCCGAGATAGCAATATCGCCTTGGAGACAAGTCGGATGGAGGACAATGTATTGAATCTCGACGCAATTTGAGTGTTCCATCGTCATTAGGAGGCCATGAACGTTACAATTAACCATCCTATTTTGCGTTGGATTCGAAAATCTAGACTCACAGGAGGACGACCATAAGGTGTCCGAGGCAGCAATAGCCCCTTGGAGGCAAGTCGGCTGGAGGACGATGTATTGAATCTCGACGCAATCTCAGTGTCCCATCGCCATTAGGAGGCCCTGAACGGTATAATTAACTATCATTTTCGCGTCGGATTCGAAAATCTAGACTCACAGGAGCACGACCATAAGGTGCCAAAGGCAGGAATATACCCTTGGAGACAAGTCGGCTGGAGGACGATGTATTGAATCTCGACGCAATTTGATTACTCCATCGTCATTAGGAGGCCCTAAACGTTACAATTAACTATCAGTTTTGCGTCGGATTCGATAATCTAGGCTCACAGGGGGCGGACCATATGGTGCCCGAGGCAGCAATATCCCCTTGTAGGCAAGTCGGCTGGAGGACGATGTATTTAATCTCGACGCAACTTGAGTGTTCCATCGTCATTACGAGGCCCTGAACGTTACAACTGACCATCAGTTTTGCGTCGGATTCGAAAATGTAGACTCAGAGGAGAACGACCATAAGGTGCCCGGGGTAGCAATAGACACTCGGAGACAAGTCGCCTGGAGGACGATGTACTGAATCTCGGCGCAATTTGTGTATTACATCGTCATTAGGAGGCCCTGAACGTTACAATTAACTATCAGTTTCGCGTCGGATTCGAAAATCTAGACTCACAGGAGACGGACCATATGTTGCCCGAGCCAGCAATATCCCTTTGGAGACAAGTCGGCTGGAGGACGATGTATTGAATCTCGACGTAGTTTGAGTGTCCCATCGTCATTAGGAGGCCCTGAAAGGTATAATTAACTATCAGTTTCGCGTCGGATTCGAAAATCTAAACTCACAGGAGCAAGATCATAAGGTGCCAGATGCAGCAATAGACCCTTGGAGACAAATCGGCTGGAGGACGATGTATTGAATCTCGACGCAATTTGAGTGTTCCATCGTCAATAGGGGGCCGTGCACGTCACAATTAACTATCAGTTTTCCGTCGGATTCGATAATCAAGACTCACAGGAGAACGATCAAAAGGCGCCCGAGGCAACAATAGACCCTTGGAAACAAGTCGGCTGGAGGACGATGTATTGAATTGCGACGCAATTTGAGTGTTGCATCGTCATTAGGAGGCCCTGAACTTTACAATTAACTATCAGATTCGCGTCTGATTCGATAATCCAGACTCACAGGTGTCGGAGGATATGGTGCCCGAGGCAACAATATCCACTTGATGGCAAGTCGGCTGGCGGACGATGTATTTAATCTCGACGCAATTTGAGTGATCCATCGTCATTAGGAGGCCCTGAACGTTACAATTAACTATCAGTTTTGCGTCGGATTCGAAGATCTAGACTCACGGGAGAACGACCATAAGAGGCCCGAGGCAGCAGTATCCCCTTGGAGACAAGTCGGCTAGAGGACGATGAATTGAATCTCGACGCAATTTCAGTGTTCCATCGTCATTTGGAGGCCCTGAACGTTATAATTAACTATCAGTTTCGCGTCGGATTCGAAAATCTAGACTCACAGGAGCACGACCACAAGGTGCCAGAGGCAGCCATAGACCCTTGGAGACATGTCGGCTGGAGGACGATGTATTGAATCTCGACGCAATTAGTGTGTTCCATCGTTATTAGGAGGCCGTGAACGTAACAATTAACTATCAGTTTTGCGTCGGATTCGAAAATGTAGACTCAGAGGAGAACGACCATAAGGTGCCCGAGGCAGCAATAGACCCTCGGAGACAAGTCGCCTGGAGGACGATGTATTGAATCTCGACGCAATTTGAGTTTTCCATCGTCATTAGGATGCCCTGAACGTTACAATTAACTATCAGTTTCGCATCGATTTCGAAAATCTCGACTCACAGGAGTACGACCATAAGGTGCCATAGGCAGCAATAGACCCTTGGAGAAAAGTCGGCTGTGGGACGATGCATTGAATCGCGACGCAATTTGAGAGTTCCATCGTCATTAGGAGGCCCTGAACGTTACAATTAACAATCAGTTTGGGTCGGATTCGAAAATCTAGACTCAATGTAGAACGACCATGAGAGGCCCGAGATAGCAATATCGCCTTGGAGACAAGTCGGATGGAGGACAATGTATTGAATCTCGACGCAATTTGAGTGTTCCATCGTCATTAGGAGGCCATGAACGTTACAATTAACCATCCTATTTTGCGTTGGATTCGAAAATCTAGACTCACAGGAGGACGACCATAAGGTGTCCGAGGCAGCAATAGCCCCTTGGAGGCAAGTCGGCTGGAGGACGATGTATTGAATCTCGACGCAATCTCAGTGTCCCATCGCCATTAGGAGGCCCTGAACGGTATAATTAACTATCATTTTCGCGTCGGATTCGAAAATCTAGACTCACAGGAGCACGACCATAAGGTGCCAAAGGCAGGAATATACCCTTGGAGACAAGTCGGCTGGAGGACGATGTATTGAATCTCGACGCAATTTGATTACTCCATCGTCATTAGGAGGCCCTAAACGTTACAATTAACTATCAGTTTTGCGTCGGATTCGATAATCTAGGCTCACAGGGGGCGGACCATATGGTGCCCGAGGCAGCAATATCCCCTTGTAGGCAAGTCGGCTGGAGGACGATGTATTTAATCTCGACGCAACTTGAGTGTTCCATCGTCATTACGAGGCCCTGAACGTTACAACTGACCATCAGTTTTGCGTCGGATTCGAAAATGTAGACTCAGAGGAGAACGACCATAAGGTGCCCGGGGTAGCAATAGACACTCGGAGACAAGTCGCCTGGAGGACGATGTACTGAATCTCGGCGCAATTTGTGTATTACATCGTCATTAGGAGGCCCTGAACGTTACAATTAACTATCAGTTTCGCGTCGGATTCGAAAATCTAGACTCACAGGAGACGGACCATATGTTGCCCGAGCCAGCAATATCCCTTTGGAGACAAGTCGGCTGGAGGACGATGTATTGAATCTCGACGTAGTTTGAGTGTCCCATCGTCATTAGGAGGCCCTGAAAGGTATAATTAACTATCAGTTTCGCGTCGGATTCGAAAATCTAAACTCACAGGAGCAAGATCATAAGGTGCCAGATGCAGCAATAGACCCTTGGAGACAAATCGGCTGGAGGACAATGTATTGAATCTCGACGCAATTTGAGTGTTCCATCGTCAATAGGGGGCCGTGAACGTCACAATTAACTATCAGTTTTCCGTCGGATTCGATAATCAAGACTCACAGGAGAACGATCAAAAGGCGCCCGAGGCAACAATAGACCCTTGGAAACAAGTCGGCTGGAGGACGATGTATTGAATTGCGACGCAATTTGAGTGTTGCATCGTCATTAGGAGGCCCTGAACTTTACAATTAACTATCAGATTCGCGTCTGATTCGATAATCCAGACTCACAGGTGTCGGAGGATATGGTGCCCGAGGCAACAATATCCACTTGATGGCAAGTCGGCTGGCGGACGATGTATTTAATCTCGACGCAATTTGAGTGATCCATCGTCATTAGGAGGCCCTGAACGTTACAATTAACTATCAGTTTTGCGTCGGATTCGAAGATCTAGACTCACGGGAGAACGACCATAAGAGGCCCGAGGCAGCAGTATCCCCTTGGAGACAAGTCGGCTAGAGGACGATGAATTGAATCTCGACGCAATTTCAGTGTTCCATCGTCATTTGGAGGCCCTGAACGTTATAATTAACTATCAGTTTCGCGTCGGATTCGAAAATCTAGACTCACAGGAGCACGACCACAAGGTGCCAGAGGCAGCCATAGACCCTTGGAGACATGTCGGCTGGAGGACGATGTATTGAATCTCGACGCAATTAGTGTGTTCCATCGTTATTAGGAGGCCGTGAACGTAACAATTAACTATCAGTTTTGCGTCGGATTCGAAAATGTAGACTCAGAGGAGAACGACCATAAGGTGCCCGAGGCAGCAATAGACCCTCGGAGACAAGTCGCCTGGAGGACGATGTATTGAATCTCGACGCAATTTGAGTTTTCCATCGTCATTAGGATGCCCTGAACGTTACAATTAACTATCAGTTTCGCATCGATTTCGAAAATCTCGACTCACAGGAGTACGACCATAAGGTGCCATATGCAGCAATAGACCCTTGGAGAAAAGTCGGCTGTGGGACGATGCATTGAATCGCGACGCAATTTGAGAGTTCCATCGTCATTAGGAGGCCCTGAACGTTACAATTAACAATCAGTTTGGGTCGGATTCGAAAATCTAGACTCAATGTACAACGACCATGAGAGGCCCGAGATAGCAATATCGCCTTGGAGACAAGTCGGCTGGAGGACAATGTATTGAATCTCGACGGAATTTGAGTGTTCCATCGTCATTAGGAGGCCATGAACGTTACAATTAACCATCCTATTTTGCGTTGGATTCGAAAATCTAGACTCACAGGAGGACGACCATAAGGTGTCCGAGGCAGCAAGAGCCCCTTGGAGACAAGTCGGCTGGAGGACGATGTATTGAATCTCGACGCAATCTCAGTGTCCCATCGCCATTAGGAGGCCCCGAACGGTATAATTAACTATCATTTTCGCGTAGGATTAGAAAATCTAGACTCACAGGAGCACGACCATAAGGTGCTAGAGGCAGGAATAGACCCTTGGAGACAAGTCGCCTGGAGGACGATGTATTGAATCTCGACGCACTTTGAGTGTTCCACCATCATTAGGAGGCCCTGAGCGTTACAATAAACTATCAGTTTTGCGTCGGATTCGATAATCTAGACTCACAGGAGAACGATCAAAAGGCGCCCGAGACGACAATAGACCCTTGGAAACAAGTCGGCTGGAGGCCGATGTATTGCATCGCGACGCAATTTGTGTGTTCCATCGTCATTAGGAGGCCCTGAACGTTACAATTAACTATCAGTTTAGCGTCGGATTCGAAAATCTAGGCTCACAGGGGACGGACCATATGGTGCCCGAGGCAGCAATATCCCCTTGTAGGCAAGTCGGCTGGAGGACGATGTATTTAATCTCGACGCAACTTGAGTGTTCCATCGTCATTACGAGGCCCTGAACGTTACAATTGACCATCAGTTTTGCGTCGGATTCGGAAATGTAGACTCAGAGGAGAACGACCATAACGTGCGCGGGGTAGCAATAGACCCTCGGAGACAAGTCGCCTGGAGGACGATGTACTGAATCTCGGCGCAATTTGTGTATTACATAGTCATTAGGGGGCCCTGAACGTTACAATTAACTATCAGTTTCGCGTCGGATTCGAAAATCTAGACTCACAGGAGACGGACCATATGGTGCCCGAGCCAGCAATATCCCCTTGGAGACAAGTCGGCTTGAGGACGATGTATTGAATCTCGACGTAGTTTGAGTGTCCCATCGTCATTAGGATTCCCTGAAAGGTATAATTAACTATCAGTTTCGCGTCGGATTCGAAAATCTAAACTCACAGGAGCAAGATCATAAGGTGCCAGATGCAGCAATAGACCCTTGGAGACAAATCGGCTGGAGGACGATGTATTGAATCTCGACGCAATTTGAGTGTTCCATCGTCAATAGGGGGCCGTGAACGTCACAATTAACTATCAGTTTTCCGTCGGATTCGATAATCAAGACTCACAGGAGAACGATCAAAAGGCGCCCGAGGCAACAATAGACCCTTGAAAACAAGTCGGCTGGAGGACGATGTATTGAATCGCGACGCAATTTGAGTGTTGCATCGTCATTAGGAGGCCCTGAACTTTACAATTAACTATCAGATTCGCGTCTGATTCGATAATCCAAACTCACAGGTGTCGGAGGATATGGTGCCCGAGGCAACAATATCCCCTTGATGGCAAGTCGGCTGGAGGACGATGTATTTAATCTCGACGCAATTTGAGTGTTCCATCGTCATTAGGAGGCCCTCAGCGTTACAATTAACTATCAGTTTTGCGTCAGATCCGAAAATGTAGACTCAGAGGAGAACGACCATAAGGTTCCCGAGGTAGCAATAGACCTTCGGAGACAAGTCGCCTGTAGGACGATGTATTGAATCTCGACGCAATTTGAGTGTTACATCGTCATTAGGAGGCCCTGAACGTTACAATTAAATATCAGTTTCGCGTCGTATTCGAAAATCTAGACTCACAGGAGACGGACCATATGGTGCCCGAGGCAGCAATATCCCCTTGGAGACAAGTCGGCTTGAGGACGATGTATTGAATCTCGACGCAATTTGAGTGTTCCATCGTCATTAGGAGGCCCTGCACGTTATAATTAACTATCAGTTTCCTGTCGGATTTGAAAATCTAGACTCACAGGAGCACGACCACAAGGTGCCAGAGGCAGCCACAGACCCTAGGAGACATGTCGGCTGGAGGACGATGTATTGAATCTCGACGCAATTAGTGTGTTCCATCGTCATTAGGAGGCCCTGAACGTAACAATTAACTATCAGTTTTGCGTCGGATTCGAAAATGTAGACTCAGAGGAGAACGACCATAAGGTGCCCGAGGCAGCAATAGACCCTCGGAGACAAGTCGCCTGGAGGACGATGTATTGAATCTCGACGCAATTTGAGTTTTCCATCGTCATTAGGATGCCCTGAACGTTACAATTAACTATCAGTTTCGCATCGATTTCGAAAATCTCGACTCACAGGAGTACGACCATAAGGTGCCAGAGGCAGCAATAGACCCTTGGAGAAAAGTCGGCTGTGGGACGATGCATAGAATCGCGACGCAATTTGAGAGTTCCATCGTCATTAGGAGGCCCTGAACGTTACAATTAACAATCAGTTTTGCGTCGGATTCGAAAATTAAGACTCAATGTAGAACGACCATGAGAGGCCCGAGATAGCAATATCGCCTTGGAGACAAGTCGGCAGGAGGACAATGTATTGAATCTCGACGGAATTTGAGTGTTCCATCGTCATTAGGAGGCCATGAACGTTACAATTGACCATCCTATTTTGCGTTGGATTCGAAAATCTAGACTCACAGGAGGACGACCATAAGGTGTCCGAGGCAGCAATAGCCCCTTGGAGACAAGTCGGCTGGAGGACGATGTATTGAATCTCGACGCAATCTCAGTGTCCCATCGCCATTAGGAGGCCCCGAACGGTATAATTAACTATCATTTTCGCGTAGGATTAGAAAATCTAGACTCACAGGAGCCCGACCATAAGGTGCCAGAGGCAGGAATAGACCCTTGGAGACAAGTCGCCTGGAGGACGATGTATTGAATCTCGACGCACTTTGAGTGTTCCACCGTCATTAGGAGGCCCTGAACGTTACAATAAACTATCAGTTTTGCGTCGGATTCGATAATCTAGACTCACAGGAGAACGATCAAAAGGCGCCCGAGACGACAATAGACCCTTGGAAACAAGTCGGCTGGAGGCCGATGTATTGCATCGCGACGCAATTTGTGTGTTCCATCGTCATTAGGAGGCCCTGAACGTTACAATTAACTATCAGTTTAGCGTCGGATTCGAAAATCTAGGCTCACAGGAGACGGACCATATGGTGCCAGAGCCAGCAATATCCCCTTGGAGACAAGTCGGCTTGAGGACGATGTATTGAATCTCGACGTAGTTTGAGTGTCCCATCGTCATTAGGAGGCCCTGAAAGGTATAATTAACTATCAGTTTTGCGTCGGATTCGAAAATCTAAACTCACAGGAGCAAGATCATAAGGTGCCAGATGCAGCAATAGACCCTTGGAGACAAATCGGCTGGAGGACGATGTATTGAATCTCGACGCAATTTGAGGGTTCCATCGTCATTAGGAGGCCCTGAACGTTACAATTAACTATCAGTTTTGCGTCGGATTCGAAAATGTAGACTCAGAGGAGAACGACCATAAGGTTCCCGAGGTAGCAATAGACCTTCGGAGACACGTCGCCTGTTGGACGATGTATTGAATCTCGACGCAATTTGAGTGTTACATCGTCATTAGGAGGCCCTGAACGTTGCAATTAAATATCAGTTTCGCGTCGTATTCGAAAATCTAGACTCACAGGAGACGGACCATATGGTGCCCGAGGCAGCAATATCCCCTTGGAGACAAGTCGGCTTGAGGACGATGTATTGAATCTCGACGCAATTTGAGTGTTCCATCGTCATTCGGAGGCCCTGAACGTTATAATTAACTATCAGTTTCCTGTCGGATTTGAAAATCTAGACTCACAGGAACACGACCACAAGGTGCCAGAGGCAGCCATAGACCCTTGGAGACATGTCGGCTGGAGGATGATGTATTGAATCTCGACGCAATTAGAGTGTTCCATCGTCATTAGGAGGCCCTGAACCTTACAATTAACTATCAGTTTAGCGTCATATTCGAAAATCTAGACTCACAGGAGACGGACCATATGGTGCCCGAGGCAGCAATATCCCCTTGTTGGCATGTCGGCTGGAGGATGATGAATTTAATCTCGACGCAATTTCAGTGTTCCATCGTCTTTAGGAGGCCCTGAACGTTTCAATTAACTATCATTTTTGCGTCGGATTCGAAAATGAACACTCAGAGGAGAGCGACCATAAGGTGTCCGAGGAAGCAGAAGACCCTTGGAGACAAGTCGGCTGAAGGACGATGAATTGAATCTCGACGCAATTGGAGTGTTCCATTGTCATTAGGAGGCCCTGTAAGTTACAATTAACTATCGGTTTTGCGTCGGTTTCGAATATCTAACCTCACAGGAGTCGGACCATATGGTGGCCGAGGCAGCAATATCCCCCAGTAGGCAAGTCGGCTGGAGGACGATGTATGTAATCTCGACGCAATTTGAGTGTTCTATCGTCATTAGGAGGCCCTGAACGTTCCAATTAACTATCAGTTTTGCGTCGGATTTGAAAATGTAGACTCAGAGGAGAACGACCATAAGGTGCCCGAGGAATCAATAGACCCTCGGAGACAAGACGCCTGGAGGACGATGTATTGAATCTCGGCGCAATTTGAGTGTTCCATCGTCATTAGTATGCCCTGAATGTTACAATTTACTATCAGTTTTGCGTCGGATTCGAAAATCTAGACTCACAGGAGAACGACCATAAGGAGCCCGCGGCAGCAATAGAACCTTGGAGACAAGTCGGCTGGAGGACAGTGTATTTAATCTCGACGCAATTTGAGTGTTCCATCGTCATTAGGAGGCCCTGAACGTTACAATAAACTATCAGTTTCGCGTCATATTCGAAAATCTTGACTCACAGGAAACGGACCATATGGTGCCGGAGGCAGCAATAGACCCTTCGAGACAAGTCGGCTGGAGGACGCTGTGTTGAATCTCGACGATTTTTGAGTGTTCCATCGTCATTAGGAGGTCCTGAACGTTACTATTAACTATCAGTTTTGCGTCGGATTCGAATTTCTAGACTCACAGGAGACGGACCGTATGGTGACAGAGGCAACAATAGACCGTTGGCGACAAGTCGGCTGGAGGACGATGTATTGAATCACGACGCAATTTGAGTGTTCCATCGTCATTAGGAGGCCCTGAACGTTACAATTAACCATCAGTCTTGCGTCGGATTCGAAAATCTAGACTCACAGGAGTACGACCATAAGGTGCCAGAAGCAGCAAAAGACCCTTGGAGAAAAGTCGGCTGGAGGATGATGCATTGAATCGCAACGCAATTTGAGTGTTCCATCGTCATTGGGAGGCACTGAACATTACAATTAACTATGAGTTTTGCGTCGGATTCGATAATCTAGACTCACAGGAGAACGGTCAAAGGGCGCCTGAGGCAACAATAGACCCTCGGAAACAAACCGGCTGGAGGCCGATGTATTGAATCGCGACGCAATTTGAGTGTTCCATCGTCATTAGGAGGCCCTGAACCTTACAATTAACTATCATTTTAGCGTCATATTCGAAAATCTAGACTCACAGGAGACGGACCATATGGTGCCCGAGGCAGAATATCCCCTTGTTGGCAAGTCGGCTGGAGGATGGTTAATTTAATCTCGACGCAATTTGAGTGTTCCATCGTCTTTAGGAGCCCCTGAACGTTTCAATTAACTATCATTTTTGCGTCGGATTCGAAAATGAACACTCAGAGGAGAGCGACCATAAGGTGTCCGAGGAAGCAATAGACCCTCGGAGACAAGTCGCCTGGAGGACGATGTATTGAATCTCGACGCAATTTGAGTGTTCCATCGTCATTAGGATGCCCTGAACGTTACAATTTACTATCAGTTTTGCGTCGGATTCGAAAATGTTGACTCACAGGGGAACGACCATAAGGTACCCGAGGCAGCATTAGACCCTTGGAGACAAGTCGGCTGAAGGACGATGAATTGAATCTCGACGCAATTGGAGTGTTCCATTGTCATTAGGAGGCCCTGAAAGTTACAATTAACTATCGGTTTTGCGTCGGTTTCGAATATCTAACCTCACAGGAGTCGGACCATATGGTGGCCGAGGCAGCAATATCCCCCAGTAGGCAAGTCGGCTGGAGGACGATGTATTTAATCTCGACGCAATTTGAGTGTTCTATCGTCATTAGGAGGCCCTGAACGTTACAATTAACTATCAGTTTTGCGTCGGATTTGAAAATGTAGACTCAGAGGAGAACGACCATAAGGTGCCCGAGGTATCAATAGACCCTCGGAGACAAGACGCCTGGAGGACGATGTATTGAATCTCGGCGCAATTTGAGTGTTCCATCGTCATTAGTATGCCCTGAATGTTACAATTTACTATCAGTTTTGCGTCGGATTCGAAAATCTAGACTCACAGGAGAACGACCATAAGGAGCCCGCGGCAGCAATAGAACCTTGGAGACAAGTCGGCTGGAGGACGGTGTATTTAATCTCGACGCAATTTGAGTGTTCCATCGTCATTAGGAGGCCCTGAACGTTACAATAAACTATCAGTTTCGCGTCATATTCGAAAATCTAGACTCACAGGAGACGGACCATATGGTGCCGGAGGCAGCAATAGACCCTTCGAGACAAGTCGGCTGGAGGACGCTGTGTTGAATCTCGACGATTTTTGAGTGTTCCATCGTCATTAGGAGGTCCTGAACGTTACTATTAACTATCAGTTTTGCGTCGGATTCGAAATTCTAGACTCACAGGAGACGGACCGTATGGTGACCGAGGCAACAATAGACCGTTGGCGACAAGTCGGCTGGAGGACGATGTATTGAATCACGACGCAATTTGAGTGTTCCATCGTCATTAGGAGGCCCTGAACGTTACAATTAACCATCAGTCTTGCGTCGGATTCGAAAAATCTAGACTCACAGGAGTACGACCATAAGGTGCCAGAGGCAGCAAAAGACCCTTGGAGAAAAGTCGGCTGGAGGATGATGCATTGAATCGCAACGCAATTTGAGTGTTCCATCGTCATTAGGAGGCACTGAACATTACAATTAACTATGAGTTTTGCGTCGGATTCGATAATCTTGACTCACAGGAGAACGATCAAAAGGCGCCCGAGGCAACAATAGACACTCGGAAACAAGTCGGCAGGAGGCCGATGTATTGAATCGTGACGCATTTTGAGTGCTCCATCGTCATTAGGAGGCCCTGAACCCTACAATTAACTGTCAGTTTTGCGTCGGATTCGAAAATCTAGACTCACAGGATACGGACCATATGGTGCCTGAGGCAGCAATATCCCCTTGTAGGCAAGTCGGTGGGGGACGATGTATTTAATCTTGTCGCAATTTGAGAGTTCCATCGTCACTAGGAGGCCCTGAACGTTACAATTAACTATCTGTTTTGCGTCGGATTCGAAAATGAACACTCAGAGGAGAACGACCATAAGGTGCCCGAGTTACCAATAGACCCTCGGAGACAAGTCGCCTGGAGGACGATGTATTGAATCTCGACGCAATTTGAGTGTTCCATCGCCATTAGGATGCCCTGAACGTTACAATTTACTATCAGTTTTGCGTCGGATTCGAAAATGTTGACTCAGAGGAGAACGACCATAAGGTACCCTAGGCAGCAATAGACCCTTGGAGACAAGTCGGCTGAACGACGATGAATTGAATCTTGACGCAATTTGAGTGTTCCATTGTCATTAGGAGGCCCTCAACGTTACAATTAACTATCAGTTTTGCGTCGGATTCGATAATCTAGACTAACAGGAGAACGACCATAAGGAGCCCGCGGCAGCAATAGGCCCTTGGAGATAAGTCGGCTGGAGGACGATGTATTGAATCTCGACGCAATTTGAATGTTCCATCGTCATTAGGAGGCCCTGAACGTTACAATTAACTATCAGTTCCGCGTCGGATTCGAAAATCTAGACTCACAGGAGCACGACCATAAGGTGCCCGAGGCAGCAATATCGCCTTGGAGACTAGTCGGCTGGAGGACGATGTATTTTATCTCGACGCAATTTGAGTGTTTCATCCTCATTAGGAGGCCCTTAACATTACTATTAACTATCAGTTTTGCGTCGGATTCGAAAATGTAGACTCAGAGGAGAACGACCATAAGGTGCCCGAGGTAGCAATAGATCCTCGGAGACAAGTCGGCGGGAGGACGATGTATAGAATCTGGACGAAATTTGAGTGTTCCATCGTCATTAGGAGGCCCTGAACGTTACAATTAACTATCAGTTTCGCGTCATATTCGAAAATCTAGACTCACAGGAGACGGACCATATGGTGCCCGAGGCAGCAATATCCCCATAGAGACTAGTTGGCTTGAGGACGGTGTATTGAATCTACACGCAATTTGAGAGTTCCATCGTCATTGGGAGGCCCTGAACGTTACAATTAACTCTCAGTTTTGCGTCGGATTCGGAAATCTAATCTCACAGGAGTACGACCATAAGGTGCCAGAGGCAGCAACAGAGCCTTGCAGACAGGTCGGCTGGAGAACGATGTATTGAATCTCTACGCAATTTGAGTGTTCCATCGTCATTAGGAGGCCGTGAGCATTACAATTAACTATCATTTTTGCGTCGGATTCGATAATCTAGACTCACAGGAGAACGATGAAAAGGCGCCCGAGGCAACAATAGGCCCTTGGAAACTAGTCGGCTGGAGGACGATGTATTGAATCGCGACGCAATTTGAGTGTTCCATCGTCATTAGGAGGCCCTGAACGTTACAATTAACTATCAGTTTTGGGTTGGATTCGAAAATCTAGACTCACAGGAGACGGACCATATGGTGCCCGAGGCAGAAATATCCCCTTGGAGACAAGTCGGCTGGAGGACGATGTATGGAATCTCGACGCAATTTGAGAGTTCCATCGTCATTAGGAGGCCCTGAACGTTACAATTAACTATCAGTTTTGCGTCGGATTCGAAAATCTTGTCTCACAGGAGAACGACCATAAGGTGCCCGAATCAGCAATATCCCCTTGGAGACAAGTCGGCTGGAGGTCGATGTATTGAATCTCGACGCAATTTGAGTGTTATATCGTCATTTCGACGCCCTGAACATTACTATTATTTATCAGTTTTGCGTCGGATTCGAAAATGTAGACTCAGAGGGGAACGACCATAAGGTGCCCGAGGCAGCAATTGACCCCCGGAGACATTTCGCCTGGAGGACGATGTATTGAATCTCGACGCAATTTGAGGGTTCCATCGTCATTAGGATGCCCTGAACGTTACTATTAACTATCAGTTTCCCGTCGGATTCGAAAATCTAGACTCACAGGAGTACGACCATAAGGTGCCGGAGGCAGCAACAGGCCCTTGCAGACAAGTCGGCTGGAGAAAGATGTATTGAATCTCGACGCAATGTGAGTGTTCCATCGTCATTAGGATTCCGTGAGCGTTACAATTAAATATCAGTTTTGCGTCGGATTCGATAATCAAGACTCACAGGAGAACGATGAAAAGGCGCCCGAGGCAACAATAGAGCCCTTGGAAACTAGTCGTCTGGAGGACGATGTATTGAATCGCGACGCAATTTGAGTGTTCCATCGTCATTAGGAGGCCCTGAACGTTTTAATTAACTATCAGTTTTATGTCGGATTCGAAAATCTAGACTCACAGGAGACGGACCATATGGTGCCCGAGGCAGAAATATCTCCTTGGAGACAAGTCGGCTGGAGGACGATGTATGGAATCTCGACGCAATTTGAGTGTTCCATCGTCATTAGGAGGCCCTGAACGTTACAATAAACTATCAGTTTCGCGTCATATTCGAAAATCTAGACTCACAGGAGACGGACCATATGGTGCCCGAGACAGCAATATCCCCTTAGAGACAAGTCGGCTTGAGGACGATGTATTGAATCTCGGCGCAATTTGAGTGTTCCATCGTCATTGGGAGGCCCTGAACGTTACAGTTAACTCTCAGTTTTGCGTCGGATTCGAAAATTTAGACTCACAGGAAAACGACGATAAGGTGCCCGGGACAGCAATAGACCCTTCGAGACAAGTCGGCTTGAGGACGATGTGTTGAATCTCGACGATTTTTGAGTGTTCCATCGTCATTAGGAGGTCCTGAACGTTACTATTAACTATCAGTTGTGCGTCGGATTCGAAATTCTAGACTCACAGGAGACGGACCATATGGTGACCGAGGCAACAATAGACCCTTGGCGACAAGTCGGCTGGAGGACGATGTATTGAATCTCGACGCAATTTGAGTGTTCCATCGTCATTAGGAGGCCTTGAATGTTACAATTGACTATCAGTTTCGCGTCGGATTCGAAAATTCTAGACTCACAGGAGAACGACCATAAGGTGCCAGAGGCAGCAATAGACCCTTGCAGACAAGTCGGCTGGAGAACGATGTATTGAATCACGACGCAATTTGAGTGTTCCATCGTCATTAGGAGGCCGTGAGCGTTACAATTAACTATCAGTTTTGCGTCGGATTCGATAATCTAGACTCACAGGAGAACGATCAAAAGGCGCCCGAGGCAACAATAGACCCTTGGTAACAAGTCTGCTGGAGGACGATGTATTGAATCGCGACGCAATTTGAGTGTTCCATCGTCATTAGGAGGCCCTGGACGTTACAATTAACTATCAGTTTTGGGTCGGATTCGAAAATCTAGACTCACGGGAGACGGACCATATGGTGCCCGAGGCAGAAATATCCCCTTGGAGACAAGTCGGCTGGAGGACGATGTATGGAATCTCGACGCAATTTGAGTGTTCCATCGTCATTAGGAGGCCCTGAACGTTACAAATTACTATCAGTTTTGCGTCGGATTCGAAAGTCTAGACTCACAGGAGAACGACCATAAGGAGCCCGCTTCAGCAATAGATCTTTGGAGACAAGTTGGCTGGAGGGCGATGTTTTTTTTTTTGTTTTTTTTTTGTTTGTCGTTTTAGGGCGCAAAACTTCTATGGTCATTAGCGCTAAACCCGTGACGTAGAAAACAGGAAAAAAACGAAATTTAAAATCAGCAGCAATGGTAACAAAGTCATAAAATTTGAGAAACTAAAGGAGAAAGAATGCTTAAAAATCCACTATAGAAAGGGGTTGGTTGTCCCCAAAAAAAAAATTCAAATGATTGACGTCATTTCACTGTAACTAATAAACTTTAGAACGCGGTCAGCTGAGCGCGTGTCATCTGCTAAAATCAACGATAGATCAGGCGATAGCTGTAGACGGGAGCGTAACGGATTAAAATAGGGGCATTCAATTAAAAGGTGTCTGACCGTCCACAGCTGAGAGCAGTGGGGACAGAGTGGGGCAGGATCACCGCTTAAAAGATGTCGATGACTAAAAAGACAGTGCCCTATCCGGAGTCTAGCTAAAATTACCTCCTCCCGACGACGCGTTCGGGAGGAAGAGGTCCAAGCGCAAGGAAGGGCTTTCACTTCCCGCAATTTATTATGGGGAAGTGTTGACCAATGCGCATGCCATAAATGAGCAACTTGGCGACATAAACCGCTCCGTAGATCGGTAAACGGAAGAGACTGAATAGCTGGCCGAGGAAGAGAGACTGCAGCCTTGGCCGCTATATCGGCCGCCCATTCCACAGATACCAGCGTGTCCCGGGAGCCAGAGGAACGCCACTGAGACGCCCCCCAGGTGGAGCAAGCGCAGACAGTCCTGAATCCGGTGGACCAGAGGGTGCACAGGGTAAAGAGCTTGGAGACTTAGGAGAGAGCTGAGAGAATCTGAGCAGATTACGTACTGTATCCGCTGATGGCGGCGGATGTAGTGGACAGCCTGGAGAATAGCGTAAAGCTCCGCAGTATAAACCGAACACTGGTCGGGAAGCCGAAAGTGATTTGGGGTGTCGCCAACAATATAGGCACTCCCTACACCTAACGATGTTTTCGAGCCATCGGTGTAAATAAATGTGGCTTCCGTCATTTGTGCACATAGAGCAGCAAATGCCGACGGTAAACAAGTGTAGGGGTACCATCCTTGGGAAACTGACATAGGTCTCTGAGCAAGTCGATCCGGGGACGAAGCCAAGGCGGTGCTGTACCCCAAGTTGTCAAAAAGGTTTTAGGAAAGCGGAAGGAAAGAGAATGGAGCAGTTGACGGAAGCGGACTCCCGGGGGTAGTAGGGACGAGGGGCGGCCTGCATACCCGACATCAAAGGAGGCGTCGAAAAAAGGTCATGGGCTGGATTAGCAGGCATGGAAGACAGATGGCTAGCATAACGACTCAGAAGGACTGCCCGCCGATTGGACAGCGGAGGTTCAGCAGTCTCAGCATAAAGGCTTTCCACAGGGCTGGTGTAAAAAGCTCCAGACACTAAACGCAATCCACGGTGGTGGATAGAGTCGAGACGCCGAAGAATAGACGGCCGAGCAGAGGAGTAGACTATGCTTCCATAATCCAATTTCGAGCGCACTAAGGCGCGATAGAGGCGGAGAAGGACCACTCGGTCCGCTCCCCAAGAGGTACCATTCAGGACACGGAGGGTGTTAAGGGAACGCAGACAGCGAGCTGAAAGATAGGAAACGTGGGAGGACCAGCACAGTTTTCTGTCAAACATAAGACCCAAGAATTTAGCGACGTCGGAAAACGGAAGGTTGACAGGACCTAGATGTAAGGAGGGCGGAAGAAACTCCGTACGTCGCCAAAAATTAACACAAACGGTCTTACTGGGTGAGAAACGGAAGCCGGTTTCGATGCTCCACGAGTGGAGGCGATCGAGACATCCTTGAAGACGTCGTTCAAGAAGGCTGGTCCGTTGAGAGCTGTAGTAGATCGCAAAATCGTCCACAAAGAGGGAGCCCGAGACATCAGGAACGAGACAATCCATAATTGGATTTATGGCGATGGCAAACAGTACAACACTCAGCACGGTGCCCTGGGGTACCCCGTTTTCTTGGGAGAAAGTACGGGAGAGAGTAGTGTTCACCCGCACGCTAAATGTGCGCTCTGCCATAAATTCGCGAAGAAAAAGGGGCAGCCGGCCTCGAAAGCCCCAAGAGAACAGTGTGCGGAGGATGCCTGTCCTCCAACAGGTATCGTATGCTCTCTCCAGATCAAAAAATATTGCTACCGTTCGGCGTTTCCGGAGGAAATTGTTCATGATATAAGTTGAGAGAGCAACAAGATGGTCAACGGCAGAACGATGCTGTCGGAATCCGCATTGGGCTGGTGTTAGAAGACTGCGGGATTCCAGCCACCAAGCTAAACGGTAATTCACCATACGCTCCAAAACCTTACAGTCACTACTCGTGAGAGAAATGGGGCGATAGCTAGAGGGGAGATGTTTGTCCTTTCCAGGTTTCGGAACGGGAACGACAATAGCTTCCCGCCATCGCCTGGGAAAGGTACTGTCGGTCCAAATTCGATTATAAAGGCGAAGGAGGTAACGCAGGCTATGGGTGGATAAATGCAGCAACATTTGGACATGGATACCATCCGGTCCTGGGGCGGAGGAGCGAGAAGAAGAGAGTGCATGTTGGAGTTCCCGCATGGAGAAAACAATATTGTAGCTTTCGCGATTTTGAGAGGAGAAAGCAAGATGTCGCACTTCCGCTGCACGTTTCTTCGGGAGAAACGCGGGCGGGTAATTTGAAGAGCTCGAAATCTCAGCAAAGTGCTGACCCAATGAGTTAGAAATTGCGATGGGGTCCACTAAGGTATCATGCGCGACAGTGAGCCCAGAGACCGGGGAGAAACTAGGCGCGCCTGAGAACCGTCGAAGCCGACTCCAAACTTCCGAGGAGGGAGTGAAGGTGTTAAATGAGCTAATAAAGAATTTCCAGCTTGCCTTCTTGCTATCGCGGATGACGCGACGGCATCGCGCACGGAGCTGCTTATATCGGATACAGTTGGCCAAGGTTGGATGGTGACGGAAAATGCGAAGAGCACGTCGCCGCTCACGTATTGCGTCACGGCATGCCTCGTTCCACCAAGGAACTGGGGGGCGCCGGGGCAATTCGGAGGTGTGTGGTATTGAACGTTCCGCAGCTGTGAGAATAACGTCGGTAAAATGTGTGACCTCATCGTCGACGCTGGGAAAGCGACGGTCATCGAATGTCGCTAGAGACGAAAAAAGTGTCCAATCGGCTTGGGCAAACTTCCAGCGTCGCGAGCGCATATATAGCAGTTGAGGCTGCAGTCGAAGAACACATGGAAAGTGGTCACTCGAGTGTGTATCATCAAGGGCGAACCATTCGAAGCGCCGAGCTAGCGGAACAGTACCGACCGCAAGGTCCAAATGAGATAAATTTGCCGTGGAGGCAGACAAAAATGTGGGGACCCCAGTGTTGAGGCAGACTAGATCCGCTTGGTGGAAGACGTCAAGCAATAGTGAGCCACGTGGACAAGGATGTGGAGATCCCCAAAGCGGGTGGTGGGCATTGAAGTCCCCAACCAGCAAATAGGGGGGTGGAAGCTGATCAAGAAGATGAAGGAGATCAGCTCGTGCCATTGGTGTAGACGTTGGAATGTATACCGTACAAAGAGAGAACGTGTATCCAGAAAGGGAAAGACGGACGGCGATTGCTTGGAAGGAAGTGTTTAAGGGGATTGGGTGATAATGGAGAGTATCATGGAGCAGAATCATGAGTCCTCCATGGGCTGGAGTGCCTTCAACTGAGGGGAGGTCATATCGGACGGACTGAAAATGAGGGAGAACAAAGCGGTCATGGGGACGCAGCTTTGTTTCCTGAAGACAGAAGATGACCGGCGAGTAGGATCGTAAGATGATCGACAATTCATCCCGATTGGCGCGAATGCCGCGGATATTCCAGTGGATAATGGACATAGGGTGAACAGAAAATGGAGAAACGTGACCAAGGGTGCTGTCAACTCAACGACTGCTCAGAACTTGCGACCGACAGCATGGAATGGCATTCAGTCGAAGGCAGAAAATCCTGATCCATAGGTTGGTCAGGAGCAGCTCCTGCCACCAACGATCGGCCAGTTGACCGGCCACCAGCAGTGCGCCTCGGCGACACAGAAGATGGCCGAGGGCGATTTCCGCCAGGTGGTGCTGTAGATGGAACGCGCCTTGGCGGAGAAGGAGAGGAACTGTGTTTCTTCGTAGCCTTCTTGGAGGTATGATGTTTAGATGAAGGAGGAACCGATGGTTGTGAAGTTGCAGTACGTAAAAACTCTTCACGAGAATGCTCTTTTTTCGAAGACTTGGCGTCTGACTTTTGGGCTCGAGATTTAGCAGAACCCGACAAAGGGTGAGCCATAGAGTGGGCAGGCGAAAGTGGTGAGGTTGAACGGGCGATCTTTGCGCTGGCCGATCTGACGACCGTGGTACTAAATGTGAGGTCGCAAGTCTGCGTGGCCGCCTCCTTTGTTGGTCGAGGAGAAGCAAGGACAGTGCTGTATTTTCCTTTTTGAGGCACGGTGGGCTGTCGACTGGCGAGTAACTTTCGAGCAGCAAAGGTCGACACCTTTTCCTTTACTCTTATTTCCTGGATGAGCTTTTCATCCTTAAAAACAATCTCGAGAGGAAGCAGCGTGGTCACCCATACAGTTGATGCAGTGAGGGGATGGAGGTGGACAAGCACCCTCATGGGCATCCTTGCCACACGTAACACATTTGGCCGGATTGGAACAGGACTGGCTGGTGTGATTGAACCGCTGACATCGATAGCAACGCGTAGGGCTTGGGACATAAGGGCGAACGGAAATTATCTCATAGCCTGCTTTGATTTTTGATGGGAGTTGAACTTTGTCAAATGTCATGAAGACAGTGCGGGTTGGAATGATGTTTGAGTCAACCCTTTTCATAACCCGATGAACAGCAGTGACGCCCTGGTCAGACAGGAAGTGCTGAATTTCTTCGTCAGACAATCCATCGAGGGAGCGTGTATAAACGACTCCACACGAGGAATTTAAGGTACGGTGCGGTTCCACCCGGACAGGGAAGGTGTGGAGCAGGGAAGTACGCAGCAATTTTTGAGCCTGGAGGGCACTGTGTGTTTCTAACAACAGGGTACCATTCCGTAATCTGGAACAAGACTTTACAGGACCCGCAATTGCGTCGACACCTTTCTGAATAATGAAAGGGTTGACCGTGGAAAAGTCGTGACCTTCGTCAGACCGAGAAACAACAAGGAACTGTGGCAACGATGGAAGAACCGTCTGTGGCTGAGACTCAGTGAACTTACGTTTGTGAGCAGACATAGTGGAAGGTGAGGAAACCATTGCGGAAGAATCCCCCATGATTACCGGCGTCTCCGATGGCGCGCTCCTCCCTTGTGGAGGCCCTCACCGAGGGCACACCCGCCTTAGGTGATTGTTCACACCTCAGGTCACACCATCCGACAAACGGACGGAGGGACCAATCGGCACTTTCGGAAGGTATCAGCTCGGGTAATCACCCCTCCCTGGGCCTGGCCGTTACCAGGGGGTACGTACGTGCCCTACCTGTCTACCCGGGGCGGGGAATTACGCGTTACCCCGTCACCGGCTACGCATGGAAGTGCGTGGGTCGTCCTTCAGACACGCACAGGGAGGACAAAAGAGAAAGGGAAAGGAAAGAAAAGGGGGTCTCAAACGCCGCAGCGGAGAAAAGGGCAAGGAGAAGAGGCAAGGAAAAGAGAAGGGCAGAGGAAGGACGAGGTCTTGCAAGTGTAAAAGCAAGGAATTTGGAACAGTTTCGAGCGTCCGTCTCCGGACGTAGGCACAAACCATACTCCCAGAGGGGGAGAAAGGGAAGGAAAGAGACAGAGGTGAGGGGGGGGGGGCGAAGATGGGGGACGGGGAGGGATGCGGAAAGGGAAGGGAAGGTATGCAGCCCGGAAAGGAAGGAGGGCCACATTAGCTCGGGGTCCCGTGCCCGCTACGCACGTGTCCACAATAGAGTTGTGGACCCCCTGGGGGGGGGGGAGGACGATGTATTGAATCTCGACGCAATTTGAGTGTTCCATCGTCATTAGGAGGCCCTGAACGTTACAATAAACTATCAGTTTCGCGTCATATTCGAAAATCTAGACTCACAGGAGACGGACCATATGGTGTCCGAGGCAGCAATATCCCCTTAGAGACAAGTCGGCTTGAGGACGATGTGTTGAATCTCGACCATTTTTGAGTGTTCCATCGTCATTAGGAGGTCCTGAACGTTACTATTAACTGTCAGTTTTGCGTCTGATTCGAAATTCTAGACTCACAGGAGACGGACCATATGGTGACCGAGGCAACAATAGACCCTTGGGGACAAGTCACCTGGAGGACGATGTATTGAATCTCGACGCAATTTGAGAGTTCCATCGTCATTAGGAGGCGCTGAACGTTACAATTAACTATCAGTTTTGCGTCGGATTCGAAAACCTCGACTCACAGGAGAACGACTATAAGGTGCCCGAGGCAGCAATATCCAATTGGAGACAAGTCGGCTGGAGGTCGATGTATTGAATCTCGACGCAATCAGAGTTTTCCATCGTCATTAGGATGCCCTGAACGTTACAATTAATTATGTATTGAATCGCGACGCAATTTGAGTGTTCCATCGTCATTAGGAGGCCCAGAACGTTACAATTGACTATCCGTTTTGGGTCGGATTCGATATTATAGACTCACAGGAGACGGACCATATGGTGCCCGATGCAGAAACATCCCCTTCGAGACAAGTCGGCTGGAGGACGATGTATTGAATCTCGACGCAATTTGAGTGTTCCACCGTCATTAGGAGACCCTGAACGTTACTATTAACTATCAGTTTCGCGTCAGATTCGAAAATCTAGACTCACAGGAGCACGACCATAAGGTGCCAGAGACAGCAATAGACGCTTGGAGAAAAGTCGGCTGGAGGACGATGCATTGAATCGCGACGCAATTTGAGTGTTCCATCTTCATTAGGAGGCCCTGAACGTTACAATTAACTATCAGTTTTGGGTCGGATTCGAAAATCTAGACTCACAGGAGACGGACCATATGGTGCCCGAGGCAGAAATATCCCCTTGGAGACAAGTCGGCTGGAGGACGATGTATGGAATCTCGACGCAATTTGAGTGTTCCATCGTTATTAGGAGGCCCTGATCGATACAATCAACAATCAGTTTTGCGTCGAATTCGAAAATCTGAGCTCACTGGAGAACGACCATAAGAGGCCCGAGGTAGCAATATCCCCTTGAAGACAAGTCGGCTGGAGGACGATGTATTGAATCTCGACGCAATTCTAGTGTTCCATCGTCATTAGGTGGCCATGAACGTTACAATTAACCATCAGTTTTGCGTCTGATTCGAAAATCTAGACTCACAGGTGACGGACCATATGGTGCCCGAGGCTGCAATATCCCATTGGAGACAAGTCGGCTGGAGGACGACGTATGGAATCTCGACGCAATTTGAGTGTTCCATCGACATTAGGAGGCCCTGAATGTTACAATTAACTATCAGTTTTGCGTTGGATTCGATAATCTAGACTCACAGGAGAAGGATCAAAAGGCGCCCGAGGCAACAGTAGACCCTTGGAAACTAGTCGGCTGGAGGACGACGTATTGAATCGCGACGCAATTTGAGTGTTCAATCGTCATTAGGACGCCCTGAACGTTACAATTAACTATCAGTTCTGGGTCGGATTCAAAAATCTAGACTCACAGGAGACGGACCATATGGTGCCCGAGGCAGAAATATCCCCTTGGAGACAAGTCGGCTGGTGGACGATGTATTGAATATCGACGCAATCTGAGTGTTCCATCGTCATTAGGAGGCCCTGGACGTTACAATTAACTATCAGCTTTGCGTCGGATTCGAAAATTTTGACTCACAGGATAAGGACCATAAGGTGCCCGAGGCAGCAATATCCCCTTGGAGACAAGTCGGCTGGAGGTCGATGTTTGAACCTCGACTCAATTTGAGTGTTTCATCGTCTTTAGGAGACCGTGAACGTTATAATTAACTATCAGTTTTGCGTCGGATTCGATAATCTAGACTCACAGGAGAACGACCAAAAGATGCCGGAGGCAACAATAGACCCTTGGAAACATGTCGACTGATGGAGGATGTATTGAATCGCGACGCAATTTGAGTTTCCAACGTCATTAGGAGTCCCTGAACGTTACAATTAACTATCAGTTTCGCGTCGGATTAATTAATCTAGACTCACAGGAGAACGGCCATCAGGTGCCAGAGGCAGCAATAGACCCTTGGAGAAAAGTCGGCCGGAGGACGATGTATTGAATCTCCACGTAATTTGAGTTTTCCATTGTCATTAGGAGGTCCTGAAAGTTACAGATAACTATCAGTTTTGGGTCGGATTCGAAAATCTAGACTCACAGGTGATGGTCCATATGGTGACCGAGGCAGTAATAGACCTTTGGAGATAAGTCGGCTGCAGGACGATGCATTGAATCTCGACGCAATTTGAGTGTTCCATCGTCTTTAGGAGGCCATGAACGTTACAATTAACCATCACTTTTTCGTCGGATTAGAAAATCTAGACTCACAGGAGAACGAAAATAAGTTGCCCGAAGCAGCAATATCCCCTTGGAGACAAGTCGGCTGGAGGACGATGTATTGAATCTCGACGCAATTTGAGTGTTTCATCGTCATTAGGAGGCCCTGAACGTTACAATTAACTATCGGTTTTGCGTCGGATTCGAAAATCTAGACTCACAGGAGACGGACCATATGGTGCCCGAGGAAGCAATATCCCCTTGGAGACAAGTCGGCTGGAGGACGATGTATTGAATCTCGAGGCAATTTGAGTCTTCCATCGTCATTAGGGGGCCCTGAACGTACAATTAACTATCAGATATGCTTCGCATTCGAAATTCTAGACTCACAGGTGAACGACCACAAGGTGCCCGAGGCAGCAATAGACCCTTGGAAACAAGTCTGCTGGTGGCCGATGTATTGAGTCTCGTCGCAATTTGAGTGTTCCATCGTCATTAGGAGGCCCTGAACGTAACAATTAACTATCACTTTTGCGTCGGATTCGATAATCTAGACTCACAGGAGAACGACCAAAAGGCGCCCGAGGCAACAATAGACCCTTGGAAACAAGTCGGCTGGAGGACGATGTATTGAATCGCGACGCAATTTGAGTGTTCCATCGTCATTAGGAAGCCCTGAACGTAACAATTAACTATCAGTTTTGCGTCGGATTCGAAATTCTAGACTCACTGGAGCCGGAACATATGGTGACCGAGGCAGCAATAGACGTTTGGAGACAAGTCGGCTGGAAGACGATGTATTGAATCGCGCCGCAATTTGAGTGTTCCATCGTCATTAGGAGGCCGTGAACGTAACAATTAACAATCAGTTTTACGTCGGATTCGAAAATCTAGACTCACTGGAGAACGACCATAAGGTGACCGAGGCAGCAATATACCCTCGGAGACAAGTCGGCTGGAGGACCATGTATTGAATCTCGACGCAATTGGAGTCATCCATCGTCATTAGGAGGTCCTGAACGTTACAATTAACTATCAGTTTTGCGTCGGATTCGAAAATCTACTCACAGGAGAACGACCATTAGGTGCCCGAGGCAGTAATATCCCCTTGGAGGCAAGTCGGCTGGAGGACGATGTATTGAATCTCGACGCAATTTGAGTGTTCCATCGTCATTAGGAGGCCGTGAACGTTACAATTAACTATAATTTTGCGTCGGATTCGATAATCTAGACTCACCCAAGAACGACCAAAAGGCGCCCGAGGCAACAATAGACCCTTGGAAACAAGTCGGCTGGAAGACGATGTATTTAATCGCGACGCAATTTGAGTGTTCCATCGTCATTAGGAGGATCTGAACGTTACAATTAACTATCAGTTTTGCGTCGGATTTGAAAATCTAGACTCACAGGAGACGGACCATATGGTGCCCGAGGCAGCAATATCCCCTTGGAGACAAGTCGGCTGGAGGACGATGTATTGAATCTCGACGCAATTTGAGTGTTCCATCGTCATTAGGAGGCCCTGAACGTTACAATTATTTATCATTTTGCGTCGGTTTGTTTGTTTGTTTGGTTTGGAGGATTAAAGGGACCAGACTGCCATGGTCATCGGTCCCTTTTTCCATAGACAGAGAAGACCCACAGAGAATAAAAACAAGGAACAGAAGAGATCACAGACGATACAGAACAAGAGATACTGAGACAAAGACAAGACAAAAGAAACTAAAACCACAGAGAGTGTGACGGTGGTTGTCGACCATAGACATAAAAAAGGAAAGGCCAACCACTTAGAAACACATTAAAAAATCAGTGTAAAACCATAGGCCAAAGGCCAGAATCAACACAAAACATTAAAATAAAACAGAAACACTAAGAGTAAATGATAAAATCCCCCTGCCCGAATAAAACGTAAAACTAAGTCAGCCATAGTGGAGTCGTCTGTTAAAAGGGCAGGGAGCGTAGCAGGCAGCGCAAATGTCTGCCTGACCACAGCTAAAAGGGGTCAGGCCAGCAAAATGTGGGCCACCGTCAAAGCTGCCCCACAGCGACATAGAGGAGGGTCCTCCCGGCGCAGTAAATAACTGTGTTTCAGCCGGGAGTGGCCAATGCGGAGCCGGCAAAGAACTACTGAGTCCCTGCGAGTGGCTCGCAGGGATGACTGCCACACAGCCGTCGTCTCCTTGACAGCACGGAGTTTATTGGGCATTGGCAGTTCGCGCCATTCATCATCCCATAGCGCCAAGATTTTGCGGCGGAAGACTGCCCGCAAATCAGTCTCTGGGAGGCCAACGTCCAGAGATGGCTTACTGGTGGCCTCTTTCGCCAGGCGGTCAACATGTTCGTTACCCGGGATACCGACATGACCGGGGGTCCACACAAAGACCACAGAGCGGCCGCAACAGGCGAGAGTATGCAGAGACTCGTGGATAGCCATCACCAAACGAGAATGAGGGAAACACTGTTCGAGAGCTCGTAAACCGCTCAGGGAATCGCTACAGATAACGAAGGACTCACCTGAGCAGGAGCGGATATACTCTAGGGCACGAAAGATGGCGACCAGTTCAGCAGTGTAAACGCTGCAGCCATCCGGTAAGGAACGTTGTTCGGAAAGGTCCCCTAGAGTGAGCGCATATCCGACACGACCAGCAACCATCGAACCGTCAGTGTAAACAACACCAGAGCCCTGATACGTGGCCAGGATGGAATAAAAGCGGCGGCGGAAGGCCTCTGGAGTGACTGAGTCCTTAGGGCCCTGTGCCACGTCGAGCCGAAGGCTAGGGCGACGAACACACCATGGGGGTGTATGCAAAGTAGCCCGGAAAGGAGGTGGAACAGTGAAACCCTGGAGCCCAGAGAGAAGCTCTTTGACGCGGACCGCTATTGTACAACCAGACCGGGGCCGACGTTCTGGCATACGGACGACCGACCGCGGGAACAGGAGGCGATAGTTTGGATGCCCGGGCGAGCTTAGAACATGGGCAGCATAAGCGGCCAGCAAACGTTGGCGTCGGAACCGCAGTGGAGGTACACCTGCCTCCACTAGTACGCTGTCCACAGGGCTGGTGCGGAAAGCACCAGTGGCAAGGCGTATCCCGCTGTGGAGAATCGGGTCCAGCACCCGTAACGCAGATGGGGATGCTGAGCCATAAGCCAGGCTCCCATAATCCAGACGGGACTGGATTAACGCCTGGTAGAGCCGCAACAGTGTAGAGCGGTAGGCGCCCCAGCGGGTGTTGCTCAAGCATCTCAGAGCGTTTAGATGCCGCCAACACGTCTGTTTCAGCTGCCGGATATGAGGCAGCCAAGTCAACCGGACATCGAAAACCACCCCCAAAAACCTGTGGGTCTCCACCACAGCAAGGAGTTCGTCGGCAAGATAAAGCCGCGGCTCAGGATAGACTGTTCGGCGCCGGCAGAAATGCATAACGCAGGTCTTGGCTGCCGAAAACTGAAACCCATGCGCTACAGCCCAAGACTGCGCCTTACGGATAGCGCCCTGTAGCTGACGTTCAACAGCTGCAATGCCAGTAGAGCTGTAATAAAGGCAGAAGTCGTCAGCATACAGGGAAGCGGAGACAGAATTTCCCACGGCCGCAGCATGCCCGTTAATGGCTATTAAAAAGAGACAGACACTTAAAACAGAGCCCTGTGGCACACCGTTCTCCTGGACGTGGGAGGAACTATACGAGGCCGCGACTTGCACGCGGAAGGTACGACACGACAGAAAATTACGGATAAAAATCGGCAGAGGACCCCGAAGACCCCATCCATGAAGCGTAGAAAGAATGTGATGACGCCATGTCGTATCGTACGCCTTCCGCATGTCGAAAAAGACAGCGACCAGGTGCTGACGGCGGGCAAAAGCAGTACGGATGGCCGACTCCAGACTCACCAGATTGTCGGTGGCGGAGCGGCCTTTACGGAACCCACCCTGAGATGGAGCCAGAAGGCCCCGAGACTCCAGTACCCAATGCAAGCGCCGGCTCACCATCCGTTCAAGCAACTTACAAAGAACGTTGGTGAGGCTAATGGGACGGTAGCTGTCCACCTCCAGAGGGGTCTTCCCAGGATTCAAAACGGGGATGACAATGCCTTCACGCCATTGCGACGGAAACTCCCCCTCGACCCAAAGACGGTTGTAAAGATCGAGAAGGCGCCGCCGGCAGTCCACTGAAAGGTGTTTCAGCATCTGACAGTGGATGCCATCTGGCCCAGGAGCGGTATCAGGGCAAGCAGCTAGGGCACTGCGAAATTCCCACTCACTGAATGGAGCATTGTAAGATTCCGGGTGGTTGGTGCGAAACGAAAGGCTCCGACGTTCCAGCCGCTCTTTAATGGAGCGGAAGGCCTGGGGGTAATTCGCAGAAGTGGAACTCGTAGCAAAATGCTCTGCTAAGCGATTTGCAATGACGTCGGAGTCGGTACAAACGGCTCCTTTCAGTGAGAGCACAGGGACGCTGGCAGGGGTCCGATAGCCGTAGACGCGTCGAATCTTGGCCCAGACCTGCGAGGGAGTGACATGGAGGCCAATGGTGGACACATACCGCTCCCAGCACTCCTTCTTGCCTTGGCGGATAAGGAGGCGGGCCCGCGCACGCAACCGTTTGAAGGCGATAAGGTGGGCTAAGGAGGGATGTCGCTTGTGACGCTGGAGCGCCCGCCGGCGATCTTTAATCGCTTCAGCGATCTCAGGCGACCACCAAGGCACAGCCTTCCGCCGAGCGGACCCAGAAGAACGGGGAACGGCAGATTCGGCGGCAGTAACGATGCCGGTGGTGACAGATTGAACCACTGCATCAATGTCATCAGTAGAGAGAGGCTCAAAAGCGGCAGTGGAGGAGAACAAATCCCAGTCAGCCTTATTCACAGCCCATCTGCTAGGGTGCCCAGAAGAGTGACGCTGTGGTAGTGACAAAAAGAGCGGAAAGTGGTCACTACCACACAGGTCGTCATGCACACTGCATTGGACAGACGGTAAGAGGCGAGGGCTACAGATGGAAAGGTCAATGGCGGAGTAGGTGCCATGCGCCACACTGAAGTGTGTGAAGGCGCCATCATTTAACAGCGAGAGATCGAGCTGCGACAACAAATGTTCAACGATGGCGCCTCGACCTGTGGCCACTGACCCACCCCACAGAGGGTTATGGGCGTTGAAGTCGCCCAATAGCAAGAAAGGCGGCGGCAATTGGGCGACCAGTGCAGCCAGGACATGCTGCGAGACATCACCATCCGGTGGAATGTAAAGACTGCAGACGGTAATAGCCTGTGGCGTCCATACGCGTACAGCGACAGCCTCTAAAGGCGTCTGGAGAGGGACAGACTCGCTGTGCAGAGTGTGAAGGACATACATGCAGACGCCACCAGACACCCTTTCATAAGCTGCTCGGTTCTTGTAATAACCCCGATAAGCCACGGAGGGCGGGGGTTCGCATCGCTGGAAACCAAGTTTCCTGGAGAGCAATGCAGAAGAAAGGGCGAAGGCTGAGAAGTTGGCGGAGCTCAGCTAAATGGTGGAAAAAACCGCCGCAGTTCCACTGGAGGATGGTATTTTCCATGGCTGAGAAAGGCGTGAAAGGACTGGGAAGGCAATTTACGCCGCTTGTTCACTCACTGCCACCGATTCAGTACCCGTACGAGAGGCATCCATGGCGTCTGAGGGACCAGCGAGATCAAGGTCCTCAGCGGACGCTAGAATCTCGACTTCATCCTCAGACGCAGAGCGCGAAAGGTGCGGTGGGGTTGGTGCACCGCAAGTTCTTTGGCCTTAGAGGTCTTTCTCTTGGACTTCTGTCGCTGAACCTTGGGTTTCACCGGCTGGGAAGGCTTCACCGATTCAGTATCCGGGACAGAGGAGGATCGTGAAGCCCTACGCCCGGTCGCTGGTGAGGACTTATGCCACTGGTGGCCGTCATCCTTCCCGCTGGTGGAACCCTGGGAAGGGAGGGTCCCAAGGGAACTCTTACGGGCGAGAGTAGTCGAAGAAGTTAGACGCTTCTCCGGCTGAGAAGCGGGGACGGACGTCCCCGACGGGTGGGAGGAGGTTGCTCCTGAGGTAGGTGGTGCAGGAGCAACCCGTTGGGTAGAGCCCCCCACGGGCAAGGGGGCAGGAGGAGTCTTACTGCTTATCGAGCTGGCTGGAAGTCTCGAAACTGATGGAGCTAGCACAGTTGTTGTAGCAGCTGCATAAGAAGATGTCATTCTCACAGGATGGAGTCTGTCATATTTCCGTTTGGCCTCAGTATAGGTCAGCCGGTCCAGGATCTTATATTCCATGATTTTGCGCTCTTTCTGAAAGACTTTGCAGTCAGGCGAGCAAGGTGAATTGTGCTCCCCGCAGTTGACGCAGATGGGAGGCGGGGCACATGGAGTATCGGGATGAGATAGGCGTCCGCAATCGCGACATGTGAGGCTGGAAGTGCAGCGGGAAGACATATGGCCGAACTTGCAGCACTTGAAGCACCGCATCGGGGGAGGGATATAGGGCTTGACGTCACATCGGTAGACCATCGCCTTGACCTTTTCCGGTAACGTATCACCCTCGAAGGCCAAGATGAAGGCACCGGTAGCAACCTGATTGTCCCTCGGACCCCGATGAACGCGCCGGACGAAATGAACACCTCTACGTTCTAAGTCGGCGCGCAGCTCGTCATCAGACTGCAAAAGGAAATCCCTATGGAAAATAACACCCTGGACCATATTTAAACTCTTATGTGGTGTAATAGAAACGTTAACATCCCCCAACTTGTGACAAGGAAGTAACCTGCGGGATTGGGCGGAGGATGCCGTTTGTATCAGTACTGACCCAGAGCGCATTTTAGACAAACCCTCCACCTCCCCAAACTTGTCCTCTAAATGCTCGACGAAGAACTGAGGCTTTGTGGAGAGAAAAGACTCCCCATCAGCTCTCGTGCAAACTAAGAATCGGGGCGAATAACTGTTACCGCCATCCTGAGACTTACGCTCTTCCACGGCGTGGCCAGGGAGGGGAACGTTTTCGGATCGTACTTCTGAGCATTAAATTGAGCCCGAGAACGCTTAGAGACTGCTGGCGGCTGGCCGCCAGCGAGAGATGATGTACCACGCTTCATTGCGGGTCATCCGCCCTGGTGCCACCTACTCCGACCAAGGGCCCTCCCCACGGGCGCCACCCAGCCACAGCAATAGCCGCCTGGCAGGATGGCCATTGCCGGGAGTCCTGATGCCCCAGGGAAATGGGCATCTACTCCTTGGCATACGTGGGGAGTGAACGGCGCAGGCATCAGTAGAGCGATCCCTGTGTTGTCAGGGGGCTACAACCAAGAGGGTACATGGCGACCCCACCACAACGGACTGGCTACCGTGCTGGATGTTAGGTGACATGTGGTCCATGGGCGTCGTCAGTGCAGAAAATGGCCCCGCACAGAGTTTGGCAGAAAGTGCACGCAGGGGCGCATCGATGCCCAAGAGATGGAGAGCGGGCAAGACTGCAATGCAACGACGAATAAGATGGCGAAAGTTCTCAACACAACACGGACACAATGCACCAAGTAAGGCGCCCTTCCCCAATCGGCTCGCTCTTCGGAAAAATTTTGAGATATGGAGGTCAAACCCGACAGGGGACCATCACATAAGGCCGAAACGTTTGAGACTCCTTTTAGTCGCCTCTTACGACAGGCAGGTATACCGCGGGCCTATTCTAACCCCCGAACACGCAGGAGGGTTTGGCGTCGGATTCGATGATCTACACTCACAGGAGAACGACCATAAGGTGCCTGGGACAGCAATAGACCCTAGGTCACAAGTCTGCTGCAGGTCGATGTATTGAGTCTCGACGCAATTTGAGTGTTCCATCGTCATAAGAAGGCCCTGAACGTTACAATTAACCATCAGTTATGCGTAGGATTCGAAAATGTTGACTCAGAGGAGAACGACCGTAAGCTGCCCGAGGCAGCAATAGCCCCTTGGAGACAAGTCGGCTGGAGGACGATGAATTGAATCTCGACGCAATTTGAGTGTTCCATCGTCATTAGGAGGCCCTGAATATTACAATTAACCATCAGTTTAGCGTCTGATTCGAAAATCTAGACTCACAGGAGTCGGACCATAAGGTGCCCGAGGCCGCAATATCCCCTTGGAGACAAGTCGGCTGGAGGACGATGTATTGAACCTCGACGCAATTTGTGTGTTCCATCGTCATTAGGAGGCTCTTAACGATACAATTAACAGTCCGTCTTGCGTCGGTTTCGAATATCTGGACCCTCAGGAGAACGACCATACGGTGACCGAGGTAGCAGTAGACCCATGGAGACAAGTCGGCTGGAGGACGATATATTGAATCTCGACGCAATTTGAGTGTTCCATCGTCATTAGGAGGCCCTGAACGTTACAATTAACTATCAGTTTCGCGTCTGATTCGAAAATCTAGACTCACAGGAGCACGACCATAAGGTGCCAGAGGCAGCAATAGACCCTTGGAGACAAGTCCGCTGGAGGACGATGTATTGAATCTCGACGCTATTTGTGTGATCCATCGTCATTAGGAGACCTTGAACGTTACAATTAACTATCAGTTTCGCGTCGGTTTCGATAATCTAGACTCTCAGGAGACGGACCATATGGTGCCCGAGGCAGCAATATCCCCTTGAAGACATGGCGGCTTGAGGAGGAAGTATTGAATCTTGACGCAACTTGAGTGTTCTATCGTCATTAGAAGGCCTTGAACGTTACAATTAACTATAATTTCGCGTCGGTTCGATAATCTAGACTCACAGGAGACGGACCATATGGTGCCCGAGGCAGCAATATCCCCATGGAAACAAGTCGGCTGGAGGACGATGTATTGAACCTCGACGCAATTTGGGTGTTCCATCGTTATTAGGAGGCCCTGAACGTTACAATTAACAATCAGTTTTTCGTCGGATTCGAAAATCTAGACTCAATGGAGAACGACCATAAGAGGCCCGAGGCAGCAATATCCCCTTGGAGACAAGTCGGCTGGAGGACGATGTATTGAATCTCGACGCAATTTGAGTCTTCCATCGTCATTAGTAGGCAATGAACGTTACAATTAACCATCAGTTTTGCGTCGGATTCAAAAATCTTGACTCATAGGAGACGGACCATAAGAAGCCCTAGGCAGCAATATCCCCTTGGAGACAAGTCGGTTGGTGGACGATGTATTGAATCTCGACGCAATTTGAGTGTTCCATCGTCATTAGGAGGCCCTGAACGTTACAATTAACTATCAGTTTTGCCTCGGATTCGAAAGTCTAGACTCACAGGAGAACGACCACAGGGTGCCCGAGGCAGAAATAGACACTTGGAGACAAGTCGGCTGGAGGACGATGTATTGAATCTCGACGCAATTTGATTGTTCCATCGTCATTGAGAGGCCCTGAAAACTACAATTAACTATCAGTTTTGCGTTGGATTCGAAAATCTAGACTCACAGGAGAACGACCATAAGCTGCCCGAGGCAGGTTTATCCCCTAGGAGACAAGTCGGCTGGAGGACGATGTATTGAATCTCGACGCAATTTGAGTGTTCCATTGTCATTAGGAGGCCCTGAACGTTACAATTAACTATCAGTTTTGCGTCGGATTCGAAAATCTAGACTCACAGGAGAACGACCTTAAGGTGCCCGAGGCAGCAATATCCCCTTGGAGACAAGTCGGCTGGAGGACGATGTATTGAATCTCGACGCAATTTGAGTGTTCCATCGTCATTAGGAGGCCCTGAACGTTTCAATTAACTATCAGTTTTGCCTTGGATTCGAAAATCTAGACTCACAGGAGAACGACCATATGGTGACCGAGGCACCAATAGACCCTTGGAGTCAAGTCGGCTGGAGGTCGATGTATTGATCCCGACGCAATTTGAGTGTTCCATCGTCATTAGGAGGCCGTGAACGTTACAATTAACTATCAGTTTTGCGTCGGATTCGAAAATCTAGACCCACAGGGGACGGACCATATGGTGCCCGAGGCAGCAATATCCCCTTGGCGACAAGTCGGCTGGAGGACGATGTACTGAATCTCGACGCAATTTGAGTGTTCCATCGTTATTAGGACGCCCTGAACGTTACAAATAACAATCAGTTTTGCGTCAGATTCGAAAATCTAGACACACTGGACAACGACCATAAGAGGAGTGAGGCAGCAATATCAACTTGGAGAAAAGTCGGCTCGAGGAGGATGTATTGAATCTCGACACAATTTGAGTGGTCCATCGTCATTCGGAGGCCCTGAACGTTACAATTAACTATCAGTTTCGCGTCGGATTCGATAATCTAGACTCACAGAAAAAGGACCATATGGCGCCGGAGGCAGTAATATCCCCTTGGAGACAAGTCGGCTTGAGGACGATGTATTGAATCTACACGCAATTTGAGTGTTCCATCGTTATTAGGAGGCCCTGAACGTTACAATTAACTATCAGTTTTGCATCGGATTCGAAAATCTAGACACACAGGAGAACGACCATATGGTGCCCGAGGCAGCAAGAGACCCATCGAGACAAGACGGCTGGAGGACGATTTATTGAATCGCGACGCAATTTGAGTGTTCCAACGTCATTAGGAGGCCCTGAACGTTACAATTAACTATCAGTTTTGCGTCGGATTCAATAATCTAAAATCACAGGAGGACGACCATAAGGTGCCCGAGGCAGCAATAGACCCTTGGAGACAAGTCGGCTTGAGGACGAAGTACTAAATCTCGACGAAATTTGAGTGTTCCATCGTCATTAGGAGGCCCTGAACGTTACAATTAACTATCAGTTTTGCCTCGGATTCGAAAATCTAGACTCACAGCAGAACGACCATATGGTGCCCGACGCAGCAATAGACCCTAGGAATCAAGTCGGCTGGAGGACGATGTATTGAATCTCGACGCAATTTGAGTGTTCCATCGTCATTAGAAGGTCCTGAACGTTATAATTAACTATCAGTTCTGCGTCGGATTCGAAAATCTAGACTCACAGGAGATCGACCTTAAGGTGCCCGAGGCAGCAACATCCCCTTGGAGACAACTCGGCTGGAGGACGATGTATTGAATCTCTACGCAATTTGAGTGTTCCATCGCCATTACGAGGCACTGAACGGTACAATTAACAATAAGTTTTGCGTCGGATTCGAAAATGTAGACTCAGAGGAGCACGACCATAAGGTGCCAGAGGCAGCAATAGACCCTTGGAGACAAGTCGGCTGGAGGTCGATGTATTGAATCTCGACGCAATTTGTGTGTTCCATCGTCATTAGGAGGCCTTGAACGTTACAATTAACTATCAGTTTCGCGTCGGTTTCGATAATGTAGACTCTCAGGAGACGGACCATATGGTGCCCGAGGCAGCAATATCCCCTTGGAGACATGGCGGCTTGAGGACGAAGTATTGAATCTTGACGCAACTTGAGTGTTCTATCGTCATTAGAAGGCCTTGAACGTTACAATTAACTATAATTTCGCGTCGGTTTCGATAATCTAGACTCACAGGAGACGGACCATATGGTGATCGAGGCAACAATATCCCCTTGGAAACAAGTCGGCTGGAGGACGATGAATTGAATCTCGACGCAATTTGGGTGTTCCATCGTTATTAGGAGGCCCTGAACGTTACAAATAACAATCAGTTTTTCGTCGGATTCGAAAATCTAGACTCACTGGAGAACGACCATAAGAGGCCCGAGGCAGCAGTATCCCCTTGGAGACAAGTCGGCTGGAGGACGATGTATTGAATCTCGACGCAATTTGAGTCTTCCATCGTCATTAGTAGGCAATTAACCATCAGTTTTGCGTCGGATTCGAAAATCTTGACTCATAGGAAACGGACCATAAGAAGCCCTAAACTGCAATATCCCCTTGGAGACAAGTCGGTTGGTGGACGATGTATTGAATCTCGACGCAATTTGAGTGTTCCATCGTCATTAGGAGGCCCTGAACGTTACAATTAACTATCAGTTTTGCCTCGGATTCGAAAGTCTAGACCCACAGGAGAACGACCACAGGGTGCCCGAGGCAGAAATAGACCCTTGGAGACAAGTCGGCTGGAGGACGATGTATTGAATCTCGACGCAATTTGATTGTTCCACCGTCATTGAGAGGCCCTGAAAGTTACTATTAACTATCAGTTTTGCGTTGGATTCGAAAATCTAGACTCACAGGAGAACGACCATAAGCTGCCCGAGGCAGGATTATCCCCTAGGAGACAAGTCGGCTGGAGGACGATGTACTGAATCTCGACGCAATTTGAGTGTTCCATTGTCATTAGGAGGCCCTGAACGTTACAATTAACTATCAGTTTTGCGTCAGATTCGAAAATCTAGTCTCACAGGAGAACGACATTAAGGTGCCTGAGGCAGCAATATCCCCTTGGAGACAAGTCGGCTGGAGGACGATGTATTGATTCTCTACGCAATTTGAGTGTTCCATCGTCATTACGAGGCCCGGAACGCTCCAATTAACTATCAGTTTTGCGTCTGATTCTATAATCGAGACTCACAGGAGAACGACCAAAAGGCGCCCCAGGCAACAATAGACCCTTTGAAACAAGTCTGCTGGAGGACGATGAATTGAATCGCGACGCAATTTGAGTGATCCATCGTCATTAGGAGGCCCTGAACGTTTCAAGTAACTGTCAGTTTTGCGTTTGACTCGAACATCTTGACTCACAGGATACGGACCATATGGTGCCCGAGGCAGCAATATCCCCTTGGAGGCAAGTCGGCTGGAGGACGATGTATTGAATCTCGACGCAATTTGAGTGTTCCATCGTCATTAGGAGGCCCTGAACGTTTCAATTAACTATCAGTTTTGCCTCGGATTCGAAAATCTAGACTCACAGGAGAACGACCATATGGTGACCGAGGCACCAATAGACCCTTGGAGACAAGTCGGCTGGAGGACGATGTATTGAATCTCGACGCAATTTGGTTGTTCCATCGTCATTAGGAGGCCGTGAACGTTACAATTAACTATCAGTTTTGCGTCGGATTCGAAAATCTAGACTCACAGGAGACGGACCATATGGTGCCCGAGGCAGCAATATCCCCGTGGAGACAAGTCGGCTGGAGGACGATGTATTGAATCTCGACGCAATTTGAGTGTTCCATCGTTATTAGGACGCCCTGAACGTTACAATTAACTATCAGTTTCGCTTCGGATTCGATAATCTAGACTCACAGAAAAAGGACCATATGGTGCCGGAGGCAGTAATATCCCCTTGGAGACAAGTCGGCTTGAGGACGATGTATTGAATCTACACGCAATTTGAGTGTTCCATCGTCATTAGGAGGTCCTGAACGTTACAATTAACTACCAGTATGGCGTCGGATTCAAAATTCTAGACTCACAGGAAACGGGCCATATGGTGACCGAGGCAGCAATAGACCCTTGGAGACAAGTCGGCTTGAGGACAAAGTATTGAATCTCAACGCAATTTGAAATTTCCATCGTTATTAGGAGGCCCTGAACGTTACAATTAACTATCAGTTTTGCATCGGATTCGAAAATCTAGACTCACAGGAGAACGACCATTAGGTGCCCGAGGCAGCAAGAGACCCTTCTAGACAAGTCGGCTGGAGGACGATTTATTGAATCGCGACGCAATTTAAGTGTTCCATCGTCATTAGGAGGCCCTGAACGTTACAATTAACTACAAGTTTTGCGTCGGATTCGAAAATGTAGACTCATAGGAGAACGACCATAAGGTGCCCGAGGCAGCAATAGACCCTCGGAGACAAGTTGCCTGGAGGATGATGTATTGAATCTCGACGCAATTTGAGTGTTCCATCGTCATTAGGAGGCCCTGAACGTTACAATTAACTATCAGTTTTGCCTCGCATTCGAAAATCTAGACTCACAGGAGAACGACCATATGGTGCCCGACGCAACAATCTACCCTGGAGACAAGTCGGCTGGAGGACGATCTATTGAATCTCGACGCATTTTGAGCGTCCCATCGTCATTAGGAGGTCTTGAACGTTACAATTAACTATCAATTTTGCGTCGGATTCGAAAATCTAGACTCACATTAGAACGACCACAAGGTGCCCGTGGCAGCAATATCCCCTTGAAGACTAGTCGCCTGGAGGACGATGTATTGAATCTCTACGCAATTTGAGTGTTCCATCGTCATTAGGAGGCCCTGAACGTTACAATTAACTATCAGTTCTGCGTCAGATTCGAAAATCTAGACTCACAGGAGCACGACCATAAGGTGCCAGAGGCAGCAATAGATGCTTGGAGACAAGTCGGCTGGAGGACGATGTATTGGATCTCGACGCAATTTGAGTGTTCCTACGTCATTAGGAGGCCCTGAACGTTACAATTAAATATCAGTTTCGCGTCGGATTCGAAAATCTAGACTCACAGGAGATGGACCATATGGTGCCAGAGGCAGTAATATCCCCTTGGAGAGAAGTCTGCTGGAGGACGATGTATCGAATCTCGACGCAATTTGAGTGTTCCATCGTCATTAGGAGGCCATAAACGTTACAATTAACCATCAGTCTTGCGTCGGATTCGAAAATCTAGACTCACAGGAGAACGACCAGAAGGTGCCCGAGGCAGCAATATCCCCTTGGGGGCAAGTCGGCTGGCAGACGATGTATTGATTCTCGACGCAATTTGAGTGTTCCATCGTCATTAGGAGGCCATGAGCATTTTGCGTCGGAATCGAAAATCTAGACAAACAGGCAGCAATATCGCCTTGGAGACAAGTCAGCTTGAGGACGATGTATTAAATCTCGACGCATTTTGAGCGTCCCATCGTCATTAGGAGGTCCTGAACGTTACAATTAACTATCAGTTTTGCGTCGGATTCGAAAATCTAGACTCACAGGAGCACGACCACAAGGTGCCCGAGCCAGCAATAGACCCTTAGAGACAAGTCGGCTGGAGGCCGATGTATTGAATCTCGACGCAATTTGAGTGTTCCATCGTCATTAGGAGGCCCTGAACGTTATAGTTAACTATCAGTTTTGCGTCGGACTCGAAAATGTAGACTCACAGGAGACGACTTTAAGGTGCCGGAGGCAGCAATATCCCCTTGGAGACAAGTCGGCTGGAGGACGATGTATTGATTCTCGACGCAATTTGTGTGTGCCATCGTCATTAGGAGGCCATGAACGTTACAATTAACCATCACTTTGGCGTCGGATTCGAAAATCTAGACGCACAGGCAGCAATAGAACCTCGGAAACAAGACTCCTGGAGGACGATGTATTGAATCTGGACGCATTTTGAGCGTCCCATCGTCATTAGGTGGTCCTGAAAGTTACAATTAACTATCAGTTTTGCGTCGGATTCGAAAATCTAGACTCACGGGAGAACGACCACGAGGTGCCCGAGCCAGCAATAGACCCTTAGAGACAAGTCGGCTGGAGGCCGATGTATTGAATCTCGACGCAATTTGAGTGTTCCATCGTCATTAGGAGGCCCTGAACGTATCAATTAACCATCAGTTTTGCGTCGGATTTGATAATCTAGACTCACGGAAGCCCGAGGCATTAATATCCACTTGGAGTCTAGTCGGCTATAGGACGATGTATTGAATCTCGACGCAATTTGAGTGATCCATCGTCATTAGGATTCCCTGAACGTTACAATTAACTATCAGTTTTGCGTCGGATTCGAATATCTAGACTCACAAGAGAGCGACATTAAGGTGCCCGAGGCCGCAATAGACCCTTGGAAACAAGTCTACTGAAGGACGATGAATTGAATCTGGAAGCAATTTGAGTGTTCCATCGTCATTAGGAGGCCCTGAACGTTACATTTAACTATCAGGTTTGCGTCGGATTCGATAATCTAGACTCACAGGAGCCCGAGGCAGTAATAGACCCTTGGAGACAAGTCTGCTGGAGGACGATGTTTTGAATGTCGACGCAATTTGAGTGTTCCATCGTCATGAGGAGGCCCTGCATGTTACAATTAACTATCAGTTTCGCGTCGGATTCGAAAATCTAGACTCACAGGAGACGGACCATTTGGTGCCCGAGGCAGCAATATCCCCTTGGAAACAAGTCGCCTGGAGGACGATGTATTTAATCTCGACGCAATTCGAGTGTTCCATCGTCATTAGGAGGCCATGAGCATTTTGCGTCGGAATCGAAAATCTAGACACACAGGCAGCAATATCGCCTTGGAGACAAGTCAGCTTGAGGACGATGTATTAAATCTCGACCCATTTTGAGCGTCCCATCGTCATTAGGAGGTCCTGAACGTTACAATTAACTATCAGTTTTGCGTCGGATTCGAAAATCTAGACTCACAGGAGCACGACCACAAGGTGCCCGAGCCAGCAATAGACGCTTGGAGACAAGTCGGCTGGAGGACGATGTATTGAATCTCGACGCAATTTGAGTGTTCCATCGTCATTAGGAGGCCCTGAACGTTATAATTAACTATCAGTTTTGCGTCGGACTCGAAAATGTAGACTCACAGGAGACGACTTTAAGGTGCCGGAGGCAGCAATATCCCCTTGGAGACAAGTCGGCTGGAGGACGATGTATTGATTCTCGACGCAATTTGTGTGTGCCATCGTCGTTAGGAGGCCATGAACGTTACAATTAACCATCACTTTGGCGTCGGATTCGAAAATCTAGACGCACAGGCAGCAATAGAACCTCGGAAACAAGACTCCTGGAGGACGATGTATTGAATCTGGACGCATTTTGAGCGTCCCATCGTCATTAGGTGGTCCTGAAAGTTACAATTAACTATCAGTTTTGCGTCGGATTCGAAAATCTAGACTCACAGGAGAACGACCACGAGGTGCCCGAGCCAGCAATAGACCCTTAGAGACAAGTCGGCTGGAGGCCGATGTATTGAATCTCGACGCAATTTGAGTGTTCCATCGTCATTAGGAGGCCCTGAACGTATCAATTAACCATCAGTTTTGCGTCGGATTTGATAATCTAGACTCACGGAAGCCCGAGGCATTAATATCCACTTGGAGTCTAGTCGGCTATAGGACGATGTATTGAATCTCGACGCAATTTGAGTGATCCATCGTCATTAGGATTCCCTGAACGTTACAATTAACTATCAGTTTTGCGTCGGATTCGAAAATCTAGACTCACAAGAGAGCGACATTAAGGTGCCCGAGGCCGCAATAGACCCTTGGAAACAAGTCTACTGAAGGACGATGAATTGAATCTGGAAGCAATTTGAGTGTTCCATCGTCATTAGGAGGCCCTGAACGTTACAATTAACTATCAGTTTTGCGTCGGATTCGATAATCTAGACTCACAGGAGCCCGAGGCAGTAATAGACCCTTGGAGACAAGTCTGCTGGAGGACGATGTTTTGAATGTCGACGCAATTTGAGTGTTCCATCGTCATGAGGAGGCCCTGAATGTTACAATTAACTATCAGTTTCGCGTCGGATTCGAAAATCTAGACTCACAGGAGACGGACCATTTGGTGCCCGAGGCAGCAATATCCCCTTGGAAACAAGTCGCCTGGAGGACGATGTATTTAATCTCGACGCAATTCGAGTGTTCCATCGTCATTAGGAGGCCATGAGCATTTTGCGTCGGAATCGAAAATCTAGACACACAGGCAGCAATATCGCCTTGGAGACAAGTCAGCTTGAGGACGATGTATTAAATCTCGACGCATTTTGAGCGTCCCATCGTCATTAGGAGGTCCTGAACGTTACAATTAACTATCAGTTTTGCGTCGGATTCGAAAATCTAGACTCACAGGAGAACGACCACGAGGTGCCAGAGGCAGCAATAGACGCTTGGAGACAAGTCGGCTGGAGGACGATGTATTGAATCTCGACGCAATTTGAGTGTTCCATCGTCATTAGGAGGCCCTGAACGTTATAATTAACTATCAGTTTTGCGTCGGATTCGAAAATGTAGACTCACAGGAGACGACTTTAAGGTGCCCGAGGCAGCAATAGACCCTTAGAGACAAGTTGGCTGGAGGACGATGTATTGATTCTCGACGCAATTTGTGTGTGCCATCGTCATTAGGAGGCCATGAACGTTACAATTAACCATCACTTTGGCGTCGGATTCGAAAATCTAGACACACAGGCAGCAATAGAACCTCGGAAACAAGACTCCTGGAGGACGATGTATTGAATCTGGACGCATTTTGAGCGTCCCATCGTCATTAGGTGGTCCTGAAAGTTACAATTAACTATCAGTTTTGCGTCGGATTCGAAAATTTGGACTCACAGGAGAACGACCACGAGGTGCCCGAGCCAGCAATAGACCCTTAGAGACAAGTCGGCTGGAGGCCGATGTATTGAATCTCGACGCAATTTGAGTGTTCCATCGTCATTAGGAGGCCCTGAACGTTTCATTTAACCAGCAGTTTTGCGTCGGATTCGATAATCTAGACTCACGGAAGCCCGAGGCATTAATATCCACTTGGAGTCTAGTCGGCTATAGGACGATGTATTGAATCTCGACGCAATTTGAGTGATCCATCGTCATTAGGATTCCCTGAACGTTACAATTAACTATCAGTTTTGCGTCGGATTCGAAAATCTAGACTCACAAGAGAACGACATTAAGGTGCCCGAGGCAGCAATAGACCCTTGGAAACAAGTCTACTGAAGGACGATGAATTGAATCTGGAAGCAATTTGAGTGTTCCATCGTCATTAGGAGGCCCTGAACGTTACAATTAACTATCAGTTTTGCGTCGGATTCGATAATCTAGACTCACAGGAGCCCGAGGCAGTAATAGACCCTTGGAGACAAGTCTGCTGGAGGACGATGTTTTGAATGTCGACGCAATTTGAGTGTTCCATCGTCATGAGGAGGCCCTGAATGTTACAATTAACTATCAGTTTCGCGTCGGATTCGAAAATCTAGACTCACAGGAGACGGACCATTTGGTGCCCGAGGCAGCAATATCCCCTTGGAAACAAGTCGCCTGGAGGACGATGTATTTAATCTCGACGCAATTCGAGTGTTCCATCGTCATTAGGAGGTCCTGAACGTTACAATTAACTATCAGTTTGGCGTCGGATTAGAAAACTAGACTCACAGGAGAACGACCACAGGGTGCCCGAGGCAGCAATAGACCCTTGGAGACAAGTCGGCTGGAGGCCGATTTATTGAATCTCGATACAATTTGAGTGTTCCATCGTCATTGAGAGGGCCTTGACGTTACAATTAACTATCAGTTTGCGTCGGATTTGAAAATCTAGACTCAGAGGAGAACGACCACAAGCTGCCTGAGGCAGCAATATCCCCTTGGAGACAAGTCGCCTGGAGTACGATGTTTTGAATCTCGACGCAATTTGAGTGTTCCATCGTCGTTAGGAGATCCTGAACGTTGCAATTAACTATCAGTTTGGCGTCGGATTCGAAAATGTAGACTCACGGGAGAACGACCACAGGGTGCCCGAGGCAGCAATAGAACCTTGGAGACAAGTCGGCTGGAGGCCGATTTATTGAATCTCGACGCATTTTGAGTGTCCATCGTCATTGAGAGGCCCTTAACGTTACAATTAACTATCAGTTTTGCTACGGATTCGAAAATGTAGACTCACAGGAGAGCGACCATAAGCTGCCCGAGGCAGGAATATCCCCTAGAAGACAAGTCGGCTGGTGGACGATGTATTGAATCTCGACACAATTTGAGAGTTCCATCGTCATTAGGAGGCCCTGAACGTTACAATTAACTGTCAGTTTGCGACGGATTCGAGAATCTAGACCCACAGGAGAACGACCTTTTGGTGCCCGAGGCAGCAATATCCCCTCGGAGACAAGTCGGCTGGAGGACGATGTATTGAATCTCGACGCAATTTGAGTGTTCCATCGTCATTAGGGGGCCCTGAACGTTACAATTAACTACCAGTTTTGCGTCGGATTCGAAAATGCAGACTCAGAGGAGAACGACCATAAGCTGCCCGAGGCAGCAATAGACGCTTGGAGACAAGTCGGCTGGAGGACGATATATTGAATCTCGACACAATTTGAGTGTTCCATCGTCATTAAGAGGCCATGAACGTTACAATTAACCATGAGTTTTGCGTCGGATTCGAAAATCTTGACTCTCAGGAGAACGACCATAAGGTGCCCGAGGCAGCAATATCCCCTTGGAGACAAGTCGGCTGGAGGACGATGTATTGAATCTCGACGCAATTTGAGTGTTCCATCGTCATTAGGAGGCCATGAACGTTACAATTAACCATCACTTCGCGTCGGATTCGAAAATCTAGACTCACAGGCAGCAATAGACCCTCGGAAACAAGTCGCCTGGAGGACGATGTATTGAATCTCGACGCAATTTGTGTGTTCCATCATCATTAGGAGGCCATGAACGTTACAATTAACTATCAGTTTCGCGTCGGATTCGAAAATCTAGACTCACAGGAGCACGACCATAAGGAGCCAGATGCAGCAATAGACGCTTGGAGACAAGTCGGCTGGAGGACGATAAATTGAATCTCGACACAATTTGAGTGTTCCATCGTCATTAGGAGGCCTTGAACGGTACAATTAACCATGGGTTTTGCGTCGGAGTCGAAAATCTAGACTCACAGGGGAACGACCATAAGGTGCCCGATGCAGCAATTTCCCCTTGGAGACAAAACGGCTGGAGGAGGATGTATTGAATCTCGATGTAATTTGAGTGTTCCATCGTCATTAGGAGGCCCTGAACGTTACAATTAACTATCAGCTTTGCGTCGGATTCGAAAATCTAGACTCAACGGAGAGCGACCATAAGGTTCCCGACGCAGCAATATCCCCTTGGAGACAAATCGGCTGGAGGACTTTGTATTGATTCTCGACGCAATTTGGGTGTTCCATCGTCATTAGGAGACCATGAACGTTACAAATAACCATCAGTTTAGCATCGGATTCGAAAGTCTAGACTCAAAGGCAGCAATATCCCATTGGAGTCAAGTCGGCTTGAGGACGATGTATTGAATCTCGACGCAATTTGAGTGTTCCATCGTCATTAGGAGGCCCTGAACGTTACAATTAGCTATCAGTTTTGCCTCGCATTCGAAAATCTAGACTCACAGGAGAACGACCCTATGGTGCCCGACGCAGCAATCTACCCTGGAGACAAGTCGGCTGGAGGCGATCTATTGAATCTCGACGCATTTTGAGCGTCCCATCGTCATTACGAGGTCCTGAACGTTACAATTAACTATCAGTTTTGCGTCGGATTCGAAAATTTAGACTCACAGGAGAACGACCACAAGGTGCCCGAGGCAGCAATAGACCCTCGGAGACAAGTCGCCTGGAGGACGATGTATTGAATCTCGACGCAATTTGAGTGTTCCATCGTCATTAGGAGGCCCTGAACGTTACAATTAGCTATCAGTTTTGCCTCGCATTCGAAAATCTAGACTCACAGGATAACGACCCTATGGTGCCCGACGCAGCAATCTACCCTGGAGACAAGTCGGCTGGAGGCGATCTATTGAATCTCGACGCATTTTGAGCGTCCCATCGTCATTAGGAGGTCCTGAACGTTACAATTAACTATCAGTTTTGCGTCGGATTCGAAAATTTAGACTCACAGGAGAACGACCACAAGGTGCCCGAGGCAGCAATAGACCCTTTGAGACAAGTCGCCTGGAGGACGATGTATTGAATCTCGACGCAATTCGAGTGTTCCATCGTCATTAGGAGGCCCTGAACGTTACAATTAACTACCAGTTTTGCCTCGGATTCGAAAATCTAGACTCACAAGAGACGGACCATATGGTGCCAGAGGCAGCAATATCCCCTTGAAGAGTAGTCTGCTGGAGGACGATGTATCGAATCTCGACGCAATTTGAGTGTTCCATCGTCATTAGGAGGCCATAAACGTTACAATTAACCATCAGCTTTGCGTCGGATTCGAAAATCTAGACTCACAGGAGAACGACCAGAAGGTGCCCGAGGCAGCAATATCCCATTTGGGACAAGTCGGCTGGAGGACGATGTATTGAATCTCGACTCAATCTGAGTGTTCCATCGTCATTAGGAGGCCCTGAACGTTACAATTAGCTATCAGTTTTGCGTCGGATTCGAAAATCTAGACTCACAGGAGCACGACCATAAGGTGCCAGAGGCAGCAATAGACGCTTGGAGACAAGTCGGCTGAGGACGATGTATTGAATCTCGACGCAATTTGAGTGTTCCATCGTCATTAGGAGGCCCTGAACTTTACAATTAACTATCAGTTTTGCGTCGGATTCGAAAATGTAGACTCACAGGAGACGACTTTAAGGTGCCCGTGGCAGCAATATCCCCTTGGAGACAAGTCGGCTGGAGGACGATGTATTGATTCTCGACGCAATTTGTGTGTGCCATCGTCATTAGGAGGCCATGAACGTTACAATTAACCATCACTTTAGCGTCGGATTCGAAAACCTAGACACACAGGTAGCAATAGATCCTCGGAAACAAGACGCCTGGAGGACGATGAATTGAATCTCGACGCATTTTGAGCGTCCCATCGTCATTAGGAGGTTCTGCACGTTACAATTAACTATCAGTATTGCGTCGGATTCGATAGTCTAGACTCACAGAAGCCCGAGGCAGTAATAGACCCTTGGAGAAGGGTCAGCTGGAGGACGATGTTTTGAATGTCGATGCAATTTGAGTGTTATATCGTCATGAGGATGCCCTGAACGTTACAATTAACTATCAGTTTTGCGTCGGTTCGAAAATGTAGACTCAGAGGAGAACGACCATAAGGTGCCCGAGGCAGCAATAGACCCTAGGAGACAAGTCGGCCGAAGGACGATGAATTGAACTCGACGCAATTTGAGTATTCCATCGTCATTAGGAGGCCCTGAACGTTACAATAAACTGTCACTTTTGCGTCGGATTCGGTAACCTAGACTCACAGGAGAACGACCATAAGGTGCCGGAGGCAGCAATAGACCCTTGGAGACAAGTCGGCTGGAGGACGATTTATTGAATCTCGACGCAATTTGAGTGTTCCATCGTCATTAGGAGGTCCTGAACGTTACAATTAAATATCAGTTTCGCGTCGGATTCGAAAATCTTGACTCACACGAGACGGACAATATGGTGCCAGAGGCAGCAATAACCCCTTGGAGAGAAGCCTGCTGCAGGACGATGTATCGAATCTCGACGCAATTTGAGTGTTCCATCGTCATTAATAAGCCCTGAACGTTACAATTAACTATCAGTTTCGCGTCGGCTTCGAAAATCTAGACTCACAGGAGCACGACCATAAGGTGCCAGAGGCAGCAATAACCCCTTGGAGACAATTCGGCTGGAGGCCGATTTATTGAATCTCGACGCAATTTGAGTGTTCCATCGTCATTAGGAGATCCTGAACGTTACAATTAGCTATCAGTTTATCGTCGGATTCGAAAATCTAGACACACAGGCAGCAATAGAACCTCGAAAGCAAGACGCCTGGAGGACGATGAATTGAATCTCGACGCATTTTGAGCGTCCCATCGTCATTAGGAGGTTCTGAACGTTACAATTAACTATCAGTCTTGCGTCGGACTCGAAAATCTAGACTCACAGGAGAACGACCACAAGGTGCCAGAGGCAGCAATAACCCCTTCGAGACAAGTCGGCTGGAGGCCGATTTATTGAATCTCGACGCAATTTGAGTGTTCCATCATCATTGAGAGGCCCTGAACCTTACAATTAATTATCGGTTTTGCGTCGGATTCGAAAATTTAGACTCATAGGAGAACGACTATAAGCTGCCCGAGGCAGGAATATCCCCTAGGAGACAAGTCGGCTGGAGGCCGATGTATTGAATCTCGACGCAATTTGAGTGTTCCATCGTCATTAGGAAGCCCTGAACGTTTCAATTAACTACACGTTTTGCGTCGGATTCGAAAATCTAGACTCACAAGAGAACGACCTTAAGGTGCCCGAGGCAGCAATAGTCCCCTGGAAACAAGTCTACTGAAGGACGATGAATTGAATCTCGCCGCAATTAGAGTGTTCCATCGTCATTAGGAGGCCTTGAACGTTACAATTAACTATCAGTTATGCGTCGGATTCGATAATGTAGACACACAGGAGCCCGTGGCAGTAATTGACCCTTGGAGTCATGTCGGCTGGAATACGATGTTTTGAATGTCGACGCAATTTGAGTGTTCCATCGTCATGAGGAGGCCCAGAATGTTACAATTAACTATCATTTTCGCGTCGGATTCGAGAATGTAGACTCACAGGAGACGGACCATTTGGTGCCCGAGGCAGCAATATCCCCTTGGAGACAAGTCGGCTGGAGGACGATGTATTGAATCTCGACGCAATTTGAGTGTTCCATCGTCATTAGGAGGCACTGAACGGTACAATTAACTATAAGTTTTGCGTCGGATTCGAAAATCTAGACTCAGAGGTGAACGACCATAAGGTGCCCGAGGCAGCAATAGACCCATGGAGACAAGTCGGCTGGAGGACGATGTATTGAATTTCGACGCAATTTGAGTGTTCCATCGTCATTAGGAGGCCCTGAACGTTACAATTATCTATCAGTTTCTCGTCGGATTCGAAAATCTAGACTCACCGGAGACGGAACATATGGTGCCCGAGGTAGCATTATCCCCTTGGAGACAAGTCGCCTGGAGGACGATGTATTGATTCTCGACGCAATTTGAGTGTTCCATCGTCATTAGGAGCCCCTGAACGTTATAATTAACTATCAGTTTTGCGTCGGATTCGAAAATGTAGACTCAGAGGAGAAAGACCGTAAGGTGCCCGAGGCTGCAATAGACCCTTGGAGACACGTCAGCTGAAGGACGATGAATTGAATCTCGACGCAATTTGAGTGTTCCATCGTCATTAGGAGGCACTGAACGGTACAATTAACTATAAGTTTTCCGTCGGATTCGAAAATCCTAACTCAGAGGAGAACGACCATAAGGTGCCCGTGGCAGCAATACACCCATGGAGACAAGTCGGCTGGAGGAGGATGTATTGAATCTCGACGCAATTTGAGTGTACCATCGTCATTAGGAGGCCCTGAACGTTACAATTAACTATCAATTTCGCGTCGGATTCGAAAATGTAGACTCACCGGAGACGGAACATATGGTGCCCGAGGTAGGATTATCCCCTTGGAGACAAGTCGCCTGGAGGACGATGTATTGAAGCTCGACGCAATTTGAGTGTTCCATTGTCATTAGGAGCCCCTGAACATTATAATTAACTATCAGTTTTGCGTCGGATTCGAAAATGTAGACTCAGAGGAGAAAGACCGTAAGGTGCCCGAGGCTGCAATAGACCCTTGGAGACACGTCGGCTGAAGGACGATGAATTGAATCTCGACGCAATTTGAGTGTTCCATCGTCATTAGGAGGCCCTGAACGTTACAATTAACCATCATTTTTGCGTCGGATTCGATAATCTAGCCTCACAGGAGGACGACCATAAGGTGCCCGAGGCAGCAATAGACCCTTGGAGACAAGTCGTCTGGAGGACGATGTATTGAATCTCGTCGCAATTTGAGTGTTCCATCGTCATTAGGAGGCCCTGAACGTTGCAATTAACTATCAGCTTCGCGTCGGATTCGAAAATCTAGACTCACAGGAGACGGACCATGTGGTGCCCGAGGGAGCAATATCCCCTTGGAGACAAGTCGGCTGGAGGACGATGTATTAAATCTCGACGCAATATGAGTGTTCCATCGTAAATACTAGGCCCTGAACGTTACAATTAACTATCAGTTTTGCGTCGGATTCGAAAATCTAGACTCACAGGAGAACGACCGTAAGGTGCCCGAGGCAGCAATATCCCCTTGGAGACAAGTCGGCTGGAGGACGATGTATTGATGCTCGACGCAATTTGAGTGTTCCATCGTCATTAGGAGGCCATGAACGTTACAATTATCCATCACTTTTGCGTCGGATTCGAAAATCTAGACTCGCAGGCAGCAGGAGATTCTCGGAAACAAGTTGCAAGGAGGACGATGTATTGAATCTCGACGCAATTAGAGTTTTTTATCGTCATTAGGAGGCCATGAACGTTACAATTAACTATCAGTTTCGCGTCGGATTCGAAAATCTAGACTCACAGGAGCACGACCACAAGGTGCCAAAAGCAGCAATAGACGCTTGGAGACAAGTCGGCTTGAGGACGATATATTGAATCTCGACACAATTTGAGTGTTCCATCGTCATTAGGAGGCCATGAACGTTACAATTAACCATGAGTTTTGCGTCGCATTCGAAAATCTAGACTCACAGGAGAACGACCATTAGGTGCCCGAGGCAGCAATATCCCCTTGGAGACAAGTCGGCTGGAGGACGATGTATTGAATCTCGATGTAACTTGAGTGGTCCATCGTCATTAGGTGGCCCTGAACGTTACAATTAACCATCAGTTTTGCGTCGGATTCGAAAATCAAGACTCAACGGAGAACGACCATAAGGTTCCCGAGGCAGCAATATCCCCTTGGAGACAAATCGGCTTGAGGACTATGTATTGAATCTCGACGCAATTTGAGTGTTCCATCGTCATTAGGAAGCCCTGAAAGTTACAATTAACTACACGTTTTGCGTCGGATTCGGAAATGTAGACTCAGAGGAGAACGACCATAAGGTGCCCGAGGCAGCAATAGACCCTTGGAGACAAGTCGCCTGGAGGACGATGTATTGAATATCGTAGCAATTTCAGTGTTCCATCGTCATTAGGAGGCCCTGAACGTTACAATTAACTATCAGCTATGCCTCGGATTCGAAAATCTAGACTCACAGGAGAACGACCATATGGTGCCCGACGCAGCAATCTACCCTGGAGACAAGTCGGCTGGAGGACGATGTATTGAATCTCGATGCAATTTGAGTGTTCCATCGTCATTAGGAGGCACTGAACGGTACAACTAACTATTAGTTTTGCGTCGGATTCGAAAATCTAGACTCAGAGGTGAACGACCATAAGGTGCCCGAGGCAGCAATAGACCCATGGAGACAAGTCGGCTGGAGGACGATGTATTGAATCTCGACGCAATTTGTGTGTTCCATCGTCATTAGGAGCCCCTGAACGTTATAATTAACTATCAGTTTTGCGTCGGATTCGAAAATGAAGACTCAGAGGAGAAAGACCGTATGGTGCCCGAGGCAGCAATATCCCCTTGGAGACAAGTCGGCTGGAGGACGATGTATTGATGCTCGACGCAATTTGAGTGCTCCATCGTCATTAGGAGGCCATGAACGTTACAATTATCCATCAATTTTGCGTCGGATTCGAAAATCTAGACTCGCAGGCAGCAGTAGATTCTCGGAAACAAGTCGCAAGGAAGACGATGTATTGAATCTCGACGCAATTTGAGTTTTTTATCGTCATTAGGAGGCCATGAACGTTACAATTAACTATCAGTTTCGCGTTGGATTCGAAAATCTAGACTCACAGGAGCACGACCACAAGGTGCCAGAGGCAGCAATACACGCTTGGAGACAAGTCGGCTTGAGGACGATATATTGAATCTCGACACAATTTGAGTGTTCCATCGTCATTAGGAGGCCATGAACGTTACAATTAACCATGAGTTTTGCGTGGGATTCGAAAATCTAGACTCACAGGAGAACGACCATTAGGTGCCCGAGGCAGCAATATCCCCTTGGAGACAAGTCGGCTGGAGGACGATGTATTGAATCTCGATGTAACTTGAGTGTTCCATCGTCATTAGGTGGCCCTGAACGTTACAATTAACTGTCAGTTTTGCGTCGGATTCGAAAATCAAGACTCAACGGAGAACGACCATAAGGTTCCCGAGGTAGCAATATCCCCTTGTAGACAAATCGGCTTGAGGACTATGTATTGATTTTCGACGCAATTTGAGTGTTCCATCGTCATTAGGAAGCCCTGAACGTTACAATTAACTACACGTTTTGCGTCGGATTCGGAAATGTAGACTCAGAGGAGAACGACCATAAAGTGCCCGAGGCAGCAATAGACCCTCGGAGACAAGTCGCCTGGAGGACGATGTATTGAATATCGACGCAATTTCAGTGTTCCATCGTCATTGGGAGGCCCTGAACGTTACAATTAACTATTAGCTATGCCTCGGATTCGAAAATCTAGACTCACAGGAGAACGACCATATGGTGCCCGACGCAGCAATCTACCCTGGAGACAAGTCGGCTGGAGGACGATCTATTGAATCTCGACGCATTTTGAGCGTCCCATCGTCATTAGGAGGTCCTGAACGTTACAATTAACTATCTGTTTTGCGTCGGATTCGAAAATCTAGACTCACAGGAGAACGACCACACGGTGCTCGAGGCAGTAATAGACCCTTGGAGACAAGTGGGCTGGAGGCCGATGTATTCAATCTCGACGCAACTTGAGTGTTCAATCGTCATTAGGAAGCCCTGAACGTTACAATTAACTATCAGTTATACGTCGGATTCGATAATGTAGACTCACAGGAGCCCGAGGCAGTAATTGACCCTTGGAGACATGTCGGCTGGAATACGATGTTTTGAATGTCGACGCAATTTGAGTGTTCCATCGTCATGAGGAAGCCCAGAATGTTACAATTAACTATCATTTTCGCGTCGGATTCGAGAATGTAGACTCACAGGAGACGGACCATTTGGTCCCCAGGCAGCAATATCCCCTTGGAGACAAGTCGGCTGGAGGACGATGTATTGAATCTCGACGCAATTTGAGTGTTCCATCGTCATTAGGAGGCACTGAACGGTACAATTAACTATATGTTTTGCGTCGGATTCGAAAATCTAGACTCAGAGGAGAACGACCATATGGTGCCCAAGGCAGCAATAGACCCATGGAGACAAGTCGGATGGAGGACGATGTGTTGAATCTCGACGCAATTTGAGTGTTCCATCGTCATTAGGAGGCTCTGAACGATACAATTATCTATCAGTTTCGCGTCGGATTCGAAAATCTAGACTCACAGGAGACGGACCATATGGTGCCCGAGGGAGCAATATCCCCTTGGAGACAAGTCGCCTGGAGGACGATGTATTGAATCTCGACGCAATATGAGTGTTCCATCGTAATTACTAGGCCCTGAACGTTACAATTAACTATCAGTTTTGCGTCGGATTCGAAAATCTAGACTCACAGGAGAACGACCATAAAGTGCCCGAGGCAGCAATATCCCCTTGGAGACAAGTCGGCTGGAGGACGATGTTTTGATGCTCGACGCAATTTGAGTGTTCCATCGTCATTAGGAGCCCCTGAACGTTATAATTAACTATCAGTTTTGCGTCGGATTCGAAAATGTAGACTCAGAGGAGAAAGACCGTAAGGTGCCCGAGGCTGCAATAGACCCTTGGAGACACGTCGGCTGAAGGACGATGAATTGAATCTCGACGCAATTTGAGTATTCCATCGTCATTAGGAGGCCCTGAACGTTACAATTAACCATCATTTTTGCGTCGGATTCGATAATCTAGCCTCACAGGAGGACGACCATAAGGTGCCCGAGGCAGCAATAGACTCTTGGAGACAAGTCGTCTGGAGTACGATGTATTGAATCTCGACGCAATTTGAATGTTCCATCGTCATTAGGAGGCCCTGAACGTTGCAATTAACTATCCGTTTCGAGTCGGATTCGAAAATCTAGACTCACAGGAGACGGACCATATGGTGCCCGAGGGAGCAATATCCCCTTGGAGACATGTCGCCTGGAGGACGATGTATTGAATCTCGACGCAATATGAGTGTTCCATCGTAATTACTAGGCCCTGAACGTTACAATTAACTATCAGTTTTGCGTCGGATTCAAAAATCTAGACTCACAGGAGAACGACCATAAAGTGCCCGAGGCAGCAATATCCCCTTGGAGACAAGTCGGCTGGAGGACGATGTATTGATGCTCGACGCAATTTGAGTGTTCCATCGTCATTAGGAGGCCATGAACGTTACAATTATCCATCACTCTTGCGTCGGATTCGAGAATCTAGACTCGCAGGCAGCAGTAGACCCTCGGAAACAAGTCGCAAGGAGGACGATGTATTGAATCTCGACGCAATTTGAGTTTTTCATCGTCATTAGGAGGCCCTGAACGTTACAATTAACTATCAGTTTCGCGTCGGATTCGAAAATCTTGACTCACAGGAGCACGACCACAAGGTGCCAGAGGCAGCAATAGACGCTTGGAGACAAGTCGGCTTGAGGACGATATATTGAATCTCGACACAATTTGAGTGTTCCATCGTCATTAGGAGGCCATGAATGTTACAATTAACCATGAGTTTTGCGTCGGATACGAAAATTTAGACTCACAGGAGAACGATCATTAGGTGCCCGAGGCAGCAATATCCCCTAGGAGACAAGTCGGCTGGAGGACGATGTATTGATTCTCGACGCAATTTGGGTGTTCCGTGGTCATTAGGAGGCCATGAACGTTACAATTAACCAACAGTTTAGCGTCGGATTCGAAAATCAAAACTAACAGGCAGCAATATCCCCTTGGAGACAAGTCGGCTTGGGGACGATGTATTGAATCTCGACGCAATTTGAGTGTTCCATCGTCATTAAGAAGCCCTGAACGTTACTGTTAACTACACGTTTTCCGTTGGATTCGAAAATGTAGACTCAGAGGAGAACGACCATAAGGTGCCCGAGGCAGCAATAGACCCTCGGAGACAAGTCGCCTGGAGGACGATGTATTGGATATCGACGCAATTTCAGTGTTCCATCGTCATTAGGAGGCCCTGAACGTTACAATTAACTATCAGTTATGCCTCGGATTCGAAAATCTAGACTCACAGGAGAACGACCATATGGTGCCCGACGCAGCAATCTACCCTGGAGACAAGTCGGCTGGAGGACGATCTATTGAATCTCGACGCAATTTGAGTGTTCCATCGTCATTTGGTGGTCCTGAACGTTACATTTAACTATCAGTTTTGCGTCGGATTCGAAAATCTAGACTCACAGGAGCACGACCACAGGGTGCCCGAGGCAGCAATAGACCCCTGGAGACAAGTCGGCTGGAGGACGATGTATTGAATCTCGACGCAATTTGAGTGTTCCATCGTCATTAAGAAGCCCTGAACGTTACTGTTAACTACACGTTTTCCGTTGGATTCGAAAATGTAGACTCAGAGGAGAACGACCATAAGGTGCCCGAGGCAGCAATAGACCCTCGGAGACAAGTCGCCTGGAGGACGATGTATTGGATATCGACGCAATTTCAGTGTTCCATCGTCATTAGGAGGCCCTGAACGTTACAATTAACTATCAGTTATGCCTCGGATTCGAAAATCTAGACTCACAGGAGAACGAACATATGGTGCCCGACGCAGCAATCTACCCTGGAGACAAGTCGGCTGGAGGACGATCTATTGAATCTCGACGCAATTTGAGTGTTCCATCGTCATTTGGAGGCCCTGAACGTTACATTTAACTATCAGTTTTGCGTCGGATTCGAAAATCTAGACTCACAGGAGCACGACCACAGGGTGCCCGAGGCAGCAATAGACCCCTGGAGACAAGTCGGCTGGAGGACGATGTATTGAATCTCGACGCAATTTGAGTATTCCATCGTTATTAGGAGGGCCTGAACGTTACAATTAACTATCAGTTATGCGTCGGATTCGATAATCTAGACTCACAGGAGGACGACCATAAGGTGCCAGAGGCAGCAATAGACCCTTGGAGACAAGTCGGCTCGAGGACGATGTATTGAATCCCGACGCAATTTGAGTGTTACATCGTCATTAGGAGGCCATAAACGTTACAATTAACCATCAGTTTTGCGTCGGATTCGAAATTTTAGACTCACTGGAGACGGACCATATGGTGAACGAGGCAGCAATAGACCCTTGGAGACAAGTCGGCTGGAGGACGATGTATTTAATCTCCACGCAATTTGAGTGTTCAATCGTTATTAGGACGCCCTGAACGTTACAATTAACAATCAGTTTTTCGTCGGAATCGAAAATCTAGACTCACTGGAGAACGACCATAAGAGGCCCGAGGCAGCAATATCCCCTTGGAGACAAGTCGGCTGGAGGACGATGTATTGAATCTCGACGCAATTTGAGTGTTCAACCGTCATTAGGAGGCCCTGAACGTTACAATTAACTATCAGTTTCGCGTCGGATTCGAAAATCTAGACTCACAGGAGCACGACCACAAGGTGCCAGTTGCAGCAATAGACGCTTGGAGACAAGTCGGCTTGAGGACGATATATTGAATCTCGAAACAATTTGAGTGTTCCATCGTCATTAGGAGGCCATGAACGTTACAATTAACCATGAGTTTTGCGTCGGATTCGAAAATCTTGACTCACAGGAGAACGACCATAAGGTGCCCGAGGCAGCAATATCCCCTTGGAGACAAGTCGGCTGGAGGACGATGTATTGATTCTCGACGCAATTTGGGAGTTCCATGGTCATTAGGTGACCATGAACGTTACAATTAAAAATCAGTTTAGCGTCGGATTCGAAAATCTAGACTCACAGGCAGCAATATCCCCTTGGAGACAAGTCGGCTAGAGGACGATGTATTGAATCTCGATGTAACTTGAGCGTTCCATCGTCATTAGGAAGCCCTGAACGTTACAATTAACTACCAGCTTTGCGTCGGATTCGAAAATGTAGACTCAGAGGAGAATGACCACAAGGTGCCCGAGGCTGTAATAGACCCGTGGAGGCAAGTGGGCTGGAGGCCGATGTATTGAATCTCGACGCAATTTCAGTGTTCCATCGTCATTAGGAGTCCCTGAACGTTGCAATTAACTATCAGTTTTGCGTCGGATTCAAAAATCTAGACTCACAAGAGAACGACCTAAAGGTGCCCGAGGCAGCAATAGACCCTTGGAAACGAGTCTACTGAAGGACGATGAATTGAATCTCGACGCAATTTGAGTGTTCCGTCGTCATTAGGAGGCCCTGAACATTACAATTAACTATCAGTTATCCGTCGGATTCGTTAATCTAGACTCACTGGAGCCCGAGACAGTAATAGACCCTTGGAGACAAGTCGGCTGGAGGACGATGTTTTGAATGTCGACGCAATTTGAGTGTTCCATCGTCATGAGGAGGCCCTGAATGTTACAATTAACTATCAGTTTTGCGTCGGATTCGAAAATGTAGACTCAGAGGAGAACGACCATAAGGTGCGCGAGGCTGCAATAGACCTTTGGAGACAAGTCGGCTGGAGGCCGATTTATTGAATCTCGACGCAATTTGAGTGTTCCATAGTCGTTGAGAGGCCCTTAACTTTACAATTAACTATCAGTTTCGCGTCGGATTCGAAAATCTAGACTCACAGGAGAACGACCATAAGCTGCTGGAGGCAGGAGTATCCCCTAGGAGACAAGTCGGCTGGAGGACAATGTATTGAATCTCGACGCAATTTGAGTGTTCCATCGTCATTAGGAGGCACTGAACGTTATAATTAACTATAAGTTTTGCGTCGGATTCGAAAATGTAGACTCAGAGGAGAACGACGATAAGGTGCCCGAGGCAGCAATAGACCCTTGGAGACAAGTCGGCTGGAGGACGATGTATTGAATCTCGACGCAATTTGAGTGTTCCATCGTCATTAGGAGGCCCTGAACGTTACAATTAACTATCAGTTTCGCGTCGGATTCGAAAATCTAGACTCACCGGAGAAGGACCATATGGTGCCCGAGTCAGCATTATCCCCTTGGAGACAAGTCGCCTGGAGGACGATGTATTGAATCTCGACGCAATTTGAGTGTTCCATCGTCATTAGGAGGCCCTGAACGTTACAATTAACTATCAGTTTCGCGTTAGATTCGAAAATCTAGACTCACAGGAGCACGACCATAAGGTGCCAGAAGCAGCGATAGACGCTTGCAGACAAGTCGGCTGGAGGACGATGTATTGAATCTCGACGGAATTTGAGTGTTCCATCGTAATTACTAGGCCCTGAACGTTACAATTATCTTCCAGTTTTGCGTCGTATTCGAAAATCTAGACTCCAAAAGAACGACCATAAGGTGCCCGAGGCAGCAATATCCCCTTGGAGACAAGTCGGCTGGAAGACGATGTATTGATTCTCGACGCAATTTGAGTGTTCCATCGCCATTAGGAGGCCATCAACGTTACAATTAACCATCACTTTTGCGTCGGATTCGAAAATCTAGACTCACAGGCAGCAATAGACTCTCGGGAACAAGTCGCCTGGAGGACGATGTAGTGAATCTCGACGCAATTTGAGTGTTCCATCGTCACTAACTATCACTTTTTAGTCGGATTCGAAAATCTAGACTCAACGGACAACGACCATAAGGTTACCGAGGCAGCAATATCCCCCTGGAGACAAATCAGCTGGAGGACGATGTATTGATTCTCGACGCAATTTGAGTGTTCCATCGTCATTAGGAGGCCATTAACGTTACAATTAACTATCAGTTTCGTGTCGGATTCGAAAATCTAGACTCACCGGAGAAGGACCATATGGTGCCCGAGTCAGCATTATCCCCTTGGAGACAAGTCGCCTGGAGGACGATATATTGAATCTCGACGCAATTTGAGTGTTCCATCGTCATTAGGAGCCCCTGAACTTTACAATTAACTATCAGTTTTGCGTCGGATTCGAAAATCTAGACTCACAGGCAGCAATATCCCCTTGGAGACAAGTCGGCTTGAGGACGATGTATTGAATCTCGGCGCAATTTGAGTGTTCCATCGTCATTAGGAAGCCCTGAACATCACAATTAACTACCAGCTTTGCGTCGGATTCAAAAATGTAGACTCAGAGGAGAACGAACACAAGGTGCCCGAGGCAGTAATAGACCCGTGGAGACAAGTGGGCTGGAGGCCGATGTATTGAATCTCGACGCAATTTCAGTGTTCCATAATCATTAGGAGGCCCTGAACGTTGCTATTAACTATCAGTTGTGTGTCGGATTCGAAAATCTAGACTCAACGGAGTACCACCATAAGGTTCCCGATGCAGCAGTATCCCCTAGGATACAAATCGGTTGGAGGACGATGTATTCATTCTCGACGCAATTTGGGTGTTCCATGGTCATTAGGAGGCCATGAACGTTACAATTAACCATCAGTTTAGCGTCGGATTCGAAAATCTAGACTCACAGGCAGCAATATCCCCTTGGAGACAAGGCGGCTTGAGGACGATGTTTTGAATGTCGTCGCAATTTGAGTGTTCCATCGTCATGAGGAGGCCCTGAATGTTACAATTAACTATCAGTTTTGCGTCGGATTCGAAATTGTAGACTCAGAGGAGAGCGACTATAAGGTGCCCGAGGCAGCAATAGACCCATGGAGACAAACCGGCTGGAGGACGATGTATTGAATCTCGACGAAATTTGAGTGTTCCATGGTCATTAGGAGGCCCTGAACGTTACAATTAACTATCAGTTTTGCCTCGGATTCGAAAATCTAGACTCACAGGAGAACGAACATATGGTGCCCGACGCAGCAATCTACCCTGGAGACAAGTCGGCCGGAGGACGATCTATTGAATCTCGACGCATTTTGAGCGTCCCATGGTCATTAGGAGGTCCTGAACGTTACAATTAACTATCAGTTTTGCGTCGGAGTCGAAAATCTAGACTCACAGGAGGACGACCACAAGGTGCCCGAGGCAGCAATAGACATTTGGAGACAAGTCGGCTGGAGGCCGATGTATTGAATCTCGACGCAATTTGAGTGTTCCATCGTCATTAGGAGGCCCTGAACGTTACAATTAACTATCAGTTTCGCGTCGGATTCGAAAATCTAGACTCACAGGAGAACGAACATAAGGTGCCCGAGGCAGAAATATCCCCTAGGACACAAGTCGGCTGGAAGACGATGTATTGAATCTTGACGCAATTTGAGTGTTCCATCGTCATTAGGAGGTCCTGAACGTTACAATTAACTATCAGTTTTGCGTCGGATTCGAAAATCTAGACTCACAGGAGAACGAAGACAAGGTGCCTGAGGCAGCAATAGACCTTTGGAGACAAGTCGGCTGGAGGCCGATGTATTGAATCTCGACGCAATTTGAGTGTTCCATCGTCATTAGGAGGCCCTGAACATTACAATTAACTATCAGTTTTGCGTCGGATTCGAAAATCTAGACTCACAGGAGTACGAACATAAGGTGCCCGAGGCAGAAATACCCCTAGGACACAGGTCGGCTGGAAGACGATGTATTGAATCTTGACGCAATTTGAGTGTTCCATCGTCATTAGGAGGCCCTGATCGTTACAATTAACTATCAGTTTTGCGTCGGATTCGAAAATGTAGACTCAGAGCAGAACGACCGTAAGGCGCCCGAGGCAGCAATAGACCCTTGGAGACAAGTCGGCTGCAGGACGATGGATTGAATCTCGACGCAATTTGAGTGTTCCATCGTCCTTAGGAGTCCCTGAACGGTACAATTAACTATCAGTTTTGCGTCGGATTCGATAATCTAGACTCACAGGAGAACGACCATAAGGTGCCCGATGCAGCAATAGACCCTTGGACACATGTCGGCTGGAGGACGATGTGTTGAATCTCGACGCAATTTGAGTGTTCCATTGTCATTAGGAGGCCCTGAACGTTACAATTAAATATCAGTTTCGCGTCGGATTCGAAAATCTAGACTCACAGGAGACGGACCATATGGTGCCAGAGGCAGCAGTATCCCCTTGGATACAAGTCGGCTTGAGGACAATGTATTGAATCTCGACGCAGTTTGAGTGTTCCATCGTCATTAGGAGGCCCTGAACGTTGCAATTAACTATCAATTTCGCGTCGGATCCGAAAATCTAGACTCACAGGAGACTGACCATATGGTGCCCGAGTCAGCAACATTCCCTTGGAAACAAGTCGGCTTGAGGACGATGTATTGAATCTCAACGCAATTTGAGTGTTCCATCGTCATTAGGAGGCCCTGAACGTTACAATTAACTACAAGTTTTGCGTCGGATTCGAAAATGTAGACTCAGAGGAGAACGACCATAAGGAGCACCATGCAGCAATAGACCCTCGCAAACAAGTCGCCTGTTGGACGATGTATTGAATCTCGAAGGAATTTGAGTGTTCCATCGTCATTAGGAGGCCCTGAACGTTACAATTAACTATCAGTTTTGCGTCGGATTCGAAAATCTAGACTCACAGGCAGCAATAGACCCTCGGAAACAAGTCGCCTGGAGGACGATGTATTGAATCTCGACACAATTTGAGTGTTCCATCGTCATTAGGAGGCCATGAACGTTACAATCAACCATCAGTTTTGCGTCGGATTCGAATATCTAGACTCACAGGAGAACGACCATAAGGTTCCCGAGGCAGCAATATTCCCTTGGAGACAAATCGGCTGGAGGGCGATGTATTGATTCTCGACGCAATTTGAGTGTTCCATCGTCATAAAGAGGCCATGAACGTTACAATTAACTATCAGTTTTGCGTCGGATTCGACAATCTAGACCTACAGGGAGCAATATCCCCTTGGAGACAAGTCGGCTTGAGGACGATGTATTCAATCTCGACGCAATTAGAGTGTTCCATCGTCATTAGGAGGCCCTGAACGTTACAATTAACTACCAGTTCTGCATCGGATTAGAAAATGTAGACTCAGAGGAGAATGACCATAAGTTGCCCGAGCCAGCAATAGACCCTCGGAGACAAGAGTCGCCTGGTGGTCGATGTATTGAATCTCGACGCATTTTGAGCGTCCCATGGTCATTAGGAGGTCCTGAACGTTACAATTAACTATCAGTTTTGCGTCGGATTCGAAAATCTAGACTCAAAGGAGAACGACCACAAGGTGCCCGAGGCAGCAATAGACCTTTGGAGACAAGTCCCCTTTAGGCCGATGTATTGAATCTCGACGCAATTTGAGTGTTCCATCGTCATTAAGAGGCCCTGAACGTTACAATTAACTATCAGTTTTGCGTCGGATTCGAGAATCTAGACTCACAGGAGAACGAACAAAAGGTGCCCGAGGCAGAAATATCCCCTAGGACACAAGTCGGCTGGAAGACGATGTATTGAATCTTGACGCAATTTGAGTGTTCCATCGTCATTAGGAGGCCCTGGTCGTTACAATTAACCATCAGTTTTGCGTCGGATTCGACAATCTAGACTCACAGGGAGCAATATCCCCTTGGAGATAAGGCGGCTTGAGGACGATGTATTGAATCTCGACGCAATTTGAGTGTTCCATCGTCATTAGGAGGCCCTGAACGTTGCAATTAACTACCAGTTCTGCGTCGGATTCGAAAATGTAGACTCAGAGGAGAATGACCATAAGTTGCCCGAGGCAGCAATAGACCCTCGGAGACAAGAGTCGCCTGGTGGACGATGTATTGAATCTCAACGCATTTTGAGCGTCCCATGGTCATTAGGAGGTCCTGAACGATACAATTAACTTTCAGTTTTGCGTCGGATTCGAAAATCTAGACTCAAAGGAGAACGACCACAAGGTGCCCGAGGCAGCAATAGACCTTTGGAGACAGGTCCCCTGGAGCCCGATGTATTGAATCTCGACGCAATTTGAGTGTTCCATCGTCATTAAGAGGCCCTGAACGTTACAATTAACTATCAGTTTTGCGTCGGATTCGAGAATCTAGACTCACAGGAGAACGAACAAAAGGTGCCCGAGGCAGAAATATCCCCTAGGACCCAAGTCGGCTGGAAGACGATGTATTGAATCTTGACGCAATTTGAGTGTTCCATCGTCATTAGGAGGCCCTGAACGTTACAATTAACTACCAGTTTTGCGTCGGATTCGAAAATGTAGACTCAGAGGAGAACGACCATTAGGTGCCCGAGGCAGCAATAGACCCTCGGAAACAAGTCACCTGGAGGACGATGTATTGAATCTCGACGCAATTTGAGTGTTCCATCGTCATTAGGAATCCCTGAACGTTACAATTAACTATCAGTTACGCGTCGGGTTCGAAAATCTAGACACACAGGTGCCAGAAGCAGCAATAGAGGCTTGGAGACAAGTCGGCTGGAGGACGATGTATTAAATCTCGACGCAATTTGAGTGTTCCATCGTCATTAGGAGGCCATAAACGTTACAATTAACCATCAGTTTTGCGTCGTATTCGAAAATCTAGACTCACATTAGACCGACCATAAGGTGCCCGCGGCAGCAATATCCCCTTGGAGACAGGTCGCCTGGAGGACGATGTATAGAATCTCGACGCAATTTGAGTGTTCCATCGTCATTAGGAGGCCCTGAACGTTACAATTAACTATCAGTTTCGCGTCGTATTCGAAAATCTAGACTCACAGGAGCACGACCATAAGGTGCCAGAGGCAGCAATAGACGCTTGGGGACAAGTCGGCTGGTGGACGATATAATGAATCTCGACACAATATGAGTGTTCCATCGTCATTAGGAGGCCATGAACGTTACAATTTACCATCAGTTTTTGCGTCGGATTCGAAAATCTAGACACACAGGAGAACGACCATAAGGTGCCTGAGGCAGCAATATCCCCTTGGAGAAAAGTCGGCTGGAGGACGATGTATTGAATCTCGATGTAATTTGAGTGTTCCATCGTCATTAGGAGGCCCTGAAGGTTACAATTAACTATCAGTTTTGCGTCGGATTCGAAAATGTAGACTCAGAGGAGAACGACCATTAGGTGCCCGAGGCAGCAATAGACCCTCGGAAACAAGTCACCTGGAGGACGATGTATTGAATCTCGACGCAATTTGAGTGTTCCATCGTCATTAGGAGGCCATGAACGTTACAATTAACTATCAGTTACGCGTCGGATTCGAAAATCTAGACACACAGGTGCCAGAAGCAGCAATAGAGGCTTTGAGACAAGTCGGCTGGAGGACGATGTATTAAATCTCGACGCAATTTGAGTGTTCCATCGTCATTAGGAGGCCATAAACGTTACAATTAACCATCAGTTTTGCGTCGTATTCGAAAATCTAGACTCACATTAGAACGACCATAAGGTGCCCGCGGCAGCAATATCCCCTTGGAGACAGGTCGCCTGGAGGACGATGTATAGAATCTCGACGCAATTTGAGTGTTCCATCGTCATTAGGAGGCCCTGAACGTTACAATTAACTATCAGTATCGCGTCGTATTCGAAAATCTAGACTCACAGGAGCACGACCATAAGGTGCCAGAGGCAGCAATAGACGCTTGGGGACAAGTCGGATGGTGGACGATATAATGAATCTCGACACAATTTGAGTGTTCCATCGTCATTAGGAGGCCATGAACGTTACAATTTACCATCAGTTTTTGCGTCGGATTCGAAAATCTAGACACACAGGAGAACGACCATAAGGTGCCTGAGGCAGCAATATCCCCTTGGAGAAAAGTCGGCTGGAGGACGAAGTATTGAATCTCGATGTAATTTGAGTGTTCCATCGTCATTAGGAGGCCCTGAAGGTTACAATTAACTATCAGTTTTGCGTCGGATTCGAAAATCTAGACTCACAGGAGAACGACCATAAGGTTCCCAAGGCAGCAATATCCCCCCGGAGACAAATCGGCTGGAGCACGATGTATTGATTCTCGACGCAATTTGAGTGTTCCATCGTCATTAGGAGGCCCTGAACGTTACAATTAACTATCAGTTTTGCGTCGGATTCAAAAATCTAGACTCACAGGAGAACGACCATAAGGTGCCCGAGGCAGAAATATCCCCTTGGACACAAGTCGGCTGGAGGACGATGTATTGATTCTCGATACAATTTGAGTGTTCCATCGTCATTAGGAGGCCATGAACGTTACAATTAACCATCAGTTTTGCGTCGGATTCGAAAATCTAGACTCACAGGCAGCAATAGACCCACGGAAACAAGTCGCCTGGAGGACGATGTATTGAATCTCGACGCAATTTGAGTGTTCCATCGTCATTAGGAGGCCCTGAACGTTACAATTAACTATCAGATTCGCGTCGGTTTCGAAAATCTAGGCTCAAAGGAGAACGACCACAAGGTGCCCGAGGCAGCAATAGACGCTTGGATACAAGTCGGCTGGAGGACGATATATTGAATCTAGACGCAATTTGAGTGTTCCATCGTCATTAGGAGGCCCTGAACGTTACAATTAACTACCAGTTTTGCGTCGGATTCGAAAATCTAGACTCACAGTAGACGGACCATATGGTGCCCGCGGCAGCAATTCCCCTTGGCGACAAGTCGGCTTGATGACGATGTATTGAATCTCGACGCAATTTGAGTGTTCCATTGTCATTGGGAGGCCCTGAACGTTACAATTAACTACCAGTTTTGCGTCTGATTCGAAAATGTAGACTCAGAGGAGAACGAACATAAGGTGCTTGAGGCAGCAATAGCCCTATGGAGACAAGTCGGCTGGAGGACGATGTATTGAATCTCGACGGGATTTGAGTGTTCCATCGTCATTGAGAGGCCCTGAACGTTACAATTAACTATCAGTTTAGCGTCGGATTCGAAAACCTAGACTCACAAGAGAACGACCATAAGGTGCCCGAGGGAGCAATATCCCCTTGGAGACATGTCGGCTGGAGGACGATGTATTGAATCTTGACGCAATTTGAGTGTTCCATCGTCATTAGGAAGCACTGAACGGTACAATTAACTATCAGTTTTGAGTTGGATTCGAAAATGTAGACTCAGAGGAGGACGACCATAAGGTTCCCGAGGCAGCAATAAATCCTTGGAAACAAGTCTACTGAAGGACGATGAATTGAATGTCGACACAATTTGAGTGTTCCATCGTCATTAGGAGGCCCTGAACGTTACAATTAACTATTAGTTTTGCGTCGGATTCGATAATCTAGACTCACAGGAGCCCGAGACAGTAATAGACCCTTGGAGACAAGTCGGCTGGAGGACGATGTTTTGAATCTCGACGCAATTTGAGTTTTCCATCGTCATTAGTAGGCCCTGAATGTTACGATTAACTATCAGTTTCACGTCGGATTCGAAAATCTAGACTCAAAGGAGGCGGAGTATATGGTGCCCGAAGCAGCAATATCCCCTTGGAGACAAGTTGCCTGGAGGACGATGTATTGAATCTCGACGCAATTTGAGTTGTTGTTGTTGTTGTTGGGTCTTTTAAGGGGGACTAAACAGCGAAGGTCATCAGTCCCCCATTCCAAAATCAGGCGAGCTGAAAATCTACAGAGCAGATAAAAACCAAAGGGGGAGGAGACGTCCCCCCAGGCGCTAAAAGAACACAAATGCAGCAACAAACACTACAGACAAGAACAGGACAGAGGAACACCAGACAGAAAGAAACAGAAGGAAGGAGGATGGCCGGAGACTGGAGACTGACCATGAGAAAAAAAAAGGGAAAGAGTCAACCATCTGACGGCACACCATAATAGCAACAGACACAAGGACAAAAGACTCAGAAAGGGAAAGGCGCAGGACCTCCCTAAATCGAACCACAAAAACGACTGCTGTGGATAAAATATAAAACATTGTCATCCATGGAGGCATCGTCGGATAAAACCAAAGCCAAAGTGCCCGGGAGATTAAAAGATTGCCGGAGTGTGCGCAGTCGAGGGCACTCCAGCAAAATGTGGCCGACCGTCAGACGGGACCCACACAGACACAAGGGGGGATCCTCCTGACGCAACAGATGGCCGTGCGTGAGGTATGTATGGCCGATGCGCAGCCGACACAGGACTATCGAGTCCCTGCGAGAAGCCCGCAGGGAGGAACGCCACACATCGGTTGTCCCCTTGACAGCCCGCAGTTTATTCGGGGCTGTCATGCCACGCCACTCAGCAGCCCACATCCCAATCAGCTTACGGCGCAACACCATCTGCTGGTCGCGAGCCGTAAGGCCGACCTCCAAAGCCGGGGCGTCGATCGCCCCTTTGGCCAGCCTGTCTACACGTTCGTTCCCTGGGATGCCAACATGACCGGGCGTCCAAACCAAGACCGCCGAACGACCAGAACGGGCAATGGCGGAAACAGACTCCTGAATGGAGGACACCAGAGGAGAGGAGGGATAGCAGCGGTCGATGGCCTGAAGGCTGCTCAGGGAGTCATTGCAGATGACGATGGACCTACCTGAGCAGAAACGCATATGCTCAAGAGCGCGCAAGATGGCCACCAGCTCTGCAGTAAAAATACTGCAGCCAGCCGGCAAGGAGCGTTGCTCAACATGGGCAGAGTGAGCAAAGGCGTAGGCAGTGCGACCATCAACCAGGGAACCATCAGTGTAGACAGGCTCACAGCCCGGAAATGATTCGAGGAGCGCAAGAAAACGGCGACGGAGGGCCACAGGCGGAACCGAGTCCTTAGGGCCCTGTGCCAAATCCAGACGGACAGACGGCTGGGACAAACACCAGGGAGGCGTAGGTGTACGGACCCGGAAGGGAGGCAGAAGAGGGAATGACCCCAGTTCTGACAGCAGGGACTGGACACGGACAGCTACGGAAAGCCCAGATCTAGGTCGCCGTTCGGGCAGACGGAGGACCATGGCAGGGAAAAGCAGGCGACGATTGGGATGGCCTGGCGAGCAATGGACGTGGACAGCATAGTCGGCAAGCAGACGATGGCGGCGAATCCGCAGCGGGGGAACCCCGGCCTCCACCAGTAGACTATCCACGGGACTAGTGCGAAAAGCGCCAGTGGCAAGCCGAACCCCACAGTGGTGTATGGGGTCTAACAACTTCAACACTGAGGGTGACGCAGACCCATAGGCCAGGCTCCCATAATCAAACCGGGACTGCACAAGGGCTCTGTACAATCGCAGTAGCGTGCAGCGATCTGCTCCCCAAGAAGTGTGGCTTAGGCAGCGGAGGGCGTTGAGGTGCCGCCAGCATTTTTGCTTCAGCTGAGTGACATGAGGAACCCATGTGAGCCGGGCATCAAACACGAGTCCCAAGAAGCGGCAAGTGTCCACCACTTCAAGCAGGTGACGGTCGAGGTAAAGTTCAGGATTAGGGTGGACCGTCCGACGCCTGCAGAAGTGCATAACTCGAGTCTTGGGTGCAGAGAACTGAAGACCGTGAGTCAGAGCCCATGATGCTGCCTTGCGAACGGCGACTTGCAGCCTGCGTTCGGCGACTCCCGTAGTCGTGGAGCTAAATGAGATGCAGAAGTCGTCGGCATACAAAGAAGGAGACACCGACGACCGCACTGCTGCTGCCAGACCATTAATGGCCGACCACGAAGACCCCACTCATGCAACGTGGCGAGGATGTGATGCCTCCATGTGGTGTCATACGCCTTCCGCAGATCGAAAAAGACAGCAACGTGATGCTGACGTCGGGCAAAGGCCGTACGGACAGCAGATTCCAGCCGCACCAAATTGTCCACTGCAGACCGGCCCCAACGGAAGCCACCCTGGGATGGAGCGAGGAGACTGCGCGACTCAAGGACCCAACACAAACGCCGCCCCACCATACGTTCGACCAATTTGCACAAAACGTTGGTGAGGGTAATGGGACGATAGCTGTCCACCGCCAGGGGGTCCGCACCGGGCTTCAAGATGGGGACAATAACACCCTCTCGCCATTGCGACGGGAACACGCCTTCGCTCCAAATGCGATTAAATATCGCGAGAATGTGTCTCTGGCAGTCCCTGGAGAGATGCTTCAGCATCTGCGCGTGGATGCAGTCGGGGCCTGGTGCTGTATCAGGGCAATCGGCGAGGGCAGCGAGGAACTCCCTCTCGCTGAAAGGAGCATTGTATGTTTCATAATGACGCGTGTGGAATGAGAACGGCGTCCGCTCGGCTCGCTCCTTTAGAGAGCGAAAGGCGGGGGGATAGGATGCAGTCGCAGAGCTCTGAGCAAAGTGCGCGGCTAGCCGTTCAGCAATGGCGGCAGAGTCCGTGCAGACAGCGCCGTCCAAGGAGAGCCCAGGGACACCCATAGGGGTCTGGCATCCAGAAATCCGCCGGATCCGGGACCACACGAGCGAGGAGGAGACACGGGAGCCCAGGGAGGAGACGTACCTCTCCCAGCACTCCTGCTTACGCCGTGCAATAAGACGAGGGGCGAAGGCACGGAGCCTCTTAAAAGCGATGAGGGTCTCCAGAGACGGGTGCCGCCTATGACGCTGGAGAGCCCGCCTACGGTCGCGAATAGCCTCAGCAATCTACGGCGACCACCAGGGGACAGCCTCCCGCCGAGGGAGGCCAGAGGAACGGGGGATGGCAGCCTCGGCCGCTGATATGATGGACGTGGTGAAAACACGGACCACCTCATCAATGTCACCCTGTGGGGGAGACGCAATGGTGACAGCGGAAGTAAAAGCTGGCCAGTCAGCCTGTGGAGAGCCCAGTGGGGCAAGCGCCCAGAAGAAACACTGGGGCAGTGACAAATAGATGGGAAAATGGTCACTACCACACAGGTCAGGATGCACTCTCCAGTGGAGGGATGGGACAAGTCCAGGGCTGCAAATAGAGAGATCGATGGCCGAGAACGAGCCATGGGCCACACTGAAATGCGTGGGAGCACCGGTGTTCAAGAGGCTAAGGTCGAGCTGAGCCAACACATGCTCCACGGCCCGACCGTGATCATCGGAGACAGTCCCACCCCATAGAGGGTTGTGGGCATTGAAATCGCCCAGCAGCAAAAAAGGTGGCGGCAGTTGGGCTATCAGAGCAGCCAGGACATGCTGCGCGACAGCACCATCAGGTGGAAGGTAAATACTGCAGACGGTGATAGCCTGTGGCGTCCACACCCGAACAGCGACAGCCTCTAAAGCTGTTTGTATAGGTACAAACTCGCTGTGAAGAGAGTTAAGGACATATATGCAGACGCCACCAGACACCCTTTCATAAGCTGCCCGGTTCTTAAAATAGCCCCGATAGCCACGGAGGGCGGGGGTCCGCATTGCTGGAAACCAAGTTTCCAGCAGAGCATTGCAAAGGAAAGGATGATGGCTGAGAAGTTGGCGGAGCTCAGCTAGATGGTGGAAAAAACCGCTGCAGTTCCACTGGAGGATGGTATTAGCCATGGATGGGAAAGGCGTGAAGGGACTGGGGAGGCAGATTACGCCTCCGGGGCCCCTGCTGCTACTGAGTCACCACCTGGACAACAACCGTCTACTGCATCCGAGGGACTGGCGAGATCCATGTCCTCAGCGGACGCCAGAATCACCACCTCATCCTCAGACGCAGAGCTTGTAGGAAGCGGTGGAATGGGTGCCACCGCAATGTCGGTAGCCTTGGGGAGTTTCTTCTTCTTCTGCTTCTCGCGCTGCGCCTTGGGTGGTTCAGGCTGGGAGGGCGTCACCGGGTCAGTCTCAGGGACAGACGATGACCGTGTGTCCCGACGACCAGGGACTGGCGGTTGTTTGAGACACTTGCGGCCGTCGGCTTTGGAACCGGTCGGAACGTGCGAAGGGAGGTCCCCAAGGGACCCCTTCCTTAAGAGAGTAGCCGAAGAAGGCTTACGCTTCTCCGGCTGGGAAGGGGGGACTGATGTCCCCGATGGTTGGGGGGGGGGTGTTCCTCCTGAAGTAGATGGAGCAGGAGCAACAGGAGGTTTAGTGCCCCCCACCATCAAGGGGGCAGGTGTGGGACTTCGACTCTGAAAGCTGACTGGAGCGGATGGAATTGTAGAAGGAGTGACAGTTGCGGCATAAGAAGCTGTCACGCGCACTGGATGAAGCCGATCATATTTCCGCTTCGCCTCAGTGTACGTCAGGAGGTCGAGAGTCTTTATTTCCATGATCTTCCGCTCCTTCTGCAGAATCGGACAGTCTGGCGAGCAAGGCGGATGGTGCGCACCACAGTTCACACAGATTGGAGGCGGCGCACAGGGATGATCAGGATGGGAAGGTCGACCGCAATCGCGACAGACGAGGTCGGAAGCACAGCGTGAAGACATGTGGCCAAACTTCCAACACTTGAAGCACCGCATCGGGGGAGGGATATACGGCTTGACATCACAACGGTACACCATCACCTTGACTTTCTCGGGTAACGTGTCACCCTCGAAGGCCAAGATGAAGGCACCGGTGGCAACCTGACGATCCCTCGGACCCCGGTGGACGCGCCGGACGAAATGGACACCTCGGCGCTCCAAGTTGGCGCGCAGCTCGTCGTCGGACTGTAAAAGGAGATCCCTGTGAAAGATAATACCCTCGACCATGTTCAGACTTTTATGGGGCGTGATAGTGACGGAGACATCCCCCAGCTTAGTACAAGCGAGCAAGGCCCGCGACTGGGCGGAGGATGACGTTTTTATCAACACCGATCCGGACCGCATCTTGGACAAGCCCTCCACCTCCCCAAACTTGTCCTCTAAATGCTCGACAAAGAACTGAGGCTTCACGGACATAAAAGATTTCCCGTCAGCTCTGGTACAGACGAGATACCGGGGCGAGTATCGTTCGCTCTCATTCATAGCCCTTCGTTCCTCCCATGGTGTGGCCAGGGAGGGGAACGATTTGGGGTCATACACATTAGCCTTAAAGTGAGCTTTGGAACGCTGAGAGACTGCTGACGGCTGGCCGCCAGCGAGAGATGATGTACCACGCTTCATTGCGGGTCATCCGCCCTGATGCCACCTACTCCGACCAAGGGCCCTCCCCACGGGCGCCACCCAGCCACAGCAAAGGCCACCTGGCAGGATGGCCATTGCCGGGAGTCCCGATGCCCCAGGGCGATGGGCATCTACTCCTTGGCATACGTGGGGAGTTAACGGCGCAGGCATCAGTAGAGCGATCCCTGTGTTGTCAAGGGGCTACAACCAAGAGGGTACATGGCGGCCCCACCACAACGGACTGGCTACCATGCTGGACGTTAGGTGCATAAATGGCCAAGGACGTCGTCGCAGTTAAAAGAAACACTTCAGAGTGCAGCGTGGTAATCGCCCAAGAGATCAAAAACGAGCGGGACACCTTTGCAACGACGAGAAAGACGGCTAAAGGTCTAATTGCACGACGGATACAGTGCACCATGTAAGGCGCCCTTCCCCAATTGGCTCGCTCTTCGGAATAATTTAGACAGATGGAGGTCAAACCCGAGAGGGGACCATCACATAAGGCCGAAACATGTGAGACTCCTTTTAGTCGCCTCTTACGACGGGCAGGAATACCACGGGCCTATTCTAACACCCGAACCCGCAGGGGGGAATCTGAGGTTTCCATCGTCATTAGGAGGCCCTGAACGTTACAATTAACTATCAGTTTCGCGTCGGATTCGAAAATCTAGACTCACAGAAGCACGACCATAAGGTGCCAGCGGCAGCAATAGACGCTTGGAGACAAGTCGGCTGGAGGACGATGTATTGAATCTCGCGCAATTTGAGTGTTCCATCGTCATTAGGAGGCCATAAACGTTACAATTAACCATCAGTTTTGCGTCGGATTCGAAAATCTAGACTCACAGGAGAACGACCATAAGGTGCCCGAGGCAGCAATATCCCCCTGGAGACAAGTCGGCTGGAGGACGATGTATTGAATCTCGACGCAATTTGAGTGTTGCATCGTCATTAGGAGGCCCTGAACGTTACAATTAACTATCAGTTTCGCGTCGAATTCGAAAATCTAGACTCACAGGAGCACGACCATAAGGTGCCAGAGGCAGCAATAGACGCTTGGAGACAAGTCGGCTGGAGGACGATATATTGAATCTCGACACAATTAAAGTGTTCCATCGTCATTAGGAGTCGAAAATTTATTTATTTATTTATTTATTTATTGTTCCGTGGGACCACATTTAGGAGAAGTCTCCATGGTCATGGAACGAGTCAATACATGAAATTATAACACGATTGTAGAAACAGATAAAATGAAATATAAGAAACATATTCAGGCGACAAGTCGTTAGTTTAAATAAAGAAAATCAAGAATGTAACACTGGAATTTGCTTAATTTTTTATCTCTTCCAGGAGCTCCTCGACAGAATAGAAGGAGTGAGCTATGAGGAAACTCTTCAGTTTAGACTTAAAAGTGTTTGGGCTACTGCTAAGATTTTTTAGTTCTTCTGGTAGCTTATTGAAAATGGATGCAGCAGAATACTGCACTCCTTTCTGCACAAGAGTCAAGGAAGTGCATTCCACATGCAGATTTGATTTCTGCCTAGTATTAACTGAGTGAAAGCTGCTAACTCTTGGGAATAAGCTAATATTGCTAACAACAAACGACATTAAAGAAAATACATACTGTGAGGGCAATGTCAAAATTCCCAGACTATTGAATAGGGGTCGACGAGAGGTTTTCGAACTTACACCATACATAGCTCGAACAGCCCGTTTTTGAGCCATAAATACCCTTTTTGAATCAGAAGAATTACCCCAAAAAATAATACCATATGACATAAGCGTATGAAAATATGTGAAGTATGCTACTTTTCGTGTTGAAATGTCACTTATTTCAGATACTGTTCTAATGGTAAATAAAGCGGCATTTAGTTTCTGAACAAGATCCTGAACATGGGCTTTCCACAACAGCTTACTATCTATCCGTACGCCTAGGAACTTGAACTGTTCCGTTTCGCTTATAACATGCCCATTCTGTCTGATTAAAATGTCAGTTCTTGTTGAATTGTGGGTTAGAAACTGTAAAAACTGAGTCTTACTGTGATTTAGCATCAAATTATTTTCCACAAGCCACGAACTTATATCATGAACTACATTATTTGATAATGTTTCAATATTACACACAAGATCCTTCACTACCAAGGTGGTGTCATCAGCAAACAGAAATATTTTTGAATCACCTGTAATACTAGAAGGCATATCATTTACATAAATAAGGAACAGCAGTGGCCCCAGCACCGACACTTGGGGAACGCCCCATTTAACAGTGCCCCATTGGGACTGAACATCATTACCACTCTCAATATTGCGGAGGATTACCTTCTGCTTTCTGTTCTTAAAGTAGGAGGCGAACCAATTGTAAGCTACTCCCCTTACTCCATAATGTTCCAACTTCTGCAGTAATATTTTGTGGTCAACACAGTCAAAAACCTTCGTTAAATCAAAGAAAACACCTAACGTTCGCAACCTTTTATTTAATCCGTCCAAAACCTCACAGAGAAAAGAGACTATAGCATTTTCAGTTGTTAAGCCATTTCTAAAACCAAACTGTACATTTGACAGCAAATTATGTGAATTTAAATGCTGCAGTAACCTTGTATATACAACCCTCTCGATAACTTTAGCAAACACCGATGGCATGGAAATAGGTCTACAATTGTCAACATTATCCCTGTCTCCCTTTTTATAAATTGGCTTCACTAACGAGTACTTTAATCGGTCAGGAAACCGACCACTCCTAAAGGAAAACTTACAGATATGGCTAAGTACTGAGCTAACATACGTGGAACAATACTTCAGTATTCTGCTAGATACCCCGTCATATCCATGAGAGTTCTTGGTCTTTAGTGATTTAATTATTAACTCAATCTCCCTCTTGTCAGTATCATGGAGGAGCATTTCAGGTAACAGTCTCGGAACACTTTTTTCTAAGAGCGCTATATGATTCCCTGTTGGGACTAGGTTTCTATTTAGTTCACCTGCTATATTCAGAAAGTGATTATTAAGTACTGTACATATATGCGACTTATCAGTAACACGGACATCCCCACTACGCACTGATTCTATATTCTCGACCTGTCTCTGCAGACCAGCCACTTCCTTTACGACTGACCATATGGTTTTAATTTTATCCTGAGACTTAGCTATTCTATCTGCATACCACATACTTTTTGCCTTCCTAATAACTTTTTTAAGCACCTTACAATACTGTTTGTAATGGGCTGCTGCATTTAGATTTTGACTGTTTCTAACGTTTTGATATAATTGCCACTTTGTTCTACAAGATATTCTTATCCCTTTAGTCAGCCACCCAGGCTGCCTGTTTGTGCTAGTACCCTGTTTTGAACGTTCTAACGGAAAGCAACTTTCAAAGAGCACGAGAAAAGTCTTGAGGAAAGCATTATATTTATTGTCTACTGTATCAGCACTATAAACATCTTGCCACTCTTGTTCCTTGATAAGGTTTACAAAAGTCTGTACAGCAACTGGATCAGCTTTCCTAAAAAGTTGGTAACTATATTTAACATGTGTTGCAAAACAAAAATCTTTTAGATTTAAAATTTGTGCATCATGATCTGAAAGGCCATTCACCTTTTTGCTAACAGAATGCCCTTCTAATAATGACGAATGAACAAAAATATTGTCTATGGTTGTTCTACTGTTCCCTTGCACTCTCGTTGGAAAGAATACGGTTTGCATAAGATTATATGAATTAAGGAGGTCTACCTGCATCCTTTTCCTTGCACAATCACTTATACAATTAATATTGAAGTCACCACATATAACTAACTTTTTGTATTTCCTATAAAGTGAACCAAGAACCTCCTCTAGCTTTAGCAAAAAAGTTGTGAAATCAGAGTCTGGGGATCTATAAATAACAACAGTAAGAAGTTTAGCTCCACTAAATTTAACCACACCTGCACAACATTCAAACACCTTTTCAGTGCAGTACTTTGAAACATCAATTGACTCAAATGGGATACCGTTTTTCACATACATGGCTACTCCCCCACACCGCAAAGAGCTCCTAGAAAAGCTGCCAGCCAACCTGTATCCTGGTAAAGGAAGCCTCTGAATTATCTCCTTATTTAAGAAGTGTTCAGATATACCAATAATTTCAGAGTCAACATCTATAAGCAGTTCACTAACTTTATCTCTAATACCTTGTATATTTTGATGAAATATACTAATTCCCTCATTAATCGGATACCCAAGCTTTGTACAAAGTGGTTTCTTTGTTAGAGAGACTTCCCTTAAGCAGGAATACCTATCAGCTGACTTCAATCTAAAAAAGGTACAGCTCTAACACCCACAACTACCGGAATTTTCCCATGAGTGATCCCACCACCCCCACCTATGCTGTCACCTATAAGTTTTGCCAACCTCCCCTTCCCATACCTGTTGAGGTGCAGGCCATGTCTAGTGAAACCCGTCCTACTGATAGACTCCACCGACACCACTGAAATGTGACTCATGCCTTCTGCTATCAGCGCACCCCCAAGTCTCATGTTATTACGCCTGACGGCTGTATTAAGATGAGGCCGATCGTGACGCTGAAACAGTTCCACGAAATGCACATTCGTGTTGCCAGTCTGAGTGGCTATCTTTTCCAGGTCACCATCTATGTCATACTCCCCATCCCTATCAATACTATTACCAGCCCCACCCACAATCACTACCTGATCCTCTTTAGTAAAATCCCTACATAACCCCCCTATGTTAAAAGTCACCTGAGCCAATCCTGCATTAGGCTTCACAATGCTGGTGACCTGGTACTCACTCCCCAAAACTTCCTGCAACTGCTGGCCTACACCTCTACCATGAGAACTACCTAACAGCAGAACCTTCTTCTTTCTCTTAGACTAACTGTCCTAGCCACCGTAACTGCTGAGGTCTGCTGCATACTTCCTACATCTACAGCTACTAGAGATTCCTCTCCACTAGACTCTGACAGTTGGTCATATCTATTACAAACACCAATAGTAGAACTATCTGAAAATCTCCTTCTCCTAGCAGATCTCTTGCCAACAGCCAGCTCCCATTCCCCAACCCCCTTCTTTCTCCTCATCCTATCTAGCTCCTCCTGTGCGTTTTTCAACTGCACCTGAAGGGCACAGATCTTACGCTCCTGCTCCTCTATCAACTTACTCTTGCTACATAACCTGCAGTTCCAGGAGAGGATCTCACCAGAATGCCCACTGGCTTCCCCATTGCATTCCCCCCAGTGAAAATACTTCGAACAAGTCTCACACCGCAATCCACTACTCACGAACCTACGGCAAAGCCCACACTTCTCACTCATGGTAAAATTTTACAATTATTGAAACAAGAAAACAACTTTATCTAAGTTCCGCTACTACAATAAAAAGTGACTACAATTATCACAAACTTGCTCTACAAGGGAAGTAACTACTATTATTGACAGTATTAATCAACAACAAATGAGAATATAACAAAATACTAACACAGAAAGAAAATCAAACGTCTAATGACAGTAACGAAACTGAAAGTAGTTCGCAAAAATTTCTTCTGAAGTTATTTCACCGGAAAACACCAAGAACACCGGTTGAAGACTCCTAAAGTTCCTAAATAAACTACTATACACAAACAATTAATTAGTACTTAGCTTTCGATGCGCCGCTATAGCTGCAACTGGTCAGCGCGGAATGTAAACACGGGTAAGAGGTTAAGTTGCTCGATACGAAACACTCACAAATATCAGGCCACAACACAAGAAATGCAGAGGTGAATTCAAGCTCCGCTTTAAAACGGGACCTCGGGAACGGGATGTTGTCCATCACGTCGCCGAGGTCTCTGGCAAGATGTGGCGAAAACTTACCGCTATGGGGAAAATTTATATAGGATTTCACGCCATCAATGTTAGAGACTACCTAGTAGTCCCTAGATGCCACAACTGTGGCGATCTGGACCACGTCCACAAGCATTGTGATAGGAAGCCGGCCTGCTCCAGGTGCGGGGCTGAGGACCACACCAGAAAAAACTGCAGTAAAAGCGCAACCTGCATTCCATGTACCAAGAGAGGAAGGAAACCGTGCAACACTACTGGGAGAAACTGCCCAACGTACAGGATGCTAGAACAGAGACTAATCTCTCGAATTGATTATGGCTGAGGCCGTAATTGAACTCAGGAAGCCAAAAAGGAAATCCCCCAGCAAGAGGCTGAGGGACGCTCTGAGGGCAAACAAATTCAAAGAATTTATACAAAAAATCACACAACCACGATCTTTGGTGACAATAATGAAAGATGTTTGCATACAGACGGACCCGTGTGAAGAAGACGTTCCCTCTCCTCCTTGCTGGGGACCTGGGTCGAAACAAGAGCATACCCGACCACACTGGCATCCTGTACTTGGGAGTTCACAATCACAATCACACAGTAAAGAAGTAATATCCACCAAACATGTTCAGTACAATGAAATAAGCAGCTCAATTCCATCTTCTGACACACCATCTCGGGGTGTAATGGGAATTGATCCCCAGCGAATTTACCCCAACCTGGAGCACGCACTACAGTTATCAAGACTAGAGGAGCCGGCAATCCTCACAATAGCATTGAGACATGTGGTACGTGTCGGCCACGAGTATGGAAGAGATGTCACATTTCCATTAATGGAGGCTGTGGACAGAATTCAGCTCAAGACAATGAATCTCCCCACCGACTTCGGAGCCCTGCGAGATCTAGTTAAAAAGGTCTTCGACAGAAGAAACGAAAAATTCGACATGGATGATCTATATTATCAATCAGTGATAACCAATGGCAGAGTAGCCCACGACTGGACAAAATTGTGGCCAGAATCACACATCCATACATACTTCCCACGTGAGCCAACTAAATGTAGGCCAGATAAACACCCATAATAGCAAACTGGTCCTGCAGGAACTCCGAAGGGTGGTGGAAGAGAGGAGTCTAGATGTACTCTGCTTACAGGAATCGTACTCCCAAGCGGGGCGGATCCCATTCATGGCTGCCAACTGGCAAATTATACATTCTAACGTAGAGCCAAAGGCTGCAATTATAATTATCAACAAATCATTTAGAGCTACAGTCCTTGCACAATTCTCTGGCGAACACTGCAATGTCGTGGAACTTCAAACACCCGCGGGAGTGATTTACATCTGTAATATATACTTCCAATACGGAAGAGGAATAGAGGAATTTCTAGAAATACTTACACAAGTCGCCACGGCATTGCAGGGACGAAGATTGATTGTGACGGCGGACATAAATGCAAAGTCCCCCCTATGGTTCAGTGGCACGCACGATGATCGGGGGCTAAAAGCTGAGGAAACAATCATGGCATTACAACTGGTGGTTGCCAACCAACAAGGGAACCCCCCCACGTATACTGGCGGAGGGGGAGAAGGTACAAATATTGACGTCACACTAATAACACCAAACCTGGCCACAAAGGTCAACAAATGGAAAGTGTGGGACAAAGTAACCACCAGTGATCATAATTTAATAACATTTACCATTGGGGAAAGGGAGTGCCACTGGGACATGGGGTGGGAGCTGCAGCTTAATTACAACAAGGCTAACTGGGACCGTCTCGCGGAGGAGTGCAACATTCCGACATTGCTGGAAGGTGACGGAAACGTGGAAGAATGCGCCGAAGGACTGGTGCAGGCGATCACCACAGCGGTGCGGGCAGCCGTACCAACCAGGAGGAGAGCCGTAGCGGCCACCCCCACACCATGGTCGGTCGAACTGGGACAGATGCGCCAGGCTGTGAGGAGGGCAAGGAGGTACTACCAGCGGAGTGTCGTCTGGAGGGAAAAACGAAGATGGCTTCAGATCTATCGTGAAAGCAAAGAACAATTCCAACAGGAGTTAAGGGCAGTCAGACTCAGAAGCTGGGAAAGTTATGTAAAAAGCCAATTGGCTATAGACCCATGGGGAGTCCCTTATAAAATAGTACGAGAAAAGATAAGATCACCAATGGTGCTATCCACCGTCAGGGACGGGGACCGGATGACGGGCACTTGGCAGGAAACTGCTGAGGCCCTCCTCCGGGTTCTGTTGCCTGACGACGTGGAGAAAAATGAGACTGAAGAACAAAAAAGTATAAGGAGAGAAAACCAAAGGGACTATAACAATAACATCAGAGTCTACCCCTTCTCTGAGGAGGAGGTCGCTGCCCAGATCAAGGCCCTCAAAAGAGGGAAAGCTCCTGGCCCGGACGGCATTACTGAGGAAGTGGTGCAATTCCTTGCCCCCCAGCTCGTAGCTCCTCTCACTAAGTTGTATAACGAGTGCTTGAAACTCGGGAAATTCCCAGAAATATGGAAAAAAGCCTATGTAATTATCATTAAGAAGAGTCCAGACAAAGATCCCACAGAAATTAAATCTTATAGACCTATCTGCTTGTTGGACGTACTGGGCAAACTTTTTGAGAGGCTACTAGCGAACAGACTGACAGCACACCGCATGCTGTGCGGGATGAGTGACAGACAATTCGGCTTTCGGTCTGGGTGTTCTGCGTCTGACGCAATCGCCCTGGCTGCCGAGGTCTGTGGCTCCACCCCGCACAAGTATGTCGTCGGCATCATGGTAGACATCAGTGGCGCCTTCGACAACCTGTGGTGGCCCTCACTCTTTTCCTGCTTGCGGGAGAAGAACTGTCCAGGGCCGCTATATGGGTGTCTGAGGAGCTATTGTGCAGACAGGGAGGTCTGGCTATCGGCCCCTAGCGGCATAGTCGGGAAGATTGTCACCAAAGGATGTCCTCAGGGCTCTGTCCTGGGACCTCTCTTTTGGGACATCAACATGGAGCCTTTGCTTGAAGATCTCAAGAACTGTGACGATGTGCTAGAGGTCATAGCATACGCTGACGACCTCCTCCTGCTGGTCGGTGGCCGAAGCCGCGAGGAATTAGAGCCGAAAGTGGAAAGAGCCCTAACTGTTCTTACATCATGGTGCCACAGAAGCAAAATGACGATCGCACCCAATAAGTCCACATACCTACTTCTCAAAGGCCAACTGGTCAGGAACCCGACGGTTAGAATTAATGGTATACCAGTTCTTCGGCGCCGCGAGGCCCGATACCTGGGTGTAATCATCGATGAGAGGTGGAGCTTTGCATCACATATTGACACCGTATCACAAAAATCATTGGTTCTATTAAACAATCTTATCGGAATTGGTCACAAGCGGTTTCACCTCCCTCCAAATTTAATTAAGCTATATCACAACAGCATCCTGACCTCAATAATAGGATACGGATCTGGAGTCTGGGCACACAGACTCACGAGGGTCATGCCTGCCATGGCCGTAAGAAGAGTGCAGCGGAATATGCTTCTACGTTCAGCAGGGGCCTATAGGACAACACCGGGGGGAGCACTGTTAGTGTTAATGGGAATCTGTCCATTAGATATAAAACTACGTGAACAGGCTGCCTGGTACTGGGTACAAAAAGAGAACAGGGACAAAATCAGGGAAATACTTGGGGTTTATGCAGGGGACAAGTACACCATTAAAAAGAGAGGGCTAGAACTATGGCAAGATCAGTGGAATAATGAAGATACAGGTCGTAGAACCTATGAGCTGCTACCGGACATAGAAGAAAGAATAAAACTCACATTTTTTACGCCAACGAGAGGAATGCTGCACTTTCTTACTGGACATGGGCCATATCCAACATACCTATGTAGGTTTGGGAAGCAGGCTACACCAGCGTGTGACTGTGGCGCAGTGCAGGGCACCCCAGAACATGTGGTGTATGAGTGCCACCTCTTCGATGATGTAGCCCAAGAGCTAAGACAACAGCTACCAAATAACGACACGTACCACTTGTTAAGGCGTGAAATCACCTTTGACATCTTAAACAAACTTACAGATGAAATATCAAAAAAGATACTTAAGAACTTTTTAAGGGACAATCACCACCATTAAAGACAAAACTCTCACCGATGTTGACTAGTGCACCCTTACTGTACCGCCGGGCAAGGACTGGCCAGCCGCCTCACGGCTGGAATCCGCCTTGCCCTGGACTAGGAGGGAGGGGTGTACATAAATACCGGACTATGACGCACACCGATTTTGACACTTAGTTAAATTAAGTTAGAAGTAGAAGATAGGATAATACCTCAGAATACTCTGCAGCGACACCAAATCAAGAGCCAGCCCAGTGCCAGGGGCACGCCCACAGGGGATTAGCTCAGTGGGCCTGGCTAACAACTAGTAGGTTTATAGTAGCTCTGGCACAACTTGTAACGCTGCAGGTAGCATGTAGTTTCCCCGTAGATTGAGCTTAGAGCCCTACAGCGGTAATAATTAGAGTAAATAATAGAAATAATAATAATAATATTACCTGAAGTGTAAAATAACATTGCTGCATTTAAATTGTATCATACTAGGACCCACTAATGAGTTAGGTAGTGGGTTATCATGTATAATGTAATGTATTGAATAAAGAATTTTTTTTTTTTTTTAAAAAAAAAAAAAAAAAATCACAGGAGACGGACCATATGGTGCCCGAGGCTACAATATCCCCTCTGAGACGAGTCGGCTGGAGGAGGATGTATTGAATCTCGAAGCAATTAGTGTGTTCCATCGTCATTGGGAGGCCCTGAACATTACAATTAACTATCAGTTTTGTGTCGGATTCGACAATCTAGACTCACAGGAGAACGACCATAAGGTGACCGAGGCAGCAAGATCCCCTTGAGGACAAGTCGGCTGGAGGACGATGTATTGAAGCTCGACGCAATTTGAGTGTTCCATCGTCATTAGGAGGCCCTGAATGTTACAATTAACTATCAGTTTCGCGTCGGATTCGAAAGGCTAGACTCACAGGAGAACGACCATTAGGTGCCACAGGCAGCAATAGAGCCGTGGAGACAAATCGTCTGGAGGACGATGTATTGAATCTCAACGCAATTTGAGTGTTCCATCGCCCCTGAACGTTACAATTAACTATCAGTTTTGCGTCGGATTCAATAATCTAGACTCACAGGAGAACGACCATAAGGTGCCCGAGGCAGCAATAGCCCCCTGGAGACAAGTCGGCAGGAGGACGATCTATTGAATCTCGACGCAATTTGAGTGTTAAATCGTCATTAGGAGGCCCTGAACGTTACAATTAACTATCAGTTTCGCGTCGGATTCGAAAATCTAGACTCACAGGAGACGGATCATATGGTGCCCGAGGCAGCAATAGCCCCCTGGAGACAAGTCGGCAGGAGGACGATGTATTGAATCTCGACGCAATTTGAGTGTTCCATCGTCATTAGGAGGCCCTGAACGTTATAATTAACTACCAGTTTTGCGTCGGATTCGAAATTTTAGACTCAGAGGAGATCGACCATAAGGTGCCCGAGGCAGCAATAAACCCTTGGAGCAAGTTGCCTAAAGGACGATGTATTGAATCTCGAGCAATTTGAGTGTTCCATTGTCATTAGGTGGCCCTGAACGTTACAATTAACCATGAGTTTTGCGTCTGATTCGAAAATCTAGACTCACAGGAGAACGACCATTTAATGTCCGAGGCAGCTATATCCCCTTGGAGACAAGTCGGCTGGAAGACGATGTATTGATTCTCGACGCAATTTGAGTGTTCCATCGTCATTAGGTGGCCATGATTGTTTCAATAAACCATCAGTTCTGAGTCGGATTCTAAAGTCTAGACTCACAGGAGAACGACCATTAGTTGCCACAGGCAGCAATAGACCCTTGGAGACAAGTCGGCTTGAGGACGATGTATTGAATCGCGACGCAATTTGAGTGTTCCATCGTCATTAAGAGGCCCGGAACATCAGAATTAACCGTCAGTTATGCGTCGGATTCGCAAATCTAGAATCACAGGAGACGGAGAATATGGTGCACGAGGCAGCAATATCCCCTTGGAGGCAAGTCGGCTGGAGGACTATGTATTGTATCTCGACGCAATTTGAGTGTTCCATCGTCATTAGGAGGCCCTGAACGTTACAATTAACTACCAGTTTTGCTTCGGATTCCATAGTCTAGACTCACAGGGGGACGACCAAAAGGCGCCCGAGGCAACAATAGACCCTTGGAGACAAGTCGGCTGGAGGACGATGTATTGAATCTTGACGCAATTTGAGTGTTCCATCGTCATTAGGAGCCACTGAACGGTACAATTAACTATCAGTTTCGCGTCGGTTTCAACAATCTAGACTCACAGGCGACGGACCATATGGTGCCCGAAGCGACAATATCACCTTGGAAACAAGTCGCCTGGAGGACGATGTATTGAATCTCGACGCAATTTGAGTGTTCCATCGCCCTTGATTCTTACAATTAACTATCAGTTTTGCGTCGGATTCGAAAATGCAGACTCAGAGGAGAACGACCATAAGGTGCCCGAGGCAGCAATAGACCCTTGGTGACAAGTCGGCTGAAGGACGATGAATTGAATCTCGACGCAATTTGAGTGTTCCATCGTCATTAGTGGGCCCTGAACGTTACAATTAACTATCAGTTTTGCGTCGGATTCAATAATCTAGACTCACAGGAGAACGACCATATGGTGCCCGAGGCAGCAATAGCCCCTGGAGACAAGTCGGCAGGAGGACGATGTATTGAATCTCGACGCAATTTGAGTGTTAAATCGTCATTAGGAGGCCCTGAACGTTACAATTAACTATCAGTTTCGCGTCGGATTCGAAAATCTAAACTCACAGGAGACGGACCATATGGTGTCCGAGGCAGCAATATAACCTTGGAGACAAGTCGGCTGGTGGACGATGTATTGAATCTCGACGCAATTTGAGTGTTCCATCGTCATTAGGAGACCCCGAACGTTACAATTAACAACCAGTTTTGCGTCGGATTCGAAAATCTAGACTCACAGAAGAACGACCATTAGGTGCCACAGGCAGCAATATCCCCTTGGAGACAAGTCGGCTTGAGGACGATGTATTGAATCTCGACGCAATTTGAGTGTTCCATCGTCATTAGGAGGCCCTGAACGTTATAATTAACTACCAGTTTTGCGTCGGATTCGAAATTTTAGACTCAGAGGAGATCGACCATAAGGTGCCCGAGGCAGCAATAAACCCTTGGAGCAAGTTGCCTAAAGGACGATGTATTGAATCTCGAGCAATTTGAGTGTTCCATTGTCATTAGGTGGCCCTGAACGTTACAATTAACCATGAGTTTTGCGTCTGATTCGAAAATCTAGACTCACAGGAGAACGACCATTTAATGTCCGAGGCAGCTATATCCCCTTGGAGACAAGTCGGCTGGAAGACGATGTATTGATTCTCGACGCAATTTGAGTGTTCCATCGTCATTAGGTGGCCATGATTGTTTCAATAAACCATCAGTTCTGAGTCGGATTCTAAAGTCTAGACTCACAGGAGAACGACCATTAGTTGCCATAGGCAGCGATAGACCCTTGGAGACAAATCGGCTGGAGGACGATGTATTGAATCGCGACGCAATTTGAGTGTTCCATCGTCATTAGGAGACCCTGAACGTTACAATTAACTACCAGTTTTGCTTCGGATTCCACAGTGTAGACTCACAGGAGAACGACCAAAAGGCGCCCGAGGCAACAATAGACCCTTGGAGACAAGTCGGCTGGTGGACGATGTTTTGAATCTCGACGCAATTCGAGTGTTCCATCGTCATTAGGAGGCCCTGAATGTTACAATTAACTATCAGTTTCGCGTCGGTTTCGAAAATCTAGACTCGCAAGCCACGGACCATATGGTGCCCGAAACAGCAATATCCCCTTGGAGTCAAGTCGCCTGGAGGACGATGTATTGAATCTCGACGCAATTTGAGTGTTCCATCGGCCCTGAACGTTCCAATTAACTATCAGTTTTGCGTCGGATTCGAAAATGTAGACTCAGAGGAGATCGACCATAAGGTGCCCGAGGCAGCAATAGACCCTTGGTGAAAAGTCGGCTGAAGGACGATGAATCGAATCTCGCCGCACTTTGAGTGTTCCATCGTCATTAAGAGGCCCGGAACATCAGAATTAACCGTCAGTTTCGCGTCGGATTCGAAAATCTAAACTCACAGGAGACGGACCATATGGTGCTCGAGGCAGCAATATCTCCTTGGAGACAAGTCGGCTGGTGGACGATGTATTGAATCTCGACGCAATTTGAGTGTTACATCGTCATTAGGAGACCCTGAACGTTACAATTAACAACCAGTTTTGCGTCGGATTCGAAAATGTAGACTCAGAGGAGAACGACCATAAGGTGCCCGAGGCAGCAATAGACCCTTGGAGACAATTCAGCTGAAGGACGATGAATTGAATCTCGACGCTATTTGAGTATTCCATCGTCATTACAAGGGCCTGAACGTTACAATTAACTATCAGTTTTGCGTCGGATTCGATAATCTATACTCACAGGAGAACGACCATAAGGTGCCTGAGGCAGCAATAGACCCTTGGAGACATGTCGGCTGGAGGACGATGTATTGAATCTCGACGCAATTTGAGTGTTCCATCGTCATTAGTAGGCCCTGAAACTTACAATTAAATATCAGTTACGCGTCGGATTCGAAAATCTAGACTCACAGGAGACGCACCATATGGTGCCAGAGGCAGAAATATACCTTTGGAGAGAAGTCTGCTGGAGGACGATGTATCGAATTTCGACGCAATTTGAATGTTCCATCGTCATTAGGAGGCCCTGAACGTTACAATTAACCACCAGGTTTGCGTCGGATTCAAAATGTAGACTCACAGGTGCACGATCATAAGGTGCCAGAGGCAGCAATAGACGCTTGGAGACAAGTCGGCTGGAGGACGATGTATTGAATCTCGACGCAATTTGAGTGTTTCATCGTCATTAGGTGGCCCTGAACGTTACAATTAACTATCAGTTTTGCGTCGGATTCGAAAATCTAGACTCACAGGAGACGGACCATATGGTGCACGAAGCAGCAATATCCCCTTGGAGACAAGTAGCCTGGAGGACGATGTATTGAATCTCGACGCAATTTGAGTGTTCCATCGTCATTAGGAGGCCATGTTTGTTACAATTAACCATCAGTTCTGAGTCGGATTCTAAAATCTAGACTCACAGGAGAACGACCATTAGGTGCCATAGGCAGCGATAGACCCTTGGAGACAAATCGGCTGGAGGACGATGTATTGAATCGCTACGCACTTTGAGTGTTCCATCGTCATTAAGAGGCCCGGAACATCAGAATTAACCGTCAGTTTGCGTCAGATTCGAAAATCTAGAATCACAGGAGGCGGACCATATGAAGCCCGAGGCAGAAATATCCCCTTGGAGGCAAGTCGGCTGCAGGACGATGTATTGAATCTCGACGCAATTTGAGTGTTCCATTGTCATTCGGAGGCGCTGAACGTTACAATTAACCATCAGTTATGCGTCGGATTCGTTAATCTAGACTCACAGGAGAACGACCATGAGGTGTCCGAGGCAGCAATAGACCCTTGGAGACAAGTCGGCTGGAGGACGATGTATTGAATCTCGACGCAATTTGAGTGGTCCATCGTCATTAGGAGGCCCTGAACGTTACACTCAACTATCAGTTTCCGTCGGATTCGAAAATCTAGACTCACAGGAGTCGGACCATATGGTGCCCGAGGCAGCAATAACCCCTCTGAGACGAGTCGGCTGGAGGACGATGTATTGAATCTCGACGCAATTAGTGTGCTCCATCGTCATTGGGAGGCCCTGAACATTACAATTAACTATCAGTTTTCGTCGGATTCGACAATCTAGACTCACAGGAGAACGACCATAAGGTGACCGAGGCAGCAATATCCCCTTGGACACAAGTCGGATGGAGGCCGATGTATTGAATCTCGACGCAATTTGAGTGATCCATCGTCATTGAGAGGCCCTGAACGTTACAATTAACTATCAGTTTTGCGTCGGATTCTAAAATCTAGACTCTCAGGAGAACGACCATAAGGTGCCCGAGGCAGGAATATCGTCTATAAGACAAGTCGGCTGGAGGACGATGTATTCAATCTAGACGCAATTTGAGTGTTCCACCGTCATTAGGAGGCCCTGAACGTTACAATTAACTATCAGTTTTGCGTCGGATTCTGAAATCTCGACTCTCAGGAGAACGACCATAAGGTGCCCGAGGCAGCAATATCTCCTTGGAGACAAGTCGCCTGGAGGACGATGTATTGAATCTCGACGCAATTTGAGTGTTCCATCGTAATTTAGAGGCCCTGAAAGTTACAATTAACTACCAGTTTTGCGTCGGATTCCAAAATGTAGTCTCAGAGGAGAACGACAATAAGGTGCCCGAGGCAGCAATAAACCCTCGGAGACAAGTCGGGTGGAGGACGATGTAATGAATCTCGACGCAATTTGTGTGTTCCATCGTCATTAGGAGGCCCTAAACGTTACAATTAACTATCAGTTTCGCGTCGGATTCGAAAATCTTGACTCACAGGTGCATCCCCATAAGGTGCCAGAGGCAGCAATAGACGCTTGGAGACAATTCGGCTGGAGGACGATGTATTGAATCTCGACGCAAACTGAGTGTTCCATCGTCATTAGGAGGCCATAAACGTTACAATTAACCATCAGTTTAGCGTTGGATTCGAAAATCTATACTCACAGGAGAACGACCATAAGGTGCCCGACGCAGCAATATCCCCTTGTAGACAAGTCGGCTGGAGGACGATGTATTGATTCTCGTCGCAATTTGAGTGTTCCATGGTCATTAGGAGGCCATGAACGATTTGCGTCGGATTTGAAAACGTAGACTCACAGGCAGCAATATCCCCTTGGAGACAAGTCGGCTTGAGGACGATGTATTGAATCTCGACGCAATTTGAGTGTTCCATCGTCATTAGGAAGCCCTGAATGTTACAATATCTATCAGTTTCGTGTCGGATTCGAAAATCTAGACTCACAGGAGACGGATCATATGGTGCCCGAAGCAGCAATATCCCCTTGGAGACAAGTCAACTGCAGGACGATGTATTGAATCTCGACGCAATTTGAGTGTTTCATCGTCGTTAGGAGGCCCTGAACGTTACAATTAACTACCAGTTTTACGTCGGATTCGAAAATGTAGACTCAGAGGAGAACGACCACAAGGTGTCCGAGGCAGCTATATCCCCTTGGAGACAAGTCGGCTGGAGGACGATGTATTGATTCTCGATGCAATTTGAATGTTCCATCGTCATTAGGAGGCCATGATTGTTACAATTAACCATCAGTTCTGAGTCGGATTCTAAAATCTAGACTCACAGGCAGCAATATCCCCCTGGAGACAAGTCGGCTTGAGGACGATGAGTTGAATCTTGACGCAGTTTGAGTGTTCCATCGTCATTAGGAGGCCCTGAATGTTACAATTAACTATAAGTTTCGCGTCGGATTCGAAAATCTAGACACACAGGAGACGGACCACATGGTGCCCGGAACAGCAATATCCCCTTAAAGACAAGTCAACTGCAGGACGATGTATTGAATCTCGACGCAATTTGAGTGTTTCATCGTCGTTAGGAGGCCCTGAACGTTACAATTAACTACCAGTTTTACGTCGGATTCGAAAATGTAGACTCAGAGGAGAACGACCACAAGGTGTCCGAGGCAGCTATATCCCCTTGGAGACAAGTCAAATGCAGGACGATGTATTGAATCTCGACGCAATTTGAGTGTTTCATCGTCGTTAGGAGGCCCTGAACGTTACAATTAACTACCAGTTTTACGTCGGATTCGAAAATTTTGACTCAGACGAAAACGACCATAAGGTGCACGAGGCAGCTATAAACCCTCTGAGACAAGTCGCCTGGAGGACGATGTATTGAATCTCGACGCAATTTGAGTGTTCTATTGTCATTAGGTTGCCCTGAACGTTACAATTAACTATGAGTTTTGCGTCGGATTCGAAAATCTAGACACACAGGACAACGACCATATGGTGTCCGAGGCAGCTAAATCCCCTTGGAGGCAAGTCGGCTGGAGGACGATGTATTGATTCTCGATGCAATTTGAGTGTTCCATCGTCATTAGGAGGCCATGATTGTTACAGTTAACCATCAGTTCTGAGTCGGATTCTAAAATCTAGACTCACAGGAGAACGACCATTAGGTGCCATAGGCAGCGATAGACCCTTGGAGACAAATCGGCTGGAGGACGATGTATTGAATCGCGACGCAATTTGAGTGTTCCATCGTCATTCAGAGGCCCGGAACATCAGAATTAACCGTCAGTTTTGCGTCGGATCCGAAAATCTAGAATCACAGGAGACGGACCATATGGTGCCCGAGGCTACAATATCCCCTCTGAGACGAGTCGGCTGGAGGAGGATGTATTGAATCTCGAAGCAATTAGTGTGTTCCATCGTCATTGGGAGGCCCTGAACATTACAATTAACTATCAGTTTTGTGTCGGATTCGACAATCTAGACTCACAGGAGAACGACCATAAGGTGACCGAGGCAGCAAGATCCCCTTGAGGACAAGTCGGCTGGAGGACGATGTATTGAAGCTCGACGCAATTTGAGTGTTCCATCGTCATTAGGAGGCCCTGAATGTTACAATTAACTATCAGTTTCGCGTCGGATTCGGAAGGCTAGACTCACAGGAGAACGACCATTAGGTGCCACAGGCAGCAATAGAGCCGTGGAGACAAATCGTCTGGAGGACGATGTATTGAATCTCAACGCAATTTGAGTGTTCCATCGCCCCTGAACGTTATAATTAACTATCAGTTTTGCGTCGGATTCGAAAATGTAGACTCAGAGGAGAACGACCATGAGGTGTCCGAGGCAGCAATAGACCCTTGGTGACAAGTCGGCTGAAGGACGATGAATTGAATCTCGACGCAATTTGAGTGTCCCATCGTCATTAGGAGGCCCTGAACGTTACAATTAGCTATCAGTTTTGCGTCGGATTCAATAATCTAGACTCACAGGAGAACGACCATAAGGTGCCCGAGGCAGCAATAGCCCCCAGGAGACAAGTCGGCAGGAGGACGATGTATTGAATCGCGACGCAATTTGAGTGTTCCATCGTCATTAAGAGGCCCGGAACATCAGAATTAACCGTCAGTTTTGCGTCGGATTCGAAAATCTAGAATCACAGGAGACGGAGCATATGGTGCACGAGGCAGCAATATCCCCTTGGAGGCAAGTCGGCTGGAGGACTATGTATTTTATCTCGACGCAATTTGAGTGTTCCATCGTCATTAGGAGGCCCTGAACGTTACAATTAGCTACCAGTTTTGCTTCGGATTCCATAGTCTAGACTCACAGGGGGACGACCAAAAGGCGCCCGAGGCAACAATAGACCCTTGGAGACAAGTCGGCTGGAGGACGATGTATTGAATCTTGACGCAATTTGAGTGTTCCATCGTCATTTGGAGGGCCTGACCGTTACAATTAACTATCAGTTTTGCGTCGCATTCGATAATCTAGACTCACAGGATCCCGAGGCAGTAATAGACCTTTGGAGACAAGTCGGCTGGAGGACGTTGTTTTGAATCTCGACGGAATTTGAGTGTTCCATTGTCATTAGGAGGCCCTGAATGTTACAAATAACTATCAGTTTCGCGTCGGTTTCAAAAATCTAGACTCACAGGCGACGGACCATATGGTGCCCGAAGCGACAATATCCCCTTGGAAACAAGTCGCCTGGAGGACGATGTATTGAATCTCGACGCAATTTGAGTGTTCCATCGCCCTTGATTCTTACAATTAACTATCAGTTTTGCGTCGAATTCGAAAATGTAGACTCAGAGGAGAACGACCATAAGGTGCCCGAGGCAGCAATAGACCCTTGGTGACAAGTCGGCTGAAGGACGATGAATTGAATCTCGACGCAATTTGAGTGTTCCATCGTCATTAGTGGGCCCTGAACGTTACAATTAACTATCAGTTTTGCGTCGGATTCAATAATCTAGACTCACAGGAGAACGACCATATGGTGCCCGAGGCAGCAATATAACCTTGGAGACAAGTCGGCTGGTGGACGATGTATTGAATCTCGACGCAATTTGAGTGTTCTATCGTCATTAGGAGACCCTGAACGTTACAATTAACAACCAGTTTTGCGTCGGATTCGAAAATCTAGACTCACAGAAGAACGACCATTAGGTGCCACTGGCAGCAATATCCCCTTGGAGACAAGTCGGCTTGAGGACGATGTATTGAATCTCGACGCAATTTGAGTGTTCCATCGTCATTAGGAGGCCCTGAACGTTACAATTAACTACCAGTTTTGCGTCGGATTCGAAATTTTAGACTCAGAGGAGATCGACCATAAGGTGCCCGAGGCAGCAATAAACCCTTGGAGCAAGTTGCCTAAAGGACGATGTATTGAATCTCGAGCATTTTGAGTGTTCCATTGTCAATAGGTGGCCCTGAACGTTACAATTAACCATGAGTTTTGCATCGGATTCGAAAATCTAGACTCACAGGAGAACGACCATTTAATGTCCGAGGCAGCTATATCCCCTTGGAGACAAGTCGGCTGGAAGACGATGTATTGATTCTCGACGCAATTTGAGTGTTCCATCGTCATTAAGTGGCCATGATTGTTTCAATAAACCATCAGTTCTGAGTCGGATTCTAAAGTCTAGACTCACAGGTGAACGACCATTAGTTGCCATAGGCAGCGATAGACCCTTGGAGACAAATCGGCTGGAGGACGATGTATTGAATCGCGACGCAATTTGAGTGTTCCATCGTCATTAAGAAGCCCGGAACATCAGAATTAACCGTCAGTTTTGCGTCGGATTCGAAAATCTAGAATCAAAGGAGACGGAGCATATGGTGCCCGAGGCAGCAATATCCCCTTGGAGGCAAGTCGGCTGGAGGACGATGTATAGAATCTCGACGCCATTTGCGTGTTCCATCGTCATTAGGAGGCCCTGAACGTTACAATTAACTACCAGTTTTGCTTCGGATTCCACAGTGTAGACACACAGGAGAACGACCAAAAGGCGCCCGAGGCAACAATAGACCCTTGGTGAAAAGTCGGCTGAAGGACGATGAATTGAAACTCGCCGCACTTTGAGTGTTCCATCGTCATTAAGAGGCCCAGAACATCAGAATTAACCGTCAGTTTGCGTCAGATTCGAAAATCTAGAATCACAGGAGGCGGACCATATGAAGCCCGAGGCAGAAATATCCCCTTGGAGGCAAGTCGGCTGGAGGACGATGTATTGAATCTCGACGCAATTTGAGTGTTCCATCGTCATTAGGAGGCCCTGAACGTTATAATTAACTATCAGTTTTGCGTCGGATTCGATAATCTAGACTCACAGGAGAACAACCATAAGGTGCCCGAGGCAATAATAGACCCTTAGAGACAAGTCGCCTGGAGAACGAAGTATTGAATCTCGTCGCGATTTGAGTGTTCCATCGTCATTAGGGTGACCTGAACGTTATAATTAACTATCAGTTTTGCGTCGGATTCAATAATCTAGACTCACAGGAGAACGACCATATGGTGCCCGAGGCAGCAATATAACCTTGGAGACAAGTCGGCTGGTGGACGATGTATTGAATCTCGACGCAATTTGAGTGTTCCATCGTCATTAGGAGACCCTGAACGTTACAATTAACAACCAGTTTTGCGTCGGATTCGAAAATCTAGACTCACAGAAGAACGACCATTAGGTGCCACTGGCAGCAATATCCCCTTGGAGACAAGTCGGCTTGAGGACGATGTATTGAATCTCGACGCAATTTGAGTGTTCCATCGTCATTAGGAGGCCCTGAACGTTACAATTAACTACCAGTTTTGCGTCGGATTCGAAATTTTAGACTCAGAGGAGATCGACCATAAGGTGCCCGAGGCAGCAATAAACCCTTGGAGCAAGTTGCCTAAAGGACGATGTATTGAATCTCGAGCATTTTGAGTGTTCCATTGTCAATAGGTGGCCCTGAACGTTACAATTAACCATGAGTTTTGCATCGGATTCGAAAATCTAGACTCACAGGAGAACGACCATTTAATGTCCGAGGCAGCTATATCCCCTTGGAGACAAGTCGGCTGGAAGACGATGTATTGATTCTCGACGCAATTTGAGTGTTCCATCGTCATTAAGTGGCCATGATTGTTTCAATAAACCATCAGTTCTGAGTCGGATTCTAAAGTCTAGACTCACAGGAGAACGACCATTAGTTGCCATAGGCAGCGATAGACCCTTGGAGACAAATCGGCTGGAGGACGATGTATTGAATCGCGACGCAATTTGAGTGTTCCATCGTCATTAAGAAGCCCGGAACATCAGAATTAACCGTCAGTTTTGCGTCGGATTCGAAAATCTAGAATCAAAGGAGACGGAGCATATGGTGCCCGAGGCAGCAATATCCCCTTGGAGGCAAGTCGGCTGGAGGACGATGTATAGAATCTCGACGCCATTTGAGTGTTCCATCGTCATTAGGAGGCCCTGAACGTTACAATTAACTACCAGTTTTGCTTCGGATTCCACAGTGTAGACTCACAGGAGAACGACCAAAAGGCGCCCGAGGCAACAATAGACCCTTGGAGACAAGTCGGCTGGTGGACGATGTTTTGAATCTCGACGCAATTCGAGTGTTCCATCGTCATTAGGAGGACCTGAATGTTACAATTAACTATCAGTTTCGCGTCGGTTTCGAAAATCTAGACTCGCAAGCCACGGACCATATGGTGCCCGAAACAGCAATATCCCCTTGGAGTCAAGTCGCCTGGAGGACGATGTATTGAATCTCGACGCAATTTGAGTGTTCCATCGCCCCTTAACGTTCCAATTAACTATCAGTTTTGCGTCGGATTCGAAAATGTAGAATCAGAGGAGATCGACCATAAGGTGCCCGAGGCAGCAATAGACCCTTGGTGAAAAGTCGGCTGAAGGACGATGAATTGAATCTCGCCGCACTTTGAGTGTTCCATCGTCATTAAGAGGCCCAGAACATCAGAATTAACCGTCAGTTTCGCGTCGGATTCGAAAATCTAAACTCACAGGAGACGGACCATATGGTGCTCGAGGCAGCAATATCTCCTTGGAGACAAGTCGGCTGGTGGACGATGTATTGAATCTCAACGCAATTTGAGTGTTACATCGTCATTAGGAGACCCTGAACGTTACTATTAACAACCAGTTTTGCGACGGATTCGAAAATGTAGACTCAGAGGAGAACGACCATAAGGTGCCCGAGGCAGCAATAGACCCTTGGAGACAATTCAGCTGAAGGACGATGAATTGAATCTCGACGCTATTTGAGTATTCCATCGTCATTACAAGGCCCTGAACGTTACAATTAACTATCAGTTTTGCGTCGGATTCGATAATCTAGACTCACAGGAGAACGACCATAAGGTGCCTGAGGCAGCAATAGACCCTTGGAGACATGTCGGCTGGAGGACGATGTATTGAATCTCGACGCAATTTGAGTGTTTCATCGTCATTAGGTGGCCCTGAACGTTACAATTAACTATCAGTTTTGCGTCGGATTCGAAAATCTAGACTCACAGGAGACGGACCATATGGTGCCCAAAGCAGCAATATCCCCTTGGAGACAAGTAGCCTGGAGGACGATGTATTGAATCTCGACGCAATTTGAGTGTTCCATCGTCATTAAGAGGCCCGGAACATCAGAATTAACCGTCAGTTTGCGTCAGATTCGAAAATCTAGAATCACAGGAGGCGGACCATATGAAGCCCGAGGCAGAAATATCCCCTTGGAGGCAAGTCGGCTGGAGGACGATGTATTGAATCTCGACGCAATTTGAGTGTTCCATCGTCATTAGGAGGCCCTGAACGTTATAATTAACTATCAGTTTTGCGTCGGATTCGATAATCTAGACTCACAGGAGAACAACCATAAGGTGCCCGAGGCAATAATAGACCCTTAGAGACAAGTCGCCTGGAGAACGAAGTATTGAATCTCGTCGCGATTTGAGTGTTCCATCGTCATTAGGGTGACCTGAACGTTACAATTAACTATCAGTTTTGCGTCGGATTCGATAATCTAGACTCACAGGAGAACAACCATAAGGTGCCCGAGGCAATAATAGACCCTTAGAGACAAGTCGCCTGGAGAACGAAGTATTGAATCTCGTCGCGATTTGAGTGTTCCATCGTCATTAGGGTGACCTGAACGTTATAATTAACAATCAGTTTCGCGTGGGATTCGATAATCTAGACTCACAGGAGCACGATATTAAGGTGCCAGAGGCAGCAATAGACCCTTGGAGACAAGTCGGCTGCAGGACGATGTATTGAATCTCGACGCAATTTGAGTGTTCCATCGTCATTCGGAGGCGCTGAACGTTACAATTAACTATCAGTTATGCGTCGGATTCGTTAATCTAGACTCACAGGAGAACGACCATGAGGTGTCCGAGGCTGCAATAGACCCTAGGAGACAAGTCGGCTGGAGGACGATGTATTGAATCTCGACGCAATTTGAGTGGTCCATCGTCATTAGGAGGCCCTGAATGTTACACTCAACTATCAGTTTCCGTCGGATTCGAAAATCTAGACTCACAGGAGTCGGACCATATGGTGCCCGAGGCAGCAATAACCCCTCTGAGACGAGTCGGCTGGAGGACGATGTATTGAATCTCGACGCAATTAGTGTGCTCCATCGTCATTGGGAGGCCCTGAACATTACAATTAACTACCAGTTTTGCGTCGGATTCGACAATCTAGACTCACAGGAGAACGACCATAAGGTGACCGAGGCAGCAATATCCCCTTGGAGACAAGTCGGCTGGAGGCCGATGTATTGAATCTCGACGCAATTTGAGTGATCCATTGTCATTGAGAGGCCCTGAACGTTAAAATTACCTATCAGTTTTGCGTCGGATTCGACAATCTAGACTCACAGGAGAACGACCATAAGGTGACCGAGGCAGCAATATCCCCTTGGAGACAAGTCGGCTGGAGGCCGATGTATTGAATCTCGACGCAATTTGAGTGATCCATCGTCATTGAGAGGCCCTGAACGTTACAATTAACTATCAGTTTTGCGTCGGATTCTAAAATCTAGACTCTCAGGAGAACGACCATAAGGTGCCCGAGGCAGCAATAACCCCTCTGAGACGAGTCGGCTGGAGGACGATGTATTGAATCTCGACGCAATTAGTGTGCTCCATCGTCATTGGGAGGCCCTGAACATTACAATTAACTACCAGTTTTGCGTCGGATTCTAAAATCTAGACTCTCAGGAGAACGACCATAAGGTGCCGAGGCAGGAATATCTTCTAGGAGACAAGTCGGCTGGAGGACGATGTATTCAATCTAGACGCAATTTGAGTGTTCCATCGTCATTAGGAGGCCCTGAACGTTACAATTAACTATCAGTTTTGCGTCGGATTCTGAAATCTAGACTCTCAGGAGAACGACCATAAGGTACCCGAGGCAGGAATATCGTCTAGGAGACAAGTCGGCTGGAGGACGATGTATTGAATCTCGACGCAATTAGAGTGTTCCATCGTCATTAGGGGGCCCTGAACGTCAAAATTAACAATCAGTTTCGCGTCGGATTCGAAAATCTAGACTCACAAGTTGCCAGAGGCAGCAATGATCCCTTGGAGACAAGTCGGCTGAATGACGTGTTCCATCGTCATTAGGAGGCCCTCAACGTTATATTTAACTATCATTTTTGCGTCGGATTCGAAAATCATGACTCACTGGAGAACGACCATTATGTGCCCGAGGCAGCAATAGACCCTTGGAGACAAGTTGGCTGGAGGACGATGTATTGAATCTCGATGCAATTTGAGTTTTCCATCGTTATTAGGAGGCCCTGAACGTTAGAATTAACTATCTGTTTTGCGTCGGATTCGATAATCTACACTCACAGGAGAACGACCATAAGGTGCCCGAGGCAGCATCAGACCCTGGGAGACGAATCGTCTGGAGGACGATGTATTGAATCACGACGCAATTTGAGTGTTCCATCGTCATTAGGAGGCCCTGAACGTTACAATTAACAATCAGTTTCGCGCGGGTATCGATAATCTAGACTTACAGGAGCACGATTATAAGGTGCCAGAGGCAGCAGTAGACCCATTGAGACAAGTCGGCTGGAATACGATGAATTGAATTGCGACGCAATATGAGTGTTCCATCGTCATTAGGAGGCCCTGAACGTTACAATTAACTATCAGTTTTGCGTCGGATTCGATAATCTAGACTCACAGGTGAACGACCACAAGGTGCCTGAGGCAACAATAGACCCTTGGAGACAAGTCGGCTGGAGGCCGATGTATTGAATCTCGACACAATTTGAGTGTTCCATCGTCATTAGGAGGCCCTGAACGTTACAATTAACTATCAGTTTTGCGTCGGATTCGATAATCTAGACTCACAGGAGAACGACCATAAGGTGCCCGAAGCAGCATTATACGCTTGGAGACAAGTCGCCTGGAGGACGATCTATTGAATCTCGACGCAATATGTGTGTTGCAGCGTCATTAGGAGGCCCTGAACGTCACAATTAACTATCAGTTTCGCGTCGGATTCGAAAATGTAGACTCAGAGGGGTACGACCATAAGGCGCCCGAGGCAGTAATAGACCCTTGGAGACAAGTCGGCTGGAGGACGATGTTTTGAATATCGACACAACTTGAGTGTTCCATCGTCATTAGGAGGCCCTGAACGTTACAATTAACTATCAGGTTCGCGTCGGATTCGATAATCTAGACTCACAGGAGACGGACCATATGGTGCCCGAGGCAGCAATATCTCCTTGGAGACAAGTCGCCTGGAGGACGATGTATTGAATCTCGACGCAATTTGAGTGTTCCATCGTAATTAGGAGGCCCTGAAAGTTACAATTAACTACCAGTTTTGCGTCGGATTGCAAAATGTAGTCTCAGAGGAGAACGACAATAAGGTGCCCGAGGCAGCAATAAACCCTCGGAGACAAGTCGCCTGGAGGACGATGTAATGTATCTCGACGCAATTTGTGTGTTCCATCGTCATTAGGAGGCCCTAAACGTTACAATTAACTATCAGTTTCGTGTCGGATTCGAAAATCTTGACTCACAGGTGCACGACCATAAGGTGCCAGAGGCAGCAATAGACGCTTGGAGACAATTCGGCTGCAGGACGATGTATTGAATCTCGACGCAATCTGAGTGTTCCATCGTCATTAGGAGGCCATAAAGGTTACAATTAACCATCAGTTTAGCGTTGGATTCGAAAATCTATACTCACAGGAGAACGACCATAAGGTGCCCGACGCAGCAATATCCCCTTGTAGACAAGTCGGCTGGAGGACGATGTATTGATTCTCGTCGCAATTTGAGTGTTCCATGGTCATTAGGAGGCCATGAACGTTTTGCGTCCAATTTGAAAACCTAGACTCACAGGCAGCAATATCCCCTTGGAGACAAGTCGGCTTGAGGACGATGTATTGAATCTCGACGCAATTTGAGTGTTCCATCGTCATTAGGAAGCCCTGAATGTTACAATTATCTATCAGTTTCGTGTCGGATTCGAAAATCTAGACTCACAGGAGACGGATCACATGGTGCCCGAAGCAGCAATATGCCCTTGGAGACAAGTCAACTGCAGGACGATGTATTGAATATCGACGCAATTTGAGTGTTCCATTGTCATTAGGTGGCCATGAACGTTACAATTAACTATGAGTTTCGTGTCGGATTCGAAAAACTAGACTCACAGGAGAACGACCATTAGGTGCCATAGGCAGCAATAGACATTTGGAGACAAATCGGCTGGAGGACGATGTATTGAATCGCGACGCAATTTGAGTGTTCCATCGTCATTAAGAGGCCCGGAACATCAGAATTAACCGTCAGTTTTGCGTCGGATTCGAAAATCTAGAATCACAGGAGACGGACCATATGGTGCCTGTGGCAGCAATATCCCCTTGGAGACAAGTCGGCTGGAGAACGAAGTATTGAATCTCGACGCAGTTTGTCGGTTCCATCGCTATTAGGAGGCCCTGCACTATCAGTTTTACGTCGGATTCGAAAATCTAGACTCACAGGAGAACGACCATAAGGTGCCCGAGGCAACAATATCCCCTTTGAGACAAGTCGGCTGGAGGACGATGTATTGATTCTCGGCGCAATTTGAGTGTTCCATCGTCATTAGGAGGCAATGAACGTTACAATTAACCATCAGTTTTGGGTCGGATTCGAAAATCTGGACTCACAGGAGGACGACAATTGAGTTCCACAGGCAGCAATATCCCCTTGGAGACAAGTCGGCTTGAGGACGATGTATTGAATCTCGACGCAATTTGAGTGTTCCATCGTCGTTAGGAGGCCCTGAACGTTACAATTAACTACCAGTTTTACGTCGGATTCGAAAATGTAGACTCAGAGGAGAGCGACCACAAGGTGCCCGAGGCAGCAATAAACCCTCGAAGACAAGTCGCCTGGAGGGCGATGTATTGAATCTCGACGCAATTTGAGTGTTCCATTGTCATTAGGTGGCCATGAACGTTACAATTAACTATGAGTTTTGTGTCGGATTCGAAAATCTAGACTCACAGGAGAACGACCATTAGGTGCCATAGGCAGCAATAGACATTTGGAGACAAATCGGCTGGAGGACGATGTATTGAATCGCGACGCAATTTGAGTGTTCGATCGTCATTAAGAGGCCCGGAACATCAGAATTAACCGTCAGTTTTGCGTCGGATTCGAAAATCTAGAATCACAGGAGACGGACCATATGGTGCCCGTGGCAGCAATATCCCCTTGGAGGCAAGTCGGCTGGAGGACGTTGTATTGAATCTCGACGCAATTTGAGTGTTCCATCGTCATTAGGAGGCCCTGACCGTTACAATTAATTATCAGTTTTGCTTCGGATTCTATAATCTAGACTCACAGGAGAACGACCATTAGGCGGCCGAGGCAACAATAGACCCTTGGAGACAAGTCGGCTGGAGGACGATGTATTGAATCGCGAAGCAATTTGAGTGTTCGATCTTCATTAGGAGGCCCTGAACTATACAATTAACCATCAGTTATGCGACGGATTCGAAAATCTAGACTCACAGGAGAACGACCATATGGTGCCCGAGACAGCAATATCCCCTTGGAGACAAGTCGGCTGGAGGGCGATGTATTGAATCTCGACGCAATTTGAGTGTTCCATCGTCATTAGGAGGCGCTGAACATTACAATTAACTATCAGTTATGCGTCGGATTCGTTAATCTAGACTCACAGGAGAATGACCATAAGGTGACCGAGGCAGCAATATCCCCATGGAAACAAGTCGGCTGGAGGACGATGTATTTAATCTCGACGAAATTTGAGTGTTCCATCGTTATTAGGAGGCCCTGAACGTTACAATTAACTATCAGTTTTGCGTCGGATTCGAAAAACTAGACTCACAGGAGAACGACCATATGGTGCCTGAGGGAGCAATATCCCCTTGGAGACAAGTCGGCTGGAGGACGATGTACTGAATCTCGATGCAATTTGAGTTTTCCATCGTTATTAGGAGGCCCTGAATGTTACAATGAACTATTAGTTTTGCGACGGATTCGAAAATCTAGACTCACAGGAGAACGACCATTAGGTGCGACAGGCAGCAATAGACCCTTAGAGACAAGTCGCCTGGAGGACGAAGTATTGAATCTCGACGCAATTTGAGTGTTCCATCGTCATTGAGAGGCCCTGAACGTTACAATTAACTATCAATTCCCATTGAGAAAAGAAGGTTGGAGGACGATGTATTAAATCGCGACGCAAGTTTAGTGTTCCATCGTCATTAGGTGGCCCTGAACGTTACAATTAACTAACAGTTTTGCGTCGGATTCGATAATCTAGACTCAGAGGAGAACGACCATACGGTGCCCGAGGCAGCATTAGACCCTTCGAGACAAGTCGCTTGGAGGACGATGTATTGAATCTCGACGCAATTTGAGCGTTTCATCGTCATTAGGAGGCCTTGAACGTTACAATTCAGTATCAGTTTCGCGTCGGATTCGAAAATCTAGACTTACAGGAGCACGACCATAAAGTGCCAGATGCAGCAATAGACCCTTAGAGACAAGTCGGCTGGAGGATGATGTATTGAATCGCCACCCAATGTGAGTGTTCCATCGTCATTAGGAGGCCCTGAACGTTACAATTAACTATCAGTTTCGCGTCGGATTCGAAAATCTAGACTCACAGGAGACGGACCATATGGTGCCCGACGCAGAAATATCCCCTTGGAGACAAGTCGGCTTGATGACGATGTATTGAATCTCGACGCAATTTGAGCGTTCCATCGTCATTAGGAGGCCCTGAACTTTACAATTAACTATCATTTTTGCCTCGGATTCGAAAATCTAGACTCACAGAAGAAGGACCATAACGTGCCCGAGGCAGCAATAGACCCTTCGAGACAAGTCGTATGGAGGACGATATATTGAATCTCGACGCAATTTGAGTGTTCCATCGTCATTAGGAGGTCCAGAACGTTACAATTAACTATTAGTTTTGCGTCGGATTCGAAAATCTACTCTCAGGAGAACGACCATAAGGTGCCCGAGGCAGCAATAGACCCTTGGAGACAAGTCGGCTGAAGGACGATGTATTAAATCTGGACGCTATTTGAGTGTTCCATCGTCATTAGGAGGCGTTGAACGTTACAATTAACTATCAGTTATCCGTCGGTTTCGAAAATCTAGACTCACATGACAACGACCATAAGGTGCCCGAAGCAGCAATAGACCCTTGGAGACAAGTCGGCTGAATGACGATGTATTGTATCTAGACGCAATTTCAGTGTTCCATCGTCATTAGGAGGCCCTGAACGTAACAATTAAGTATCAATTTTGCGTCGGATTCGAAAATCTAGACTCACAGGAGAACGACCATAAGGTGCCCGAGGAAGGAATACCCCCTAGGAGACAAGTCGGCTGGATTCCGATGTATTGAATCTCGACGCAATTTGAGTGTTCCATCGTCATTAGGAGGCCCTGAACGTTACAATTAACTATCAGTTTTGCGTCGGATTCGAAAATTTAGACTCACTGGAGAACGACCATACGGTGCCCGAGGCAGCAATAGACCCTTGGAGACAAGTCGGCTGAAGGACAATGTATTGAATCTCGACGTCATTTGAGTTTTCCATCGTCATTAGGAGGCCCTGAACGTTACAATTAACTATCAGTTTCGCGTCGGATTCGAAAATCTAGACTCACAGGAGACGGACCATATGGTACCCAAGGCAGCAATACCCCCTTCTAGACAAGTCGGCTGGAGGACGATGTATTGTATCTCGACGCAATTTGAGCGTTCCATCGTCATTAGGAGGCCATTAACGGTAAATATCAGTTTTGCGTCGGATTCAAAAATCTAGACTCATAGGAGCACGACCATAAGGTGCCAGAGGCAGCAATAGACCCTTGGAGACAAGTCGGCTGGAGGACGATGTATTGAATCTCGACGCAATTTGAGTTGTCCATCGTCATTAGGAGGCCCTGAACGTTACAATTAACTATCAGTCTTTCGAGGGATCCGGAAGTCAAGAACCACAGGAGAACGACTATAAGGTGCCCGAGGCAGCAATAGACCCTTGGAGGCAAGTCGGCTGGAGGACGATATATTGAATCTCGACGCTATCTGAGTGTTCCATCGTCATTAGGAGGCCCTGAACGATACAATTAACTATCAGTTTTGCCTCGGATTCGAAAATCTATACTCACAGGAGAACGACCATAAGGTGCCCGAAGCAACAATAGATCCTTGGAGACAAGTCGGATGGAGGACGATGTATTGAATCGCGACGCCATTTGTGTGTTCCATCGCCGTTAGCAGGGTCGGAACGTTACAATTAACAGTCCGTTTTGCGTCGGATTCGAAAATCTGGAATCACTGGAGAAAGACCATGAGCTGACCGTTTCAGCAATAGACCCATGGAGACAAGTCGGTTGGAGGACGATGTATTGAAACGCGAAGCAATTTATGTGTTCCATCGTCGTTAGCAGAGTCGTAAAGTTATAATTAAATGTCAGATTAGCGTCGGATTCGAAAATCTAGACTCACAGGAGAACGACCATAATGTGACCGAGGCAGCAATAGACCCTTGGAGACAAGTAAGCTGGAGGACGATGTATTGAATCTCGACGCAATTTGAGCGTCCCATCGTCATTTGGAGGCCATGAACGTTACAATTAACCATCAGTTTTGCGTCGGATTCGAAAATCTAGACTAACAGGAGACGGATCATAAGTTGCCCGAGGCAGCAATATCGCCTTGTAGACAAGTCGATTGGAGGACAATGCATTGAATCTCGACGCAATTTGAGTGTTCCATCGTCATTAGGAGGCGCTGAACGTTACAATTAACTATCAGTTATGCGTCGGATTCGATAATCTAGACTCACAGGAGGACGACCATAAGGTGCCCGAGGCACCTTGGGGACAAGTCGGCTGGAGGCCGATGTATTGAATCTCGACGCAGTTTGAGTGTTCGATCGTCATTAGAAGCCCCTGAACGTTACAATCAACTATCTTTTAGCGTCGGATTAGAAAATATACTCACAGGAGAAGGAGCATATGGTGCCCGAGATAGCAATATCCACTTGGAGGCAAGTCGGCTGGAGGACGATGTATTGAATCTCGACGCAATTTGAGTGTTCCATCGTCATTAGGAGGCCCTGTACGTTACAATTAACTATCAGTTTTGCGTCGGATTTGAAAATCTAGACTCACAGGAGAACGACTATAAGGTGAGCGAGGCAGCAATAGACCCTTGGAGACAAGTTGGCTGAATGACGATGTATTTAATCTCAACGCAATTTGAGTGTTCCGTCGTCATTAGCAGGCCCTGAACGTTACAATTAACTGTCAGTTTCGCGTCGAATTCAAAAGTCTAGACTCACAGGAGATGGACCGTATGGTGCCCGAGGCAGCAATATCACCTTGGAGACAATTCGGCTGGAGGACGATGTATTAAATCTCGACGCAATTTCAGTGTTCCATCGTCATTAGGAGGCGCTGAACGTTACAATTAACTATCAGTTATGCGTCGGATTCGATAATCTAGACTCACAGGAGGACGACCATAATGTGCCCGAGGCAGCAATAGACCCTTAGAGACAAGTCGGCTGGTGGCCGATATATTGAATCACGACGCAATTTGAGTGTTACATCGTCATTAGGAGGCCCTCAACGATACAATTAACTATCAGTTTCGCGTCGGATTGAAAAGTCTAGACTCACAGGAGAAGGACCATATGGTGCCCGATGCAGCAATATCACCTTGGAGACAATTCGTTTGGAGGACGATGTACTAAATCTCGACGCAATTTGAGTGTTCTATCGTCATTAGGAGGCCATGAACGTAACAATTATCTATCAGTTTTGGGTCGGATTCGAAAATCTAGACTCGAAGGAGAACGACCGTAAGGTGCCCGAGGCAGGAATATCCCCTAGGAGGCAAGGCGGCTGGAGGACGATGTATTGAATCTCGACGCAATTTGAGTGTTCCATCGTCATTTGAAGGCACTGAACGTTACAATTAACTTTCAGTTATGCGTCGGATTTGAAAATCTAGACTCACAGGAGAACGACCGTATGGTGCCCGAGGCAGCAATAGACCCTTGGAGACAAGTCGGCTGGAGGACGATGTATCGAATCTCGACGCAATTTGAGTGGTCCATCGTCATTACAAGGCCATGAACGTAACAATTAACTATCAGTCTTGCGTCGGATTCTAAAATCTAGACTCAAAGGAGAACGACCATAAGGTGCCCGAGGCGGGAATATCCCCTAGGAGACAAGTCGGAGGGAGGACGATGTATTGAATCTTAACGCTATTTGAGTGTTCCATCGTCATTAGATGGCCCTGAACGTTACAACTAACTGTCAGTTTTGCGTCGGATTCGAAAATCTAGACTGACATTAGGATGACCATAAGGTGCCCAAGGCAGCAATAGACCTTTGGAGACAAGTCGGCTGAATGACGATATATTGAATCCCGACGCAATTTGAGTGTTCCATCGTCATTAGGAGGCCCTGTACGTTACAATTATCTATCAGTTTTGGGTCGGATTCGAAAATCTAGACTCACAGGAGACGGACCATAAGGTGCCCGAGGCAGCAATATCCCCTTGTAGACAAGTCGGCTGCAGGACGCTGTATTTAATCTCGACGCAATTTGAGTGTCCATCGTCATTAGGAGGCCCTGAACGTTACAATTAACTATCAGTTTCGTGTCGGATTCAAAAGTCTAGACTCACAGGAGAATGACCATATGGTGCCCGAGGCAGCAATATCACCTTGGAGACAATTCGGCTGGAGGACGATGTATTGAATCTCGACGCAATTTGAGTGTCCCATAGTCCTTAGGAGGCCATGAACGTAAGAATTAACTATCAGTTTTGCGTCGTATTCGAAAATCTAGAGTCGAAGGAAAACGACCATAAGGTGCCCGGGGCAGGAGACAAGTCGGCTGGAGGACGATGTATTGAATCTCGACGCATTTTGAGTGTTCTATCGTCATTTGGAGGCGCTGAACGTTACAATTAACTTTCAGTTATGCGTTGGATTCGAAAATGTAGACTCACAGGAGAACGACCATAAGGTTCCCGAGACAGCAATTGACCCTTGGAGACAAGTGGGCTGGTGGCCGATGTATTGAATCTCGACGCAATTTGAGTGTTCCATCGTCATTAGGAGGCCCTGAACGTTACAATTAACTATCAGTTTTGCGTCGGATTTGAAAATCTAGACTCACAGGAGAACGACTATAAGGTGCCCGAGGCAGCAATAGACCCTTGGAGACAAGTTGGCTGAATGACGATGTATGTAATCTCGATGCAATTTGAGTGTTCCGTCGTCATTAGCAGGCCCTGAACGTTACTATTAACTATCAGTTTCGCGTCGAATTCAAAAGTCTAGAGTCACAGGAGAAGGACCATATGGTGCTTGAGGCAGCAATATCACCTTGGAGACAATTCGGCTGGAGGACGATGTATTAAATCTCGACGCAATTTGAGTGTTCCATCGTCATTAGGAGGCCATGAACGTAACAATTAACTATCAGTTTTGCGTCGTATTTGAAAATCTAGACTCACAGGAGAATGACCATAAGGTGCCCGAGGCAGGAATATTGCATTTGGGTTTAATTAAATATGATTGAAAATACTTTTTAGTAACTATATGTCCGTTTACGCTGTTTCTCGTAAACGGTTGGCCCTGACTAGTATTGTTACGCTATCTGACTGCAAAGAACAACAACAAGAATGAAATGAAATTTTTCGTTGACACAATTAATTAATTAAGTCCCCAGCAACTATAAAACCTACAAAACCAATAAGCTCAAGAGTAACTGATCTGTATGTGGGAGTGTGACTCAACGTACACATCTGGCACGGTTCTTCTCCAACAAGACAAGAATTTTTAAATACCATTTATACAGAAGTAACTAAAGGAAATAAAAATACCATAATTACTCAAGAAAACCAGAATTACACTCTAATACAAGAACACAAGCCAGATGCTTTGTTGACTGAACCTGTCATGACGCATTATTTAAAACATGGAAATAATGAAAAAAAACACGCAATATTTTACCTTCATATATATTGACGAAAAGCACTCTGATCGTTACAATGTCTTCATTGAAATAACATCTGCTATCTCTCCCATCAAATAACTGGATAAAACATGGAACAAACACTCCTTACTACAACCTCTCGACAAGCCTTGCCCACTCGCACATCTCAACACTGACTGTCTTCTACAAGGTCTGCCCACGCACTGACTACTACGAGTTCTCTCCAAGCACTGTGGAGGCGGCTTTAATAATACTCTATGGCGCAATCTCTGGCGCAGTGGCTCAGTGTAGCCACCTTTCATATGCCCCTCCTCCACAGGCCAGAATTTGATGGTATTTCTGCCAGCATTGGTGGTGAAAATACCACCAAATTCGTCCACAAAAATACTGACAAAAATAAAAGATAATATTAATACCTAAATATCACATAATTAGTTAAAATTTTGGCTTTGCACTGACCTTTCAGTAACCTAATATATAAAATACAGTAGGCAATACAAATTCTTTTCATACATGTGGCTTTACATAATAGTTTACACAATACATAAAAAAATGAGTTTATACAAATGTTCACATAAAATGCTTTCAATGATTAGATTATACAAAAAAAAAAAAAAACACCAACAGGTGACATCTTTTCAGTAGAAGCAGGCCATCAGTGGCACCCAGTAAAGTTTAGCAGGTACACCCAGCAACAAGTCACGTTAGTTCAGTAGAAGCAATCCATCAGAGGCACTCAGCAATGTTGAGTAGGTGCAGACAGCAACAAGTGACTTCATTTCAGTAGTAACAGTTCATCAGTTGCACCCAGCAATGTTGAGCAGGTGCAGACAACAACAAGTGACTTCATTTCAGTAGATACAGACCATCAGTTGCACCCAGCAATGTTGAGCAGGTGCAGACACCGACAAGTGACATCATTTCAGCAGAAACAGTCCATCAGTTGCACCCAGCAATGTTGAGAGCAGGTGCAGACACCAACAAGTGACATCATTTCAGTAGAAGCAGTCCATCAGTTGCACCCAGCAATGTTGAGAGCTTGTGCAGACACCAACAAGTGACATCATTTCACTAGAAACAGTCCATCAGTTGCACCCAGCAATGTTGAGCAGGTGCAGACACCAACGAGTGACTTCATTTCAGTAGAAGCAGTCCATCAGTTGCACCCAGCAATGTTGAGCAGGTGCAGACACCAACAAGTGACTTCATTTCAGTAGAAGCAGTCCATCACTTGCACCCAGCAATGTTGAGCAGGTGCAGACACCAACAAGTGACATCATTTCAGTAGAAGCAGTCCATCAGTTGCACCCAGCAATGTTGAGCAGGTGCAGACACCAACAAGTGACATCATTTCAGTAGAAGCAGTCCATCAGTTGCACCCAGCAATGTTGAGCAGGTGCAGACACCAACAAGTGACATCATTTCAGTAGAAGCAGTTCCATCTGTGGCACCCAGTAAAGTTGCAGAGGTACACAGCAACAAGTCACATTAGTTCAGTAGAAGCAGTTCATCAGTGGCACCCAGCAATGTTGAGTAGGTGCAGACAGCAAGAAGTGACTTAATTTCCATACAAGTAGTCCATCAGTTGCACCTAGCAATGATGAGCAGGTCCAGAGAGCAGTCCATGATATTCACTATCACTAATCACACTGTTCATCAGCAGAAACTAAACATGTCCTAGTGACACCAATCATGTAGATAAAGTACAAGTAACAGTCCATAATATTCACTATCACTGATCACTCAGTTCATCAGCAGAAATTAATCATTCCTAAGTGTCACACATTACGTTGAAAAGTGCAGGTAACAGTCCATAATATTCACCTTCACTAATCTCACAGTTCAGGCATGAACAATAGTTTGAAAACACATACAAATGCTTTTACAATGCTCTTACACTAAACATACAAATCATAACAAACACACAAATGATGTCAGATAATTTTCATATTAACTATTACAAATACTCAAATATCAGTAAACCTATAATATTTATGGGTGTCAGTGCAAGCCACTACAAACAAATAAAATAATATTTACGAGATAGGTGGGTAGGATTAGGAAAGGAAAACACACAAAACACACTCATTCATCTTTCATCCACATTAAGTACTACTGTGTAATTTAATGGTGTTAACTGTGTAAATGTAATTCTGTCAAAATCTGATGTTCATCATGTGTATCAAGTAGTAGTGGCAGCAATGTATAACAGACAATAATAGTTAGGTCAACGTCATAGTCATCATGTCAAGACCAATGTTTGCCAAGCCAGATCAAATGTACTGTTGTTGAACAACTGTCAGTGAGCCAAGATATGCAATTACTTCCTCTCTTCAAAAAAAAAAAGTATATACTGCTTAGTGATTTAACAAAGTGTGTGTATAGACTATCTTCCTTCTACTTTAGTGTTCTAATCTGCTATCTTCATGCTCCTTGTTCCATAAGACCAACAAAAAAAAGATGCATCTCACTTACTTTACCTCTTATACACCAAAACTCCAATAATCATCAGCATCACATAATCTCAATACTTCACTAATACTTCTTACGTCGATACATATAAATCTTATCATCAATATCATTTACCTTACTTCTTGTCTACAAAAACTCCAATAATCATCAACTTCATATAATCTCTATACCTCAATAATACCTCTTTAATACGTCGATAAATATGAACCTTATTACCAATATCATTTCACTTCCATAACAACTCTTTCCTCTAGTCAGTCTCCTCGAACAAGTACAGATAAAATCCTAATGCAAACCTCATCATCCCATACAATCTGAAGACACATTGCCAACACACAACCTCTGTGTAATCCATCTGACCCAAATCTTCTGCTCATTATGAATTATAAACAAAGGAAATGCATACATGACCTCTAACAGACTTAGTTCGAATAACTCTCAGTAATTAAGTACGATTACGTAGTGTGAATGATCATAATATTTCACAGTGTGTACACCACTTCAAGAATTATGGCAAACAGAAGCAAACATGTGGAGTATTTCTTGTGTCAAGTGTCACTTCCTATTTCAATTGCTCACGAAAAATGCAGTGTAATAACTGTCAATGGTCTAAACCTAGTTTTGGTATGTCATGTCGTTAGCTTCCTTCCTATTAGCATACATTTATACAGCTTCCATAAAACCTCAGCTCATGTGACTTCTATGAAGTTTCTTGAACTAATGTAGTTCGTCGAATTATAGCAGTTCATTTTCTTATCTTAAAAATATAAGGCACTGAGCGTAAGCAAAACAAGCAATAGCGAGTAAATATACCAGTAGAGAACAGAATGTCAAAAAGTGGATGCAGCACAAATCCTACAACGAGGCTCTGCCAAGCGAACAATCTATAACCTATACCATAGTGTAACCTAAACTCTATATTCGTACACTGTACATCAGCATTTCTATACACCAAATTAAAGAGTAGTTGTGACAACAACAGATATGTATAAACATGCAATCCATACGTAAAGCAGTAAACATGTCATTAGCATCATATCAGCATAAGCAAATAAATGTTCATATGTCATCCTAATAAGTAAACATGAAGGCGCAAGCAGATAAATCACAAAGTACAACTTACATACATATCAGCACAACTAATCAGGTGACAATTACAATTTAAATAAATAAGCACAGCAGGCACATAGTTAAAAAAAAATGACATCAGTGAAAAAGCAGTGCAGCCAAGCGATGCATAATATATACAAGTTACAACCCAGTTCATTAATAATCATTGTCAAAATCAGTTAACGTACGCAAGCACGTCGCTTCACACGTAAATTCATAGAACATAAAATTCAGCACAAAGTATGAATCACGTAATCGCGAGCAGCAAATTACGTCTAAAGTACGTACCTAAGTGGAAATATGTTACCTGAAAAATGAACTCAATTAATAGTTACCCTTTTAGTTTATTAGTTTCTTCTTCGAAATTACATTCTTCCTGAAAATTTCTCGATAGCAAGTCCTCTTAACGTCGGACACGCACAGAATTTACCTGAAGTTCTTAAATATTTTATACAACCGTATCCTGAAAAATACTGAATGTTAATAACAGAATTCATCAAGTCACTATAGCTTTATACTGAATTTAGTCGGAGAAATTAAACTGTGTATTTGTTTACGGCTGTCAGTGCATTCGCACTGAGCGCTCGATCATCTGTAGGCGCGTGACGTAGGAAGCAATTGTTCGCGGTCAACGACTGCCTTGTGCGGCGCGCAGACTTGACTGTTGCTTTGAGTATGTGCCGCCGCCAAAACACAGCGCGGTATCCTTGTACTCTCCGCATGTTTACATGTAGCTGTTAGTTTCTCACAAGTATGTCATTCCACAAAAATTTTTTTTAAAAGTATATCATTCCACAAAAATTTTTACGTTAGATATATGATGTATTCCCTTAGAGCGTCGAGATTTAAGAGTTTCTGCTTCGACAGTGTTATCATGAATAATTTTACGAATTCTATATGGACCGTTATAAAGCAGAAAAAATTTGCGACACAAGCCTTTTCCTTTGTGCGACAAACGATGAGACTTAATTAACACTTTTTGACCAACTGACAAGATTTTTGAACGACCAGGGCGCTTAGCTGATTTCTCTCTTCTAGTAGCCGCAGATGCAATATTTTGCAGAGCCAGGTTGACAACTTCAGAATGCCGCAGTTTCCGTGAAGGCGGAAAAGGAACGATTTCAGATATGCGATTTGTCGGTGCTTTATTTTTTAATACCAGTATAGGCGGTAAAGAAGTTGAATCATTAGAGAGTTCATTCAGAATGTTTTGAAAAATATGAAGATACTGATCCCAAGTTCTGTGATTCTGATGACAATAAAAACGACACAATTTATTGATTTCCTTCATCCATCTCTCTGAAGCGTTTGATTGAGGGTGAAAAAGTGAAATGAAGATTGGTTTAATTTTACGACGCCGTAGAGTACGAAGCCAAATTTTGAACGAAACTGTGATCCATTATCTGATATAACCTTATCAACATGACCCACTTCTTTAAGAAAATGTTTGATGAAAGCGTTAGATACTGAACGAGCTGTTGCTTTGCGTAAAGGTGTAAAACATACATATTTTGATGTCAACTCCACTGCTACGAAAATGTACGCAAAACCATTAGTAGATCGAACCACTGGACCGAACAAATCGACTGCAGCCATCTCCTTTAATTTCGCTGGAATGATAGGAAACATCGGTGCTCTGTGAGAAACTGTTGGCGGCTTAGCCTTTTGACATAATTTGCATTTGGCCAGAACAGATCGAATACGTTTTTCCATATTACTGAAATAGCAATTTTCTCGTAATTTGTGAAAGCATTTTCTGGGACCAAAGTGTGCATAACTGAAATGCGTATACCAAATCAATTTATTGACCCACTCATCAGGAATACAAACTAACCAAACGGAGTTGTCGACCGATATTCGTTTAAAAAGAATGTCATTGCGAACTGAATAGCATCTAGTTTCTCTGGATCAGGAAGAATACCTTCTGTAGCAATAATGTGACCGAGAAATTTCATCTGAGAACGACCAAATTCAGATTTTTCCAAGTTCTCTGTAATACCAACTCTTGCAAAAATACGTAACAATGAATCCAAAATTTTGTTGTGTTCACTCCTAGAACGTTTAGCGATAAGAATATCGTCGACATATGAAGTAATATTGTTACGAAGATAAACAGGTAAAATTTCATTTAATCTACGAATGAATGCTGCAGAAGATATAGTAAGTCCACACGGTAATTTCCGAAGTCACTTTTGGGTAAATTAGTCATATCAGGTTATTGTTTACTTACTCACTAGATAGATTGATAGTCGAAGAGTTGGTTTGACAGATGCAAAGAATAGTAAAAGAGTAGGCAGCGGAGCAGAAAACTAAAAGAGAAATAGCACCACTACAGCTCGGGGCCCTTTGCTCGCTACGGCACATATTCACTTAGAGTAGTGAATCCCCTGAGGACTTTAATAGCCGCACATAATTTCCAGTTTGTGACTTTGTGGCACATCTGACGGAAGTGCGTACGTAAATTGATCTAGCCATGAACATGGATGTATGTCATTCTTAAAATTGCGGAGGATCTTAAATTTCCGAACAGTCAAAAAGTGTTTATAGTCAAAGTTTTCGCCTCGTGGTGACAAAGACCTACCGCGTCTGTCCCAGTCCCAATGTCGATTATTCTCAAGTTCGCGCGCCTGGCGCTCTCTTGTTGCTTCTCGTAAATGAAATAAATTTCTTTCTTCATACCCCTCTGCTATCTGTGATTCTAAGTTTCTTCTACTGTCCTTTCCTACTATTTCGCCTTCAATTTGTTTGACTTGCTTTTTTAAAGCCTCAAATTCCCTTTTCACCCGTTCATTAAATTTTCCCTGATTTTCAACATGTTTATTTACGTTCTGATACTCTTCGGTTTCTGCAAATGGCAATGGTGCTGTATCATCCGAATCTCTGTCCCCATGTAAACTAAGATTTGTCAGTTTATCTGAAATTTCCTCAACTCTTTCCGATAATTCACCTTATTGTTCTTTCTGTTTATTTACGTCTTCCGTAAGTGTCGCGACTCGGGTTTCAGTATTGTCACATTTGGTAGCTAGCTGTTCATAGTGTTGTGTTAGGTTATTTAAACTGTCATTTGGTACGGATTCCTCGATTCTCTCAAATATTTCTTCCTTATCCTTTGCACGTTGTAAATTTAACTCTGAAAATTTCTGTACTATCACGCGATCTCTTTCTTCCTGTTCTCTATCCTGTTCCCTTTGTCTGATTTCTACTGCAATTAATCTATTATTGTGAGCATTCAAAATTGGTTGTACTTCTTCTCTGATTTCTTTCTTTAATTCATCTTTCATATTTTTGAAACATGTCCCTATTCGTGAGTCTAACCGTGTTTCCAAAGTTCCCATCTCTGATTTAAATTCAGATCGTAAAGTTCCCATCTCAGTTTTAAATTCAGATCCCATCCGTGTTTCCATTGTTCCCATATCAGTTTTTAATTCAGATCGTAAAGTTCCCATCTCAGTTTTAATTGTTCCTATTTGTGATCCCTGTGAGTCTAACCGTGTTTCCATACGTGCTCCCAAATTTAATATAGCACTCATCAACTGCTCCATGTTAACTGTTTCAAAATTCTTTTCGCCCCTAACATTTCCCGCAAAACCAGCTTCCTTCGTCATAGCTGTAAAGCTATCTGTGTTCGATACTATTTCAGAATCTTCTATCGTTAATCTCGTATTCTGTGAATTTTCTGATTGAGAAAAATTTTGAAATGGTTCCGGACTATTTTCCCGAATTATTACATTGTTTTCCACTTCATTATTCATCACACTGTTCTCCTGAGTAGCCGAGTTCGCCATGTTAACAATTTCATCATTCTCACTATCCATCATTTTTGCCTTTTTCATCGATCGCGTAATCATTTACAAAACATACAAAAAATTCGTCACTGTACGGAAATTACACACAATGCCTCCTTATCTCCAACAATACCATTCATATGAAATGTTTCCCTCAAACACGATTAACAAACAATTGACACAATTGCACTAGATTGTCAAACGCGTATACAAGACAACAAATCAAATTCTGAGAAAAAAAATACCATTAGAAGAATGACAATTACCAAAACTACACATGCAAAATAGACTACAATTACTAACTATAAATTACTACAACAATTCTACCATCTACTATTTTTACAATCAGAAGAATTCCAAGGGACGATCCGAAGCAGCGGCCGATACGTGCATGGGGGCTTAATTAAATATGATTGAAAATACTGTTTAGTAACTATATGTCCGATTACGCTGTTTCTCGTAAACGGTTGGCCCTGACTAGTATTGTTACGCTATCTGACTGCAAAGAACAACAACAAGAATGAAATGAAATTTTTCGTTGACACAATTAATTAATTAAGTCCCCAGCAACTATAAAACCTACAAAACCAATAAGCTCAAGAGTAACTGTTCTGTACGTGGGAGTGTGACTCAACGTACACATCTGGCGCGGTTCTTCTCCAACAAGACAAGAATTTTTAAATACCGTTTATACAGAAGCAACTAAAGGAAATAAAAATACCATAATTACTCAAGAAAACCAGAATTACACTCTAATACAAGAACACAAGCCAGATGCTTTGTTGACTGAACCTGACATGACGCATTATTTAAAACATGGAAATAATGAAAAAAAAAAACACGCAATATTTTACCTTCATATATATTGACGAAAAGCACTCTGATCGTTACAATGTCTTCATTAAAATAACATCTGCTATCTCTCCCATCAAATAACTGGATAAAACATGGAACAAACACTCCTTACTACAACCTCTCGACAAGCCTTGCCCACTCGCACATCTCAGCACTGACTGTCTTCTACGAGGTCTGCCCACGCACTGACTACTACGAGTTCTCTCCAAGCACTGTGGAGGCGGCTTAATAATACTCTATGGCGCAATCTCTGGCGCAGTGGGTCAGTATAGCCACCTTTCAATATCCCCTAAGAGACAAGTCGGCTGGAGGACATTGTATTGAATCTCGACGCAATTAGAGTGTTCCATCGTCATTAGCAGGCGCTGAACGTTACAATTAACTATCAGTTATGCGCCGGATTCGATAATCTAGACTCACAGGAGAACGACCATAAGGTGCCCGAGGCAGCAATAGACCCTTGGAGACAAGTCGGCTGGTGGCCGATGTATTGAATCACGACGGAATTTGAGGGTTCCATCGTCATTAGGAGACCCTGAACGTTACAATTAACTATCAGTTTTGCGTCGGATTTGAAAATATAGATTCACAGGAGAACGACCATAAGGTGCCCGAGGCAGCAATAGACCTTAGAGACAAGTCGGCTAAAGGACGATGTATTGAATCTCGACGCAATTTGAGTAATCCATCGTCATTAGGAGGCCCTCAACGTTACAATTAACTATCAGTTTCGCGTCGGATTCGAAAATCTAGACTCACATTAGGACGACCATAAGGTGCCCGAGGAAGCAATATCCCCTTGGAGACAAGTCGGCTGGAGGACGATGTATTGAATCTCGACGCAATTTGAGTGTTCCATCGTCATTAGGAGGCCATGAACGTAACAATTAATTATCAGTTTTGCGTCGGATTGGAAAATCTAGCCTCACAGGAGAACGACGTGCCCGAGGTGGGAATATCCCTTAGGAGACAAGTCGGATGGAGGACGGTGTATTGAATCTCGACGCAATTTGAGTGTTCCATCGCCATTAGGAGGCCATGAACGTTACAATTAACCATAAGTTTTGCGTCGGATTCGAAAATCTAGACTCACAGGAGACGGACCATAAGGTTTCTGAGGCAGTAATATCCCCTTGTAGATAAGTCGGCTGGGGACGATGTATTGAATCTCAACGCAATTTGAGTGTTCCATCGTCATTAGGAGGCCCTGAACGTTACAATGAACTTCCAGTTTTGCGTCGGATTTGAAAATCTAGACTCACAGGAGAACGACAATAAGAGGCCCGAGGCAGCAATAGACCCTTGGAGACAAGTCGGCTGAATGACGATGTATTGAATCTCGACGCAATTTGTGTGTTCCGTTGTCATTAGGAGGCCCCGAACGTTACAATTAACTATCAGTTTCGCGTCGGATTGAAAAGTCTCGACTCACAGGAGAAGGACCATATGGTGCCCGAGGCAGCAATATCACCTTGGAGACAATTTGAGTGTTCCATCGTCATTAGGAGGCCCTGAACGTTACAACTAACTGTCAGTTTTGCGTCGGATTTGAAAATCTAGACTCACATAAGGACGACCATAAGGTGCCCGAGGCAGTGATAGACCTTTAGAGACAAGTCGGCTGAATGACAATATATTGAATCTCGACGCAATTTGAGTGTTCCATCGTCATTAGGAGGCCCTGTACGTTACAATTAACTATCAGTCTCGCGTCGCATCAAAAATCGAGATTCACAGGAGATGGACCATATGGTGCCCGAGGCAGTCGGCTGGAGGACGATGTATTGAGTCTGGACGCCATTTGAGTGTTCCATCGCCATTAGGTGGCCCTGAACGTTACAATTAACTATCAGTTTTGCGTCGGATTTGAAAATCTACAGGAGTACTACTATAAGGTGCCCGAGGCGCCAATAGACCCTTGGAGACAAGTCGGCTGAATGACGGTGTATTGAATCTTGACGAAAATTGAGTGTTCCGTCGTCATTAGGAGGCCCTGAACGTTACAATTAACTATCAGTTTCGCGTCGGATTCAAAAGTCTATACTCTAGGGAGACAATTCGGCTGGAGGACGATGCATTAAATCTCGACGCAATTTGAGTGTTCCATCGTCATTAGGAGGCTATGAACGTAACAATTAACTATCAGTTTTGCGTCGGATTCGAAAATCTAGACTCACAGGAGAACGACCATTAGGTGCCCGAGGCAGGAATATCCCCTAGGAGACAAGTCGGCTGGTGGACGATGTATTGAATCTCGACGCAATTTGAGTGTTCCATCGTCATTAGAGGCGCTGAACGTTACAATTAACTATTAGTTATGCGTCGGATTCGTAAATCTAGACTCATAGGAGAACGACCATAAGGTGCCCGAGGCAGCAATAGGCCCTTGCAGACATGTCGGCTGGTGGCCGATGTATTGAATCTCGACGCAATTTGAGTGTTCCATCGTCATTAGCGGGCCCTGAAAGTAACAATTAACTATCAGTTTTGCGTCGGATTCGAAAATCTAGACACACAGGAGAACGACCATAAGGTGCCCGAGGCAACAATAGACCCTTGGAGACAAGTCGGCTGAAGGACGATGTAGTGAATCTCGACGCAATTTGAGTGTTCCATCGTCATTAGGAGGCAATGAACTTTACAATTAACCATAAGTTTTGCGTCGGATTCGAAAATCTAGACTCACAGGATACGGACCATAAGGTGCCAAGGCAGCAATATCCAGTTGTAAACAAGTCTGCTGGAGGACGATGTATTGAATCTCGACGCAATTTGAGTGTTCCATCGTCATTAGGAGGCCCTGAACGTTACAATTAACAATCAGTTATGCGTCGGATTCGAAAACTAGACTCACAGGAGAACGACCATAAGGTGACCGAGGCAGCAATAGACCCTTGGAGGCAAGTCGGCTGAAGGACGATGTAGTGAATCTCGACGCAATTAGAGTGTTCCATCGTCATTAGGAAGCCCTGAACGTTACAATTAATTATCAGTTTCGCGTCGGATCCAAAAGTCCAGACTCACAGGTGAAGGACCATATGGTGCCCGAGGCAGCAGTATCACCTTGGAGACAATTCGGCTGGAGGACGATGTATTGAATCTCGACGCAATTTGAGTGTTCCATCATCATTAGGAGGCCATGAACGTAACAATTAACTATCAGTTTGGCGTCGGATTCGAAAATCTAGACTCACAGGAGAACGACCATAAGGTGCCCGAGGCAGGAATATCCCCTAGGAGACAAGTCGGCTGGAGGACGATGTATTGAATCTCGACGCAATTTGAGTGTTCCTACGACATTAGGAGGCGCTGAACGTTACAATTAACTTTCAGTTATGCGTCGGATTCGAAAATCTAGACTCACAGGAGAACGACCACAAGGTGCCCGAGGCAGCAATGGACCCTTGGAGACAAGTCGGCTGGTGGCCGATGTATTGAATCTCGACGCAATTTGAGTGTTCCATCGTGATTGGGAGGCCCTGAACGTTACAATCAACTATCAGTTTCGCGTCGGATTCGGAAATCTAGAACCACAGGAGACGGACCATATGGTGTTCGAGGCAGCAATATCCCTTTGGAGACAGGTCGGATGTAAGACATTGTATTGAATCTCGACGCAATTTGAGTGTTCCATCGACATTAGGAGGCCCTGTACGTTACAATTAACTATCAGTTTCGCGTCGGATTCGAAAATCAAGACTCACAGGTGACGGACCATTTGGTGCCCCTATGCAGCAATATCCCCTTGGTGACAAGTCGGCTGGAGGATGATGTATTGAATCTCAACGCAATTTGAGTGTTCCATCGTCATTAGGTGGAAATGATCGTCACAATTAAGTAACAGTTATGCGTCGGATTCAAAAATCTAGGCTCACAGGAGACGGACCATAAGGTGCCCGAGGCAGCAATATCCCTTTGGAGACAAGTCGGCTGGAGGACGATGTATAGAATCTCGACCCAATTTGAGTGTTCCATCGTCATTAGGAGGCCCTGAACGTTACAATTAACTATCAGTTTCGCGTCGGATTGAAAAGTCTTGACTCACAGGAGAAGGACCATATGGTGCCCGAGGCAGCAATATCACCTTGGAGACAATTTGAGTGTTCCATCGTCATTAGGAGGCCCTGTACGTTACAATTAACTATCAGTTTCGCGTCGGATTCAATAGTCTATACTCACAGGAGACAATTCGGCTGGAGGACGATGTATTAAATCTTGACGCAATTTGAGTGTTCCATCGTCATTAGGAGGCCATGAACGTAACAATTAACTATCAGTTTTGCGTCGGATTCGAAAATCTAGACTCACAGGAGAACGACCATAAGGTGCCCGAGGCAGGAATATCCGCTATTAGTCAAGTCGGCTGGAGGACGATGTATAGAGTCTCGACCCAATTTGAGTGTTCCATCGTCATTAGGAGGCCCTGAACGTTACAATTAACTATCAGTTATGCGTCGGATTCGAAAATCTAGAGTCACAGTAGAACGATCATTAGGTGCCCGAGGCAGCAATAGACCCTTGGAGACAAGTCGGCTGGTGTCCGATGTATTGAATCTCGACGCAATTTGAGTGTTCCATCGTCATTAGGAGGCCCTGAACGTTACAATTATCTATCAGTTTTGCGTCGGATTCGAGAATCTAGACTCACAGGAGAACGACCATATGGTGCCCGAGGCAGCAATAGATCCTTGGAGACAAGTCGGCTGAAGGACGATGTATTGAATCCCGACGCAATTTGAGTGTTCCATCGTCATTAGGAGGCCCTGAACGTTACAACTGACTATCAGTTTCGCGTCGGATTCGAAAATCTAGACTCACAGGAGACAGACCATATGGTGCCCGAGGCAGCAATAGACCCTAGGAGACAAGTCGGCTGGAGGACGATGTATTGAATCTCGACGCAATTTGAGTGTTCCATTGTCATTAGGAGGCCCCGAACGTTACAATTAACTATCAATTTTGCGTCGGATGCGAAAATCTAGACTCACATTAGGACGAATATAAGGTGCCCGACGCAGCAATAGACCCTTGGTGACAAGTCGGCTGAATGACGATGTATTGAATCTCGACGCAATTTGAATGTTCCATCGTCATTAGGAGGCCCTGTACGTTACAATTAACTATCAGCTTCGCGTCGGATTCTAAATCTTAGACTCACAGGAGAAGAACCATGTGGTGCCAGAGGCAGCAATATCACCTTGGAGACAATTCGGCTGGAGGACGATGTATAGAATCTCGACGCAATTTGAGTGTTCCATCGTCATTGGGAGGCCCTGAACGTTACAATTAACTATCAGTTATGCGTCGGATTCGAAAATCTAGAGTCACAGTAGAACGACCATAAGGTGCCCGAATCAGCAATAGACCATTGGAGAAAAGTCGGCTGGTGTTCGATGTATTGAATCTCGACGCAATTTGAGTGTTCCATCGTCATTAGGAGGCCCTGAACGTTACAATTAACTATAAGTTTTGCGTCGGATTCTAAAATCTAGACTCACAGGAGAACGACCATAAGGTGCCCGAGGCAGCAATAGACCCTTGGAGACAAGCCGGCTGAAGGACGATGTATTGAATCTCGACGCAATTTGAGTGTTCCATCATCCTTAGGAGGCCCTGAACGTTACAATTAACTATCAGTTTCGCGTCGCATTCGAAAATCTAGACTCACAGGAGACAGACCATATAGTGCACGAGGCAGCAATATCCCCTTGGAGACAAGTCGGCTGGAGGACGATGTATTGAATCTCGACGAAATTTGAGTGTTCCATCGTCATTAGGAGGCCCTGAACGTTACAATTAACTATCAGTTTCGCGTCGGATTCGAAAAACTAGACTCACATGAGACAGACCACATGGTGCCCGAGGCAGCTATAGACCCTTGGAGACAAGTCGGCTAGAGGACGATGAATTGAATCTCGACGCATGTTGAGTGTTCCATCGTCATTAGGAGGCCCTGATCGTCACAATTAACTAACAGTTTTGCGTCGGATTCGAAAATCTAGGCTCGCAGGAGACAGACCATATGGTGCCCGAGGCAGCAATATCCCCTTGGAGACAAGTCCGCTGGAGGACGATGTATTGAATCTCGACGCAATTAGAGTGTTCCATCGTCATAAGGAGGCCCTGAACGTTACAATTAACTATGAATTTTGCGTCGGATTCGATAATCTAGACCTTCAGGAGAACGACCTTAAGGTGCCCGAGGCAGCAATAGACCCTTGGAGACAAGTCGGCTGATGGACGATGTTTTGAATTTGGACGCAATTTGAGTGTTCCATCGTCATTAGGTGCCCCTGCACGTTACAATTAGCTATCAGCTTCGCGTCGGATTCAAAAGTCTAGACTCACAGGAGGCAGCAATATCACCTTGGAGACAGTTCGGCTGGAGGACGATGTATTGAATCTCGACGTAATTTGAGTGTTCCATCATCATTAGGAGGCCCTGAAAGTTACAATTAACTCAGTTATGCGTCGGATTCGAAAATCTAAACTCACAGGACCATAAGGTGCCCGAGGCAGCAATATCTCCTTGGAGATGAGACGGCTGGAGGACGATATATTGAATCTCGACGCAATTTGAGGGTTCCATCGCCATTAGGAGGCCGTGATCGTCACAATTAACTAACAGTTTTGCGTCGGATTGGATAATCTAGGCTCACAGGAGACGGACCATAAGGTGCCCACGGCTGCAATATCCCTTTGGAGATAAGTCGGCTGGAGGACGATGTATAGAATCTCGACGCAATTTGAGTGTTCCATCGTCATTAGGAGGCCCTGAATGATACAATTAACTATCAGTTATGCGTCGGATTCGAAAATCTAGAGTCACAGTAGAACGATCATTAGGTGCCCGAGGCAGCAATAGACCCTTGGAGACAAGTCGGCTGGTGTCCGATGTATTGAATCTCGACGCAATTTGAGTGTTCCATCGTCATTAGGAGGCCCTGAACGTTACAATTAACTATCAGTTTTGCGTCGGATTCTAAAATCTAGACTCACAGGAGAACGACCATAAGGTGCCCGAGGCAGCAATAGACCCTTGGAGACAAGCCGGCTGAAGGACGATGTAATGAATCTCGACGCAATTTGAGTGTTCCATCGTCCTTAGGAGGCCATGTACGTTACAATTAACAATCAGTTTCGCGTCGCATTCGAAAATCTAGACTCACAGGAGACAGACCATATAGTAACGAGGCAGCAATATCCCCTTGGAGACAAGTCGGCAGGAGGACGATGTATTGAATCTCGACGCAATTTGTGTGTCCCCTCGTCATTAGGAGACCCTGAACGTTTCAATTAACTAACAGTTATGCGTCGGATTCGAAAATCTAAACTTACGGGAGGACGACCATAAGGTGCCCGAGGCAGCAATATCCCCTTGGAGGCAAGTCGGCTGGAGGACGATGTATTGAATCTCGACGCAATTTGAGTGTTCCATCGTCATTAGGAGGCCCCGAACGTTACAATTAACTAGCAGTTTTGCGTCAGATTCGAAAATTTAGGCTCACAGGAGAAAGACGATTAGGTATCACACGCAGCAATAGACCCTTGGAGACAAGTCGGCTGGAGGCCGATGTATTGAATCTCGACGCAATTTGAGTGTTCCATCGTCATTAAGAGGCCCTGAACGTTACAATTAACTATACGTCTCGCGTCGGATTCGAAAATCTAGACTCACAGAAGACGGACCATAAGGTGCCCGAGGCAGCAATAGACGTTTAGAGACAAGTCGGCTGAAGGACGAAGTATTGAATCTCGACGCAATTTGAATGTTCCATCGTCATTAAGAGGCCCTGAACGTTACAATTAACTATCAGTTTCGCGTCGGATTCGAAAATCTAGACTCACAGAAGACGGACCATAAGGTGCCCGAGGCAGCAATATCCCCTTGGAGACAAGTCGGCTGAAGGACGATGTACTGCATCCCGACACAATTTGAGTGTTCCATCGTCATTACGAGGCCCTGAACGTTACGATTAACTATAAGTTTTGCATCGGATTCGAAAATCTAAACTCACAGGAGACGGACCATAAGGTGCCCGAGGCAGCAATATCCCCATGGAGACAAGTCGGCTGGAGGACGATGTATTGAATCTCGACGCAATTTGAGTGTTTCATCGTCATTAGGCTGCCTTGAACGTTACAATTAACTATCAGTTTCGCGTCGGATTCGAAACATTAGACTCACAGGAGACATACCATATGGTGCCCGAGGCAGCAATAGACCCTTGGAGACAAGTCGGCTAGAGGACGATGTATTGAATCTCGACGCATGTTGAGTGTTCCACCGTCATTAGGAGGCCCTGATCGTCACAATTAACTAACAGTTTTGCGACGGATTCGCGAATCTAGGCTCACAGGAGACGGACCATATGGTGCCCGAGGCAGCAATATCCCCTTGGAGACAAGTCCGCTGGAGGACGATGTATTGAATCTCGACGCAATTTGAGTGTTCCATCGTCATTAGGAGGCCTTGAACGTTACAATTAACTATCAGTTTCGCGTCGGATTCGAAAATCTAGACCCACAGGAGTCGGACCATACGGTGCCCGAGGCAGCAATATCCCCTTGGAGACAAATCGGCTGGAGGACGATGTATTGAATCTCGACGCAATTTGAGTGTTCCATCTCATTAGGAGGCCCTGAAAGTTACTATTAACCATCAGTTTTGCGTCGGATTCGAAAATCTAGACTAACAGGAGGACAACCATAAGGTGATCAAAGCAGCAATAGACCATTGGAGACAAGTCGGCCGAAGGACGATGTATTGAATCTCGACACAATTTGAGTGTTCCATCGTCATTAGGATGCCCTGAACGTTACAACTAACTATCAGTTTTGCGTCGGATTCGAAAATCTAGACTCACAGGAGTGAGACCATATGGTGCCCGAGGCAGCAATAGACCCTTGGAGACAAGTCGGCTGGTGGATGATGTATTGAATCTCGACGCAATTTGAGTGTTCCATCGTCATTAGGATGCCATGAACGTTACAATTAACTATCGGTTTTGCGTCGGTTTCGAAAATCTAGGCTCACAGGAGCACGACCATAAGGTGCACGAGGCATCAATAGACCCTTGGAGACAAGCCGGCTGAAGGACGATGTATTGAATCTCGACCCTATTTGAGTGTTCCATCGTCCTTAGGAGGCCCTGAACGTTACAATTAGCTATCAGTTTTGCGTCGCATTCGAAAATCTAGACTCACAGGAGACAGACCATATAGTGCACGAGGCAGCAATATCCCCTTGGAGACAAGTCGGTTGGAGGACGATGTATTGAATCTCGACGAAATTCGAGTGTTCCATCGTCATTAGGAGGCCCTGATCGTCACAATTAACTATTAGTTTTGCGTCGGATTCGAAATTCTAGACTCACAGGAGACGGACCACATGGTGCCCGAGGCAGCAATATCCCCTGTGAGACAAGTCGGCTGGAGGAAGATGTACTGAATCTCGACGCAATTTGAGTGTCCCCTCGTCATTAGGAGGCTCTGAACGTTTCAATTAACAATCAGTTATTTGTCGGATTCAAAAATCTAAACTTACGGGAGGACGACCATAAGGTGCCCGAGGCAGCAATATCCAGTTGGAGGCAAGTCGGCTGGAGGACGATGTATTGAATCTCGACGCAATTTGATTGTTCCATCGTCATTAGGTGGCCCTCATCGTAACAATTAACTAACAGTTTTGCGTCTCGAAAATCTAGGCTCACAGGAGTCGGACCATATGGTGCCCGAGGCAGCAATATCCCCTTGGAGACAAGTCCGCTGGAGGACGATGTATTGAATCTCGACGCAATTTGAGTGTTCCATCGTCATTAGGAGGCCCTGAACGTTACAATTAACTAGCACTTTTGCGTCAGATTCGAAATTCTAAGGTCATAGGAGAGCGAACATTAGGTATCACAGGCAGAAATAGACCCTTGGAGACAAGTCGGCTGAAGGACGATATATTGAATCTCGACGCAATTTGAGTGTTCCATCGTCATTAGGAGGCCCTGAACGTTACAATTAACTATCAGTTTCGCGTCGGATTCGAAAATCTAGACCCACAGGAGTCGGACCATACGGTGCCCGAGGCAGCAATATCCCCTTGGAGACAAGTCGGCTGGAGGACGATGTATTGAATCTCGACTCAATTTGAGTGTTCCATCGTCATTAGGAGGCCCTGAAAGTTACTATTAACTATCAGTTTTGCGTCGGATTCGAAAATCTAGACTAACAGGAGGACGACCACAAGGTGCCCAAAGCAGCAATAGACCTTTGGAGACAAGTCGGCTGAAGGACGATGTATTGAATCTCGACGCAATTTGACTGTTCCTTCGTCATTAGGATGCCCTGAACGTTACAATTAACTATCAGTTTTGCGTCGGATTCGAAAATCTAGGCTCACAGGAGCACGACCATAAGGTGCCCGAGGCAGCAATATCCCCTTGGAGACAAGTCGGCTGGAGGAAGATGTATTGAATCTCGACGCAATTTGAGTGTCCCCTCGTCATTAGGAGGCTCTGAACGTTTCAATTAACTATCAGTTATGCGTCGGATTCAAACATCTAAACTTACGGGAGGACGACCATAAGGTGCCCGAGGCAGCAATATCCAGTTGGAGGCAAGTCGGCTGGAGGACGATGTATTGAATCTCGACGCAATTTGATTGTTCCATCGTCATTAGGTGGCCCTCATCGTCACAATTAACTAACAGTTTTGCGTCTCGAAAATCTAGGCTCACAGGAGTCGGACCATATGGTGCCCGAGGCAGCAATATCCCCTTGGAGACAAGTCCGCTGGAGGACGATGTGTTGAATCTCGACGCAATTTGAGTGTTCTATCGTCATTAGGAGGCCCTGAACGTTACAATTAACTAGCACTTTTGCGTCAGATTCGAAATTCTAAGGTCATAGGAGAACGAACATTAAGTATCACAGGCAGCAATAGACCCTTGGAGACATGTCAGCTGAAGGACGATATATTGAATCTCGACGCAATTTGAGTGTTCCATCGTCATTAGGAGGCCCTGAACGTTACAATTAACGAACAGTTTTGCGTCTGATTCGAAAATCTAGGCTCACAGGAGACGGAACATATGGTGCCCGAGGCAGCAATATCCCCTTGGAGACAAGTCCGCTGGAGGACGATGTATTGAATCTCGACGCAATTTGAGTGTTCCATCGTCCTTAGGAGGCCCTGAACGTTACAATTAACTAGCACTTTTGCGTCAGATTCGAAATTCTAAGCTCATAGGAGAACGAACATTAGGTATCACAGGCAGCTATAGACCCTTGGAGACAAGTCGGCTGGAGGCCGATGTATTGAATATCGACGCAATTTGAGTGTTCCATCGTCATTAAGAGGCCCTGAACGTTACAATAAACTATGTTTCGCGTCGGATTCGAAAACCTAGACTCACAGAAGACGGACCATAAGGTGCCCGAGGCAGCAATATCCCCTTGGAGACAAGTCGGCTGGAGGACGATGTATTGCATCTCAACGCAATTTGAGTGTTCCATCGTCATTACGAGGCCCTGAACGTTACGATTAACTATCAGTTATGCGTCGGATTCGAATATCTAAACTCACAGGAGACGGATCATATGGTGCCCGAGGCAGCAATATCCCCTTGGAGACAAGTCCGCTGGAGGACGATGTATTGAATCTCGACGCAATTTGAGTGTTCCATCGTCATTAGGAGGCCCTGAACGTTACAATTAACTATCAGTTTCGCGTCGGATTCGAAAATCTAGACCCACAGGAGTCGGACCATACGGTGCCCGAGGCAGCAATATCCCCTTGGAGACAAGTCGGCTGGAGGACGATGTATTGAATCTCGACTCAATTTGAGTGTTCCATCGTCATTAGGAGGCCCTGAAAGTTAATATTAACTATCAGTTTTGCGTCGGATTCGAAAATCTAGACTAACAGGAGGACGACCACAAGGTGCCCAAAGCAGCAATAGACCTTTGGAGACAAGTCGGCTGAAGGACGATGTATTGAATCTCGACGCAATTTGAGTGTTCCATCGTCATTAAGTGGCCCTCATCGTCACAATTAACTAACAGTTTTGCGTCGGATTCGAAAATCTAGGCTCACAGGAGGCGGTCCATATGGTGCCCGAGGCAGCAATATACCCTTGGAGACAAGTCCGCTGGAGGACGATGTATTGAATCTCGACGCAATTTGAGTGTTCCATCGTCATTAGGAGGCCCTGAACGTTACAATTAACTATCAGTTATGCGTCGGATTCGAAAATCTAAACTCACGGGAGAACGACCATAAGCTGCCCGAGGTAGCAATATCCCCTTGGAGACAAGTCGGATGGAGGACGATGTATTGAATCTCGACGCAATTCGAGTGTTCCATCGTCATTAGGGGACCTGATCGTCACAATTAACTATTAGTTTTGCGTCGGATTCGAAAATCTAGACTCACAGGAGACGGACTATAAGGTGCCCGAGGCAACAATATCCCCTTGGAGACAAGTCGGCTTGAGGAAGATGTATTGAATCTCGACGCAATTTGAGTGTCCCCTCGTCATTAGGAGGCCCTGAACGTTTCAATTAACTATCAGTTATGCGTCGGATTCAAAAATCTAAACTTACGGGAGGACGACCATAAGGTGCCCGAGGCAGCAATATCCCCTTGGAGGCAAGTCGGCTGGAGGACGATGTATTGAATCTCGACGCAATGTGATTGTTCCATCGTCATTAGGTGGCCCTCATCGTCACAATTAACTAACAGTTTTGCGTCGGATTCGAAAATCTAGGCTCACAGGAGGCGGTCCATATGGTGCCCGAGGCAGCAATATACCCTTGGAGACAAGTCCGCTGGAGGACGATGTATTGAATCTCGACGCAATTTGAGTGTTCCATCGTCATTAGGAGGCCCTGAACGTTACAATTAACTAGCACTTTTGCGTCAGATTCGAAAATCTAGGCTCATTGGAGAAAGAACATTAGGTATCACAGGCAGCAATAGACCCTTGGAGACAAGTCGGCTGGAGGCCGATGTATTGAATATCGACGTAATTTGAGTGTTCCATCGTCATTACAAGGCCCTGAACGTTACGATTAACTATCAGTTATGCGTCGGATTCGAAAATCTAAACTCACAGGAGACGGACCATATGGTGCCCGAGGCAGCAATATCCCCTTGGAGACAAGTCCGCTGGAGGACGATGCATTGAATCTCGACGCAATTTGAGTGTTCCATCGTCATTAGGAGGCCCTGAACGTTACAATTAACTATCAGTTTCGCGTCGGATTCGAAAATCTAGACTAACAGGAGTCGGACCATACGGTGCCCGAGGCAGCAATATCCCCTTGGAGACAAGTCGGCTGGAGGACGATGTATTGAATCTCGACTCAATTTGAGTGTTCCATCGTCATTTAGAGGCCCTGAAAGTTACTATTAACTATCAGTTTTGCTTCGGATTCGAAAATCTAGACTAACAGGAGGACGACTATAAGATGCCCAAAGCAGCAATAGACCTTTGGAGACAAATCGGCTGAAGGACGATGTATTGAATCTCGACGCAATTTGACTGTTCCTTCGTCATTAGGATGCCCTGAACGTTACAATTAACTATCAGTTTCGCGTCGGATTCGAAAATCTAGACTCACAGGAGTGAGACCACATGGTGCCCGAGGCAGCAATAGACCCTTGGAGACAAGTCTGCTGGTGTATGATGTATTGAATCTCGACGCAATTTGAGTGTTCCATCGTCATTAGGATGCCATGAACGTTACAATTAACTATCAGTGTAGCGTCGGATTCGAAAATCTAGGCTCACAGGAGCACGACAATAAGGTGCACGACGCAGCAATAGACCCTTGGAGACAAGTCGGCTGAAGGACTATGTGTTGAATCTCGACGAAATTTGAGTGTTCTATCGTCATTAGGAGGCCCTGAACGTTACAATTAACTATTAGTTTCGCGTCGGATTCGAAAGTCTAGACTCACAGGAGACAGACCATTTGGTGCCCGAGGCAGCAATATCCCCTTGGAGACAAGTCGGCTGGAGGACGATGTATTGAATCTCGACGTAATTTGAGTGTTCCATCGTCAGTAGGATGCCCTAAACGTTACTATTAACTATCAGTTTCGCGTCGGATTCGAAAACCTAGACTCACAGAAGTGAGACCATATGGTGCCCGAGGTAGCAATAGACCCTTGGAGGCAAGTCGGCTGGTGGCCGATGTATTTAATCTCGACGCAATTTGTGTGTTCCATCGTCATTAGGATGCCATGAACGTTACAATTAACTATCAGTTTTGCGTTGGATTCGAAAATCTAGGCTCACAGGAGCACGACAATAAGGTGCACGACGCAGCAATAGACCCTTGGAGACAAGTCGGCTGAAGGACGATGTATTGAATCTCGACGCAATTTGAGTGTATCATCGTCATTAGGAGGCCCTGAACGTTACAATTAACCATCAGTTTCGCGTCGGATTCGAAAATCTAGACTCACAGGAGGCAGACCATATGGTGCCCGAGGCTGCAATATACCCTTGGAGACAAGTCGACTGGAGGACGATGTATTGAATCTCGACGCAATTTGAGTGTTCCATCGCTTTAGGTAGCCCTGAACGTTGCAAGTAACTATGAGTTTTGCGTCGGATTCGACAATCTAGACATACAGGAGTTCGACCATAAGGTGCCCGAGGCAGCAATATCCCCTCGGAGACAAGTCTGCTGGAGGACAATGTATTGCATCTCGACGCAATTTGAGTGTTCCATCGTCATTACGAGGCCCTGAACGTTACGATTAACTATCAGTTATGCGTCGGATTCGGAAATCTAGACTCACAGAAGACGGACCATAAGGAGCCCGAGGCAGCAATATCCTCTTGGAGACAAGTCGGCTGGAGGACGATGTATTGCATCTCGACGCAATTTGAGTGTTCCATCGTCATTACGGGGCCCTGAACGTTACAATTAACTATCAGTTATGCGTCGGATTCGAAAATCTAAAGTCACAGGAGACGGACCATAAGGTGCCCGAGGCAGCAATATCCCCTTGGAGACAAGTCGGCTGGAGGACGATGTATTGAATCTCGACGCAATTTGATTGTTCCATCGTCATTAGGTGGCCCTCATCGTCACAATTAACTAACAGTTTTGCGTCGGATTCGAAAATCTAGGCTCACAGGAGCACGACAATAAGGTGCACGACGCAGCAATAGACCCTTGGAGACAAGTCGGCTGAAGGACTATGTATTGAATCTCGACGCAATTTGAGTGTTCCATCGTCATTAGGAGGCCCTGAACGTTACAATTAACTATTGGTTTCGCGTCGGATTCGAAAATCTAGACTCACAGGAGACAGACCATTTGGTGCCCGAGGCAGCAATATCCCCTTGGAGACAAGTCGGCTGGAGGACGATGTATTGAATCTCGACGTAATTTGAGAGTTCCATCGTCAGTAGGATGCCCTAAACGTTACTATTAACTATCAGTTTCGCGTCGGATTCGAAAACCTAGACTCACAGAAGTGAGACCATATGGTGCCCGAGGTAGCAATAGACCCTTGGAGGCAAGTCGGCTGGAGGACGATGTATTGAATCTCGACGCAATTTGATTGTTCCATCGTCATTAGGTGGCCCTCATCGTCACAATTAACTAACAGTTTTGCGTCGGATTCGAAAATCTAGGCTCACAGGAGCACGACAATAAGGTGCACGACGCAGCAATAGACCCTTGGAGACAAGTCGGCTGAAGGACTATGTATTGAATCTCGACGCAATTTGAGTGTTCCATCGTCATTAGGAGGCCCTGAACGTTACAATTAACTATTGGTTTCGCGTCGGATTCGAAAATCTAGACTCACAGGAGACAGACCATATGGTGCCCGAGGCAGGAATAGACCCTTGGAGACAAGTCGGCTGGTGGCCGATGTACTGAATCTCGACGCAATTTGAGTGTTCCATCGTCATTAGGATGCCATGAACGTTACAATTAACTATCGGTTTTGAGTCAGATTGGAAAATCTAGACTCACGGAGTCGGACCATACGGTGCCGGAGACAGCAATATCCCCTTGGAGACAAGTCGGCTGGAGGACGATGTATTGAATCTCGACGCAATTTGAGTGTTCCATCGTCATTAGGAGGCCCAGTACGTTTCAATTAACTATCAGTTTTGCGTCGGATTCGACAATCTAGACATACAGGAGAACGACCATAAGGTGCCAGAGGCAGCAATATACCCTTGGAGACACGTCTGCTGGAGGACGATGTATTGAATCTCGACGCAATTTGAGTGTTCCATCGTCATTAGGAGGCCCTGAACGCTACAATTTACTGTCAGTTTCGCATTGGATTCGAAAATCTAGACTCACAGGAGGATGACCATAAGGTGCCCGAAGCAGCAATAGTTCTTTTGAGACAAGCCGGCTGAAGGAAGATGTATTGCATCTCGACGCAATTTGAGTGTTCCATCTTCATTAGGAGGCCATGAACGTTTCAATTAACTATCAGTTTTGCGTCGGATTCGACAATCTAGAAACACAGGAGGATGACCATAAGGTGCCCGAGGCAGCAATAGACCTTTTGAGACAAGTCGGCTGCAGGACGATGTATTGAATCTCGACGCAATTTGAGTGTTCCATCGCCATTAAGAGGCCCTGAACGTTACAATTAACTATCAGTTTCGCGTCGGATTCGAAAATCTAGACTCACAGAAGACGGACCATTAGGTGCCCGAGGCAGCAATATCCCCTTGGAGACAAGTCGGCTGGAGGACGATGTATTGCATCTCGACGCAAATTGAGTGTTCCATCGTCATTACGAGGCCCTGAACGTTACGATTAACTATCAGTTATGCGTCGGATTCGAGAATCTAAATTCACAGGAGACGGACCATAAGGTGCCCGAGGCAGCAATATCCCCTTGGAGACAAGTCCGCTGGAGGACGATGTATTGAATCTCGACGCAATGTGAGTGTTCCATCGTCATTAGGAGGCCCCGAACGTTACAATTAACTATCAGTTTCGCGTCGGATTCGAAAATCTAGACTCACAGGATTCTTACCATACGGTGCCCGAGGCAGCAATATCCCCTTGGAGACATGACGGCTGGAGGACGATGTATTGAATCTCGACGCAATTTGAGAGTTCCATCAACATTAGGAGGCCCTGAAAGTTACAATTAACTATCAGTTTTGCGTCGGATTCGAAAATCTAGACTCACAGGAGAACGACCTAAAGGTGCCCGAAGCAGCAATATACCTTTGGAGACAAGTCGGCTGAAAGACGATGTATTGAATCTCGACGCAATTTGAGTGTTCCATCGTCATTAGGAGGCCCTGAACGGTACAATTAGCTATCAGTTTCGCGTCGGATTCGAAAATCTGGACTCACAGGAGACAGACCATTTGGTGCCCGAGGCAGCAATATCACCTTGGAGACAAGTTGGCTGGAGGACGATGTATGTATTCTCGACGCATTTTGTGTGTTCCATCATCATTAGGAGGCCCTGAACGTTTCAATTAACTATCAGTTTTGCGTCGGATTCGACTATCTAGACATACAGGAGAGCGACCATAAGGTGCCCAAGGCAGCAATATACCCTTCGAGACAAGTCGGCTGGAGGACGATGTATTGAATCTCGACGCAATTTGAGTGTTCCATCGTCATTAGGATGCCCTGAACGTTACAATTAACCATCAGTTTGGCGTCGGATTCGAAAATCTAGACTCACAGGAGAAGGTGCCACAGGCAGCAATAGACCCTTGGAAACAAGTCGGCTGGTGGCCGATGTATTGTATCTCGACGCAATTTGAGTGTTCCATCGTCATTAGGAGGCCCTGAACGTTACAATTAATTATCAGTTTTGCGTCGGATTCGAAAATCTAGACTCACAGGTGGACGACCATAAGGTGCCCGATGCAGCAATAGACCTTTGGATACAAGTCGGCTGAAGGACGATGTATTGAATCTCGACGCAATTTGAGTGTTCCGTCGTCATTAGGAGGCCCTGAAAGTTACAATTAACTATCAGTTATGCGTCGGATTCGAAAATCTAAACTCACAGGAGAACGACGATAAGGTGCCTGAGGCAGCAATATCCACTTGGAGACAAGTCGGCTGGATGACGATGTATTGAATCTCGACGCAATTTGTGTGTTCCATCGTCATTAGGAGGCCCTGATCGTCACACATAACTAACAGTTTTGCGTCAGATTCTAAAATCTAGGCTCACAGGAGACGTACCATATAGGTGCCCGAGGCAGCAATATACCCTTCGCGACAAGTTGGCTGGAGGACGATGTATTGAATCTCGACGCAATTTGAGTGTTCCATCGTCATTAGGATGCCCTGAACTTTACAATTAACTATCAGTTTGGCGTCGGATTCGAAAATCTAGACTCACAGGAGAAGGTGCCACAGGCAGCAATAGACCCTTGGAAACAAGTCGGCTGGTTGCCGATGTATTGTATCTCGACGCAATTTGAGTGTTCCATCGTCATTAGGAGGCCCTGGACGTTACAATTAACTATCAGTTTTGCGTCGGATTCGAAAATCTAAACTCACAGGAGAACGACCATAAGGTGCCCGAGGCAGCATTAGACCTTTGGAGACAAGTCGACTGAAGGACGATGTATTGAATCTCGACACTTTTTGAGTGTTCCATCGTCATTAGTAGGGCGTGAACGTTACAATTAAGTATCAGTTTCGCGTCGGATTCGAAAACCTAGACTCACAGAAGTGAGACCATATGGTGCCCGAGGTAGCAATAGACCCTTGGAGGCAAGTCGGCTGGTGGCCGATGTATTTAATCTCGACGCAATTTGAGTGTTCCATCGTCATTAGGATGCCATGAACGTTACAATTAACTATCAGTTTTGCGTCGGATTCGAAAATCTAAACTCACAGGAGCACGACCATAGGGTGCCCGAGGCAGCAACAGACCCTTGGTGACAAGTCGACTGAAGGACGATGTATTGAATCTCGACGCAATTTGAGTGTATCATCGTCATTAGGAGGCCCTGAACGTTACAATTAACCATCAGTTTCGCGTCGGATTCGAAAATCTAGACTCACAGGAGGCAGACCATATGGTGCCCGAGGCAGCAATATACCCTTGGAGACAAGTCGACTGGAGGACGATGTATTGAATCTCGACGCAATTTGAGTGTTCCATCGCTTTAGGTAGCCCTGAACGTTACAAGAAATTATGAGTTTTGCGTCGGATTCGACAATCTAGACATACAGGAGTTCGACCATAAGGTGCCCGAGGCAGCAATATCCCCTCGGAGACAAGTCTGCTGGAGGACGATGTATTGCATCTCGACGCAATTTGAGTGTTCCATCGTCATTACGAGGCCCTGAACGTTACGATTAACTATCAGTTATGCGTCGGATTCGGAAATCTAGACTCACAGAAGACGGACCATAAGGAGCCCGAGGCAGCAATATCCCCTTGGAGACAAGTCGGCTGGAGGACGTTGTATTGCATCTCGACGCAATTTGAGTGTTCCATCGTCATTACGAGGCCCTGAACGTTACAATTAACTATCAGTTATGCGTCGGATTCGAAAATCTAAAGTCACAGGAGACGGACCATAAGGTGCCCGAGGCAGCAATATCCCCTTGGAGACAAGTCCGCTGGAGGACGATGTATTGAATCTCGACGCAATTTGAGTGTTCCATCGTCATTAGGAAGCCCTGAACGTTACAATTAACTATCAGTTTCGCGTCGGATTCGAAAATCTAGACTCACAGGAGTCGGACCATACGGTGCCCGAGGCAGCAATATCCCCTTGGAGACAAGTCGGCTGGAGGACGAAGTATTGAATCTCGACGCAATTTGAGTGTACCTTCGACCTTAGAATGCCCTGAACGTTACAATTAACTATCATTTTCGCGTCGGATTCGAAAATCTAGACTCACAGGTGTGAGACCATATGGTGCCCGAGGCAGGAATAGACCCTTGGAGACAAGTCGGCTGGTGGCCGATGTACTGAATCTCGACGCAATTTGAGTGTTCCATCGTCATTAGGATGCCATGAACGTTACAATTAACTATCGGTTTTGAGTCAGATTGGAAAATCTAGACTCACAGGAGTCGGACCATACGGTGCCGGAGACAGCAATATCCCCTTGGAGACAAGTCGGCTGGAGGACGATGTACTGAATCTCGACGCAATTTGAGTGTTCCATCGTCATTAGGAGGCCCAGTACGTTTCAATTAACTATCAGTTTTGCGTCGGATTCGACAATCTAGACATACAGGAGAACGACCATAAGGTGCCAGAGGCAGCAATATACCCTTGGAGACACGTCTGCTGGAGGACGATGTATTGAATCTCGACGCAATTTGAGTGTTCCATCGTCATTAGGAGGCCCTGAACGCTACAATTTACTGTCAGTTTCGCATTGGATTCGAAAATCTAGACTCACAGGAGGATGACCATAAGGTGCCCGAAGCAGCAATAGTTCTTTTGAGACAAGCCGGCTGAAGGAAGATGTATTGCATCTCGACGCAATTTGAGTGTTCCATCTTCATTAGGAGGCCATGAACGTTTCAATTAACTATCAGTTTTGCGTCGGATTCGACAATCTAGAAACACAGGAGGATGACCATAAGGTGCCCGAGGCAGCAATAGACCTTTTGAGACAAGTCGGCTGCAGGACGATGTATTGAATCTCGACGCAATTTGAGTGTTCCATCGCCATTAAGAGGCCCTGAACGTTACAATTAACTATCAGTTTCGTGTCGGATTCGAAAATCTAGACTCACAGAAGACGGACCATTAGGTGCCCGAGGCAGCAATATCCCCTTGGAGACAAGTCGGCTGGAGGACGATGTATTGCATCTCGACGCAAATTGAGTGTTCCATCGTCATTACGAGGCCCTGAACGTTACGATTAACTATCAGTTATGCGTCGGATTCGAGAATCTAAATTCACAGGAGACGGACCATAAGGTGCCCGAGGCAGCAATATCCCCTTGGAGACAAGTCCGCTGGAGGACGATGTATTGAATCTCGACGCAATGTGAGTGTTCCATCGTCATTAGGAGGCCCCGAACGTTACAATTAACTATCAGTTTCGCGTCGGATTCGAAAATCTAGACTCACAGGATTCTTACCATACGGTGCCCGAGGCAGCAATATCCCCTTGGAGACATGACGGCTGGAGGACGATGTATTGAATCTCGACGCAATTTGAGAGTTCCATCAACATTAGGAGGCCCTGAAAGTTACAATTAACTATCAGTTTTGCGTCGGATTCGAAAATCTAGACTCACAGGAGAACGACCTAAAGGTGCCCGAAGCAGCAATATACCTTTGGAGACAAGTCGGCTGAAAGACGATGTATTGAATCTCGACGCAATTTGAGTGCTCCATCGTCATTAGGAGGCCCTGAACGGTACAATTAGCTATCAGTTTCGCGTCGGATTCGAAAATCTGGACTCACAGGAGACAGACCATATGGTGCCCGAGGCAGCAATATCACCTTGGAGACAAGTCGGCTGGAGGACGATGTATGTAATCTCGACGCATTTTGTGTGTTCCATCATCATTAGGAGGCCCTGAACGTTTCAATTAACTATCAGTTTTGCGTCGGATTCGACTATCTAGACATACAGGAGAGCGACCATAAGGTGCCCGAGGCAGCAATATACCCTTCGAGACAAGTCGGCTGGAGGACGATGTATTGAATCTCGACGCAATTTGAGTGTTCCATCGTCATTAGGATGCCCTGAACGTTACAATTAACCATCAGTTTGGCGTCGGATTCGAAAATCTAGACTCACAGGAGAAGGTGCCACAGGCAGCAATAGACCCTTGGAAACAAGTCGGCTGGTGGCCGATGTATTGTATCTCGACGCAATTTGAGTGTTCCATCGTCATTAGGAGGCCCTGAACGTTACAATTAATTATCAGTTTTGCGTCGGATTCGAAAATCTAGACTCACAGGTGGACGACCATAAGGTGCCCGATGCAGCAATAGACCTTTGGATACAAGTCGGCTGAAGGACGATGTATTGAATCTCGACGCAATTTGAGTGTTCCGTCGTCATTAGGAGGCCCTGAAAGTTACAATTAACTATCAGTTATGCGTCGGATTCGAAAATCTAAACTCACAGGAGAACGACGATAAGGTGCCTGAGGCAGCAATATCCACTTGGAGACAAGTCGGCTGGATGACGATGTATTGAATCTCGACGCAATTTGTGTGTTCCATCGTCATTAGGAGGCCCTGATCGTCACACATAACTAACAGTTTTGCGTCAGATTCTAAAATCTAGGCTCACAGGAGACGTACCATATAGGTGCCCGAGGCAGCAATATACCCTTCGCGACAAGTTGGCTGGAGGACGATGTATTGAATCTCGACGCAATTTGAGTGTTCCATCGTCATTAGGATGCCCTGAACTTTACAATTAACTATCAGTTTGGCGTCGGATTCGAAAATCTAGACTCACAGGAGAAGGTGCCACAGGCAGCAATAGACCCTTGGAAACAAGTCGGCTGGTTGCCGATGTATTGTGTCTCGACGCAATTTGAGTGTTCCATCGTCATTAGGAGGCCCTGGACGTTACAATTAACTATCAGTTTGCGTCGGATTCGAAAATCTAAACTCACAGGAGAACGACCATAAGGTGCCCGAGGCAGCATTAGACCTTTGGAGACAAGTCGACTGAAGGACGATGTATTGAATCTCGACTCTTTTTGAGTGTTCCATCGTCATTAGTAGGGCCTGAACGTTACAATTAAGTATCAGTCTCGCGTCGGATTCGAAAATCTACACTCACAGGAGACGGACCATATGGTGCCCGAGGCAGCAATATCCCCTTGGAGACATGTCGGCTGGAGGACGATGTATTGAATCTCGACGCAATTTGAGTGTTCCATCTTCATTACGAGGCCCTGAACGTTACAATTAACTATTAGTTTTGCGTCGGATTCGAAAATCTAAACTCACAGGTGACGAACCATATGGTCCCCGAGGCAGCAATTTCCCCTTGGAGACAAGTCGGCTGGAGGAAGATGTATTGAATCTCGAAGCAATTTGAGTGTTCCATCGTCATTAGGAGGCCTGAACGTTACAATTAACTATCAGTTTTGCGTCGGATTTGAAAATCTAGATTCACAGGAGAACGACCATAAGGTGCCCGAGGCAACAATAGATGCTTGGAGACAAGTCGGCTGAAGGACGATGTATTGAATCTCGACGCAATTTGAGTGTTCCATCGTCATTAGGAGGCCCTGAACGTTACAATCGTCTCGCGTCGGATTGGAAAATCTAGACTCACAGGAGACGGATCATATGCTGCCCGAGGCAGCAATATCCCCTTGGAGACAAGTCGGTTGGAGGACGATATATTGAATCTCGACGCAATTTGAGTGTTCCATCGTCATTAGGAGGCCCTGAACGTTACAATTAGCTATCCGTTTTGCGTCGAATTCGAAAATCTAGACTCACAGGAGAACGATCATAAGGTGCCCGAGGCAGCAATAGACCCTTGGAGACGAGTCGGCTGAACGACGATGTATTGAATCTCGACGCAATTTGAGTGTTCCATCGTCATTAGGAGTCCCTGAACGTGACAATTAACTATCAGTATCCCGTCGGATTCGAAAATCTAGACTCACAGGAGTCGGACTATATGGTGCCCGAGGAACCAATATGCCCTTGGAGACAAGTCGGTTGAAGGACGATGAATTGAATCTCGACGCAATTTGAGTGTTCCATCGTCATTAGGACGCCCTGAACGTTACAATTAACTATCAGATTTGCGTGGGATTTGAAAATCTAGACACACAGGAGAACGTCCATTAGGTGCCCGCTTCAGCAATAGACCCTTGGAGACAAGTCGGCTGAATGACGATGCATTGAATCTCGATGCAATTTGAGTGTCCATCGTCATTAGGAGGCCCTGAACGTTACAATTAAATATCAGTTTCGCGTCTGATTCGAAAATCTAGACTCACAGGAGAAGGACCATATGGTGTCCGAGGCAGCAATATCACCTTGGAGACAAGTCGGCTGGAGGAAGATGTATTGAATCTCGAAGCAATTTGAGTGTTCCATCGTCATTCGGAGGCCATGAACGTAACAATTAATTATCAGTTTTGCGTCGGATTCGAAAATCTAGACTCACAGGAGAACGACCACAAGGTGGCTGAGGCAGGAATATCCCCTAGGAGACAAGTCGGCTGGTTCAGGATGTATTAAATCTCGTCGCAATTTGAGTGTTCCATCGTCATTAGGAGGCGCTGAACGTTACATTTAACTATCAGTTATGCGTCGCGTTCGAAAATCTAGACTCACAGGAGAACGACCATAAGGCGCCAGAGGCAGCATTAGACCCTTGGAGACAAGTCGGCTGGAGGACGATGTATTGAATCTCGACGCAATTTGAGTGTTCCATCGTCATTAGGAGGCCCTGAACGTTACAATCGTCTCGCGTCGGATTGGAAAATCTAGACTCACAGGAGACGGACCATATGGTGCCCGAGGCAGCAATATCCCTTTGGAGACAAGTCGGTTGGAGGACGATATATTGAATCTCGACGCAATTTGAGTGTTCCATCGTCATTAGGAGGCCATGACGTTACAATTAGCTATCCGTTTTGCGTCGGATTCGAAAATGTAGACTCACAGGAGAACGATCATAAGGTGCCCGAGGCAGCAATAGACCCTTGGAGACGAGTCGGCTGAAGGACGATGTATTGAATCTCGACGCAATTTGAGTGTTCCATCGTCATTAGGAGTCCCTGCACGTGACAATTAACTCTCAGTTTCCCGTCGGACTCGAAAATCTAGACTCACAGGAGTCGGACTATATGGTGCCCGAGGAAGCAATATGCCCTTGGAGACAAGTCGGTTGAAGGACGATGAATTGAATCTCGACGCAATTTTAGTGTTCCATCGTCATTAGGACGCCCTGAACGTTACAATTAACTATCAGGCTTGCTTGGGAATGGAAAATCTAGACACACAGGAGAACGTCCATAAGGTGCCCGCGGCAGCAATAGACCCTTGCAGACAAGTCGGCTGAATGACGATGTATTGAATCTCGATGCAATTTGAGTGTCCATCGTCATTAGGAGGCCCTAAACGTTACAATTAAATATCAGTTTCGCGTCTGATTCGAAAATCTAGACTCACAGGAGAAGGACCATATGGTGTCCGAGGCAGCAATATCACCTTGGAGACAAGTCGGCTGGAGAACGATGTATTGAATCTCGACGCAATTTGAGTGTTCCATCGTCATTCGGAGGCCATGAACGTAACAATCAATTATCAGTTTTGCGTCGGATTCGAAAATCTAGACTCACAGGAGAACGACCACAAGGTGGCTGAGGCAGGAATATCCCCTAGGAGACAAGTCGGCTGGAAGACGATGTATTGAATCTCGACGCAATTTGTGAGTTCCATCGTCATTAGGAGGCCCTAAACGTTACAATTAACTGTCAGGTTTGCGTCGGATTCGAAAATCTAGACTCATGTAAGATGAAATGAAGGTGCGGCTAGGCAGCAATAGAACCTTGGAGACAAGTCGGCTGAATGACGATGTATTGATTCTCGACGCAATTTGAGTGTTCCATCGTCATTAGGAGGCCCTGTACGTTACAATTAACTATCAGGTTCGCGTCGGATTCGAAAATCTAGACCCACAAGAGAAGGACAATATGGATCACGAGGCAGTAATAACACCTTGGAGACAAGTCGGGTGGATTACGATGTATTGAATCTCGACGCAATTTGAGTGTTCCATCGTCATTAGGAGGCCCTGAAAGTTACAATTAACTATCAGTTTCGCGTCTGATTCGAAAATCTAGACTCACAGGAGAAGGACCATATGGTGCCCGAGGCAGCAATATCACCTTGGAGGCAAGTCGGCTGGAGAACGATGTATTGAATCTCGACGCAATTTGAGTGTTCCATCGTCAGTAGGAGGCCATGAACGTAACAATTAACTATCAGTTTTGCGTCGGATTCCAAAATCTAGACTCGCAGGAGTACGACCATATGGTGCCCGAGGCAGCAATAGACCCTTGGAGACAAGTCGGCTGAAGGTCGATGTATTGAATCTCGACGCAATTTGAGTGTTCCATCATCATTAGGAGGGCCTGATTGTTACAATTAACCATCAGTTTTGCGTCGGATTCGAAAATCTAGACTCACAGGAGAACGACCACAAGGTGCCCGAGGCAGGAATATCACCTTGGAGACAAGTCGGCTGGAGGACGATGTATTGCATCTCGACGCAATTTGAGTGTTCCATCGTCATTAGGAGGCCCTGTACGTTACAATTATCTATCAGTTTTGCGTCGTATTCGAAAATCTACTCACAGGAGAACAACCATAAGGTGCCTGAGGAGCAATAGACCCAGGATACAAGTCGGCTGAATGACGATGTATTGAATCTCGACGCAGTTTGAGTGTTACTTCGTCATTAGGAGGCCCTGAAAGTTACAATTAACTAACAGTTTCGCGTCGGATTCGAAAATCTAGACTCACTGGAGACGGACCATATGGTGCCCGAGGCAGCAATATACCCTACGAGGCAAGTCAGATGGAGGACGATGTATTGAATCTTGAGGTAATTTGAGTGTTCCATCGTCATTGGGAGGCGCTGAACGTTACAATTAACTATCAGATTTGCGTGGTATTTGAAAATCTAGACTCACAGGAGAACGATCATAAGGTGCCCGAGGCAGCAATAGACCGCTGGAGACAAGTCGTCTGAATGACGATGTATTGAATCTCGAAGCAATTTGTGTGTTCCATCGTCATTAGGAGGACCTCAACGTTACAATTAACTATCAGTTTTGCGTCGGATTCAAAAATCTAGACTCACAGGAGATCGACCATAAGGTGCAGGAGGCAGGAATATCCCCTAGGTGACAAGTCGGCTGGAGGACGATGTATTGAGTCTCGACGCAATTTGAGTGTTCCATCGTCATTAGGAGGCGATGAACGTTACAATTAACCATCAGTTTTGCGTCGGATTCAAAAATCTAGACTCGCAGGAGACGGACGATAAGGTGCCCGAGCCAGCAATATCCCCTTGGAGACAAGTCGGCTGGAGGACGATGTATTGAATCTGGAGGTAATTTGAGTGTTCCATCGTCATTAGGAGGCGCTGAACGTTACAATTAATTATCAGTTTTGCGTCGGACTCGAAAATCTAGACGCACAGGAGCAGGACCATATGGTACCCGAGGCAGCAATATCCCCTTGGAGACAAGTCGGCTGGAGGACGATGTATTGAATCTCGACGCAAATTGAGTGTTCCATCGTCATTAGGAGGCCCTGAACGTTACAATTAACTGTCAATTGTGCGTCGGATTCGTAAATCTAGACTCACAGGCGGACGACCATAAGATCCCCGAGGAAGCAATAGACCCTCGGAGACAAGTCGGCTGAATGACGATGTATTGAATCTCGATGCAATTTGAGTGTTCCATCGTTATTAGGGGGCCATGAACGTAACAATTAACTATCATTTGGGGGACGGATTCGAAAATCTAGACTCACAGGACAACGACCATAAGGTGCCCGAGGCAGGAATATCGCCTAGGAGACAAGTCGGATGGCGTACGATGTATTGAATCTCGACGCAATTTGAGTGATCCAACGTTATTAGGAGGCCATGAGCGTTACAATTAACCAACAGTTTTGCGTCGGATTCGAAAATCTAGACTCACAGGAGACGGAACATATGGTGTCCTAGGCAGGAATATCCCCTTGGAGACAAGTCGGCTGGAAGACGATGTATTGAATCTCGACGCAATTTGAGAGTTCCATTGTCATTAGGAGGCCCTAAACGTTACAATTAACTGTCAGGTTTGCGTCGGATTCGAAAATCTAGACTCACAGGAGAACGACCACAAGGTGGCTGAGGCAGGAATATCCCTTAGGAGACAAGTCGGCTGGTGCACGATGTATTAAATCTCGTCGCAATTGGAGTGTTCCATCGTCATTAGGAGGCGCTGAACGTTACATTTAACTATCAGTTATGCGTCGCGTTCTAAAATCTAGACTCACAGGAGAACGACCATAAGGTGCCAGAGGCAGCAATAGACCCTTGGAGACAAGTCGGCTGGAGGACGATGTATTGAATCTCGACGCAATTTGAGTGTTCCATCGTCATTAGGACGCCCTGAACGTTACAATTAACTATCAGTTCCGCGTCGGTTCCGAAAATCTAAACTCACAGGTGACGGACCATGTGGTGCCCGAGGCAGCAATATCCCCTTGGAGACAAGTCGGCTGGAAGACGATGTATTGAATCTCGACACAATTTGAGAGTTCCATTGTCATTAGGAGGCCATGAACGCAATTAACTATCATTTTTGCGTCGGATTTTAAAATCTTGACTCACAGGAGACGGACCATTGCTGCACGACGCAGCAATATCCCCTTGGAGACAAGTTAGCTGGAGGACGATGTATTGAATCTTGACGCAATTTGAGTGTTCTATCGTCATTAGGAGGCGCTGAACGTTACATTTAACTACCAGTTTCGTGTCGGATTCGAAAATCTAGACTCACAGGAGAAGGACCATATGGTGTCCGAGGCAGCAATATCCCCTTGGAGACAAGTGGGCTGGAGGACGATGTATTGAATCTCGACGCAATTTGAATGTTCCATCGTTATTAGGAGGCCCTGAACGTTACAATTAACTACCAGTTTTGTGTCGGATTCGAAAATTTACTCACAGGAGAACAACCATAAGGTGCCCGAGGAGCAATAGACCCTTGGAGACAAGTCGCCTGGAGGACGATATATTGAATCTCGACGCAATTTGAGCGTTCCATCGTCATTAGGAGGCACTGAACGTTACAACTAACTATCAGATTTGCGTGGTATTTGAAAATCTAGACTCACAGGAGAACGACCATAAGGTGCCCGAGGCAGCAATAGACCGCTGGAGACAAGTCGGCTGAATGGCGATATATTGAATCTCGACGCAATTTGAGCGTTCCATCGTCATTAGGAGGCACTGAACGTTACAACTAACTATCAGATTTGCGTGGTATTTGAAAATCTAGACTCACAGGAGAACGACCATAAGGTGCCCGAGGCAGCAATAGACCGCTGGAGACAAGTCGGCTGAATGACGATGTATTGAATCTCGACGCAATTAGAGTGTTCCATCGTCATTAGGAGGCCCTGAAAATAACAATTAACTATCAGTTTCGCGTCGGATTCGAAATTCTAGACTCACAGAAGAACGACGAGGCAGCAATATCCCCTTGGAGACAAGTCGGCTGGGGGACGATGTATTGAATCTCGACGCAATTTGAGTGTTCCATCGTCATTAGTAGGCCCTGTACGTTACAATTAACTATCAGTTTAGCTTCGGATTCGATAATCTAGACTCACAGGAGTACGACCATAAGGTGCCCGAGGCTGCAATAGACCCTTGGAGACAAGTCGCCTGGAGGACGATATATTGAATCTCGACGCAATTTGAGCGTTCCATCGTCATTAGGAGGCACTGAACGTTACAACTAACTATCAGATTTGCGTGGTATTTGAAAATCTAGACTCACAGGAGAACGACCATAAGGTGCCCGAGGCAGCAATAGAATGCTGGAGACAAGTCGGCTGAATGGCGATGTATTGATTCTCGACGCAATTTGAGTGTTCCATCGTCATTAGGGGGCCCTGTACGTTACAATTAACTATCAGTTTTGCGTCGGATTCGAAAATCTAGACTCACAGGAGGATGACCATATGGTGCCCGTGGCAGCATTATCACCTTGGAGACAAGTCGGATGGAGGACGATGTATTGAATCTCGGCGCAATTTGAGTGTTCCATCGTCATTAGGAGGCCGTGAACGTGACAATTAACTATCAGTTTTGCGTCTGATTCGAAAATCTAGACTCACAGGAGAACGACCATAAGGTGCCCGAGGCAGGAATATCCCCTGGGAAACAAGTCGGATGGAGGACGATGCATTGAATCTCGACGCAATTTGAGTGTTCTATCGTCATTAGGAGGCCATGAACGTTACAATTAACCATCAGTTTTGCGTCGGATTCGAAAATCTAGACTCACAGGAGAAGGACCATATGGTGCCCGTTGCAGCATTATCACCTTGGAGACAAGTCGGATGGAGGACGATGTATTGAACCTCGGCTCAATTTGTGTGTTCCAACGTCATTAGGAGGCCCTGAACGTTTTAATTAACTATCAGTTTTGCGTCGGATTCGAAAATCTAGACTCACAGGAGAACGACCATAAGGTGCCCGAGGCAGGAATATCCCCTGGGAAACAAGTCGGATGGAGGACGATGCATTGAATCTCGACGCAATTTGAGTGTTCTATCGTCATTAGGTGGCCATGAACGTTACAATTAACCATCAGTTTTCCGTCAGATGCGACAATCTAGACTCACAGGAGACGGACAAGAAGGTGCCCGAAGAAGATATATCTCCTTGTAGACAAGTCAGCTGGAGGAGGATGTATTGTATCTCGATGCAATTTGAGTGTTCCATCGTCATTTGGAGGCTCTGAATGTTACAATTAGCAGTCCGTTTTGCGTCGGATTCGAATATCTGGACTCGCAGGAGAACGACCATAAGGTGAGCGAGATAGCAGTAGACCCATGGAGACAAGTCGGCTCGAGAACGATGTATTGAATCGCGACGCAATTTGAGTGTTCCATCGTCATTAGGAGAACCTGAACGTTACAATAAACTGTCAATTTTGCGTCGGATTCGTAAATCTAGTCTCACAGGAGGACGACCATAAGATCCCCGAGGCAGCAATAGACCCTTGGAGACAAGTCGTCTGAATGACGATGTTTTGAATCTCGAAGCAATTTGTGTGTTCCATCGTCAGTAGGAGGACCTGAACGTTACAATTAACTATCAGTTTTGCGTCGGATTCAAAAATATAGACTCACAGGAGAACGACCATAATGTGCCCGAGGCAGGAATATCCCCTAGGTGACAAGTCGGCTGGAGGACGATGTATTGAGTCTCGACGCAATTTGAGTGTCCCATCGTCATTAGGAGGCGATGAACGTTACAATTAACCATCAGTTATGCGTCGGATTCAAAAATCTAGACTCACAGGAGACGGACCATAAGGTGCCCGAGGCTGCAATATCCCCTTGGAGACAAGTCGGCTGGAGGACGATGTATTGAATCTGCAGGTAATTTGAGTGTTCCATCGTCATTAGGAGGCGCTGAACGTTACAATTAACTATCAGTTTTGCGTCGAACTCGAAAATCTAGACTCACAGGTGAAGGACCATATGGTACCCGAGGCAGCAATTTCCCCTTGGAGACAAGTCGGCTGGAGGACGATGTATTGAATCTCAACGCAATTTGAGTGTTCCATCGTCATTAGGAGGCCCTGAACGTTACAATTAACTGTCAATTGTGCGTCGGATTCGTAAATCTAGACTCACAGGCGGACGACAATAAGATCCCCGAGGCAGCAATAGACCCTTGGAGACATGTCGGCTGAATGACGATGTATTGAATCTCGATGCAATTTGAGTGTTCCATCGTCATTAGGAGGCCATGAACGTAACAATTAACTATCAGTTGTGGGTCGGATTCGAAAATCTAGACTCACAGGACAACGACCATAAGGTGACCGAGGCAGGAATAATGCCTAGGAGACAAGTCGGATGGAGTACGATGTATTGAATCTCGACGGAATTTGAGTGTTCCATCGTCATTAGGAGGCCCTGTACGTTACAATTAACTATCAGTTTCGCGTCGGATTGGAAAATCTAGACTCACTTGAGAAGGACCATACGGTGCCCGAGGCAGCAATATCACCTTGGAGACAAGTCGGATGGAGGACGATGTATTGAATCTCGGCGCAATTTGAGTGTTCCATCGTCATTAGGAGGCCATGAACGTGACAATTAACTGTCAGTTTTGCGTCGGATTCGAAAATCTAGACTCACAGGAGAACGACCATTAGGTGCCCGAGGCAGGAATATCCCCTGGGAAACAAGTCGGATGGAGGACGATGCATTGAATCTCGACGCAATTTGAGTGTTCTATCGTCATTAGGAAGCCATGAACGTTACAATTAACCATCAGTCTTGCGTCGGATTCGAAAATCTAGACTCACAGGAGACGGACAAGAAGGTACCCGAGGCTGCAATATCCCCTTGGAGACAAGTCGGCTGGAGGACGATGTATTGAATCTCGACGCAATTTGAGTGTTCCATCGTCATTAGGAGGCCCTGAACGTTACAATAACCTGTCAATTTTGCGTCGGATTCGTAGATCTAGACTCACAGGATTACGACCATAAGATCCCCGAGGCAGCAATAGACCCTTGGAGACAAGTCGTCTGAATGACGATGTATTGAATCTCGAAGCAATTTGTGTGTTCCATCGTCATTAGGAAGACCTGAACGTTACAATAAACTGTCAATTTTGCGTCGGATTCGTAGATCTAGACTCACAGGAGGACGAATATAAGATCCCCGAGGCAGCAATAGACCCTTGGAGACAAGTCGTCTGAATGACGATGTATTGAATCTCGAAGCAATTTGTGTGTTCCATCGTCATTAGGAGGACCTGAACGTTACAACTAACTATCAGTTTTGCGTCGGATTCAAAAATCTAGACTCACAGGAGAACGACCATAAGGTGCCGGAGGCAGGAATATCCCCTAGGTGACAAGTCGGCTGGAGGACGATGTATTGAGTCTCGACGCAATTTGAGTGTTCCATCGTCATTAGGAGGCGATGAACGTTACAATTAACCATCAGTTTTGCGTCGGATTCAAAAATCTAGACTCACAGGAGACGGACCATAAGGTGCCCGAGGCTGCAATATCCCCTTGGAGACAAGTCGGCTGGAGGACGATGTATTGAATCTCGACGCAATTTGAGTGTTCCATCGTCATTAGGAGGCCCTGAACGTTACAATTAACTGTCAATTTTGCGTCGGATTCGAAAATCTAGACTCACAGGAGGACGATCATAAGATCCCAGAGGCAGCAATAGACCCTTGGAGGCAAGTCGGCTGAATGACGATGTATTGAATCTCGACGCAATTTGAGTGTTCCTTCGTCATTAAGAGGTCCTGAACGTTACAATTAACTATCAGCTTTGAGTCGGATTCAAAAATCTATACTCACAGGAGAACGACCATAAGGTGCCCGAGCAAGAAAATCCCCTAGGAGACAAGTCCGCTGGAGGACGATTTATTGAATCTCGACGCAATTTGAGTGTTCCATCGTCATTTGGAGGCGCTGAACGTTACAATTAACTATCAGTTTCGCGACGGATTCGAAAATCTAGACTCACAGGAGGACGATCATAAGATCCCAGAGGCAGGTATATGCCCTACGAGACAAGTCGGCTGGAGGACGATGTATTGAATCTCGACGCAATTTGAGTGTTCCATCGTCATTAGGAGGCCATTAACGTAAGAATAAACTATCAGTTTTGCGTCGGACTCGAAAATCTAGACTCACAGGAGAACGACCATAAGGTGCCCGTGGCAGGTATATGCCCTACGAGACAAGTAGGCTGGAGGACGATGTAGTGAATCTCGACGCAATTTGAGTGTTGCATCGTCATTAGGAGGCCATGAACGTGACAATTAACCATAAGTTTCGCGTCCGATTCGAAAATCTAGACTCACAGGCGACGGACCATAAGGTGCCCGAGGCAGCAACTGTCCCTTGGCGACAAGTCGGCTGAAGGACGATGTATTGAATCTCGACGCAATTTGAGTGTTCCATCGTCATTAGGAGGCCATGAACGTAACAATTAACTATCAGTTTTGCGTCGGATTCGAAAATCTAGACTCACAGGAGGACGACCATAAGGTGCCCGAGGCAGGAATATCCCGTAGGAGACAAGTAGGATGGAGGACGATGTATTGAATCTCGACGTAATTTGATTGTTCCATCGTTATTAGGAGGCCATGAACGTTACAATTAACCAACAGTTTTGCGTCGGATTCGAAAGTCTAGACTCACAGGAAACGGACCATAAGGTGTCCGAGGCAGCAATATCCCCTTGTAGACAAGTCGGCTGGAGGACGATGTATTGAATCTCGACGCAATTTGAGTGTTCCATCGTCATTTGGTGGCCCTGAATGTTACAATTAACTATCAATATCCCGTCGGATTCGAAATACTAGACTCTCAGGAGACGGGCCATATGGTGCCTGAGGCAGCAATGTCCCCTTGGAGACAAGTTGGCTGAGGGCGATGTATTGTATCTCGATCCAATTTGAGTGTTCCATCGTCATTTGTTGACTCTGAATGTTACAATTAGCAGTCCGTTTTGCGTCGGATTCGAATATCTGGACTCACAGGAGGACGACCATAAGGTGAGCGAGATAGCAGTAGACCCATGGAGACAGGTCGGCTGGAGGACGTTGTATTGAATCGCGAAGCAATTTGAGTGTTCCTTCGTCATTATGAGGTCCTGAACGTTACAATTAACTATCAGCTTTGAGTCGGATTCAAAAATCTATACTCACAGGAGAACGACCATAAGGTGCCCGAGCAAGAAAATCCCCTAGGAGACAAGTCCGCTGGTGGACGATGTATTGAATCTCGACGCAATTTGAGTGTTCCATCGTCATTAGGTGGCGCTGAACGTTACAATTAACTATCATTTTCGCGTCGGATTCGAAAATCTGGACTCACAGGAGAAGGACCATATGGTGCCTGAGGCAGCAATATCACCTTGGAGACAAGTCGGCTGGAGGACGACGTATAGAATCTCGACGCAATTTGAGTGTTCCATCGTCATTAGGAGGCCATGAACGTAACAATTAACTATCAGTTTTGCGTCGGATTCGAAAATCTAGACTCACAGGAGATCGACTATAACGTGCCCGAGGCAGGTATATGCCCTACGAGACAAGTTGGCTGGAGGACGATGTATTGAATCTCGACGCAATTTGAGTGTTCCATCGTCATTAGGAGGCAATTAGCGTAAGAATAAACTATCAGGTTTGCGTCGGATTCGATAATCTAGACTCACAGGAGAACGACCATAAGATGCCCGAGGCAGGTATATGCCCTACGAGACAAGTCGGCTGGAGAACGATGTAGTGAATCTCGACGCAATTTGAGTGTTGCATCGTCATTAGGAGGCCATGAACGTGACAATTAACCATCAGTTTCGCGTCCGATTCGAAAATCTAGACTCACAGGCGACGGACCATAAGGTGCCCGAGGCAGCAACAGTCCCTTGGAGACAAGTCGGCTGAAGGACGATGTATTGAATCTCGACGCAATTTGAGTGTTCCAGCGTCAATAAGAGGCCCTGAACGTTACAATTAACTATCAGTTTCGCGTCGGATTCGAAAATCTAGACCCACAGGAGAAGGACCATATGGTGCCCGAGGCAGCAATATCACCTTAGAGACAAGTCGGCTGGAGGACGATGTATTGAATCTCGACGCAATTTGAGTGTTCCAACGTCATTAGGAGGCCATGAACGTAACAATTAACTATCAGTTTTGCGTCGGATTCGAAAATCTAGACTCACAGGAGAACGACCATAAGGTGCCCGAGGCAGGAATATCCCCTAGGAGACAAGTCAGATGGAGGACGATGTAGTGAATCTCGACGCATTTTGAGTGTTGCATCCTCATTAGGAGGCCATGAACGTTACAATTAACCATCAGTTTCGCGTCCGATTCGAAAATGTAGACTCACAGGCGACGGACCATAAGGTGCCCGTGGCAGCAACAGTCCCCTGGAGACAAGTCGGCTGAAGGACGATGTGTTGAATCTCGACGCAATTTGAGTGTTCCAGCGTCATTAGGAGGCCCTGAACGTTACAATTAATTATCAGTTATGCGTCGATTTCGAAAATACAGGCTCACAGGAGATCGACCATAAGGTGCCCGAGGCAGGAATATCCCGTAGGAGACAAGTAGGATGGAGGACGATGTATTGAATCTCGACGTAATTTGAGTGTTCCATCGTTATTAGGAGGCCATGAACGTTACAATTAACCAACAGTTTTGCGTCGGATTCGAAAATCTAGACTCACAGGAAACGGACCATAAGGTGTCCGATGCAGCAATATCCCCTTGTAGACAAGTCGGCTGGAGGACGATGTATTGAATCTCGACGCAATTTGAGTGTTCCATCGTCATTAGGTGGCCCTGAATGTTACAATTAACTATCAATATCCCATCGGATTCGAAATACTAGACTCACAGGAGACGGGCCATATGGTGCCTGAGGCAGCAATGTCCCCTTGGAGTCAAGTTGGCTGGAGGACGATGTATTGTATCTCGATCCAATTTGAGTGTTCCATCGTCATTTGGTGACTCTGAATGTTACAATTAGCAGTCCGTTTTGCGTCGGATTCGAATATCTGGACTCACAGGAGGACGACCATAAGGTGAGCGAGATAGCAGTAGACCCATGGAGACAATTCGGCTGGAGGACGATGTATTGAATCGCGAAGCAATATGAGTGATCCATCGTCATTAGGAGGCCCTGAACGTTACAATTAACTCTCAAATTTGCGTCGGATTCGTAAATCTAGACTCACAGGAAGACGACCATAAGAACCCCGTGGCACCAATAGACCCTTGGAGACAAGTCGGCAGAATGACGAAGTATTGAATCTCGACGCAATTTGAGTGTTCCATCGTCATTAGGAGGCCATGTACGTAATAATTAACTATCAGTTTTGCGTCGGATTCGAAAATCTAGACTCACAGGAGAACGACCATAAGTTGAACGAGGCAAGAATATCCCCTAGGAGACAAGTCGGATGGATGACGATGTAGTGAATCTCGACGCAATTTGAGTGTTCCATCGTCATTAGGAGGCCATGAACGTTACAACTAACTATCAGTTTTGCGTCGGCTTCGAAAATCTAGACTCACAGGAGAACGACAATAAGGTACCCGAGGCAGCAATAGACCCTTGGAGTCAAGTCGGCTGAAGGACGATATATTGAATCTCGACGCAATTTGAGTGTTCCAACGTCATTAGGCGGCCCTGAACGTTAATTTTTAACTGTCAGTTTTGCGTCAGATTCGAAAATCTATACTCATTTTAAGGCGACCATAAGGTGCCCGAGGCAGCAATATCACCTTGGAGACAAGTCGGCTGGAGGAAGATGTACTGAATCTCGACGCAATTTGAGTGTTCCATCGTCATTAGGAGGCCATTAGCATAAGTATTAACTATCAGTTTTGCGTCGGATTCGAAAATCTAGACTCACAGGAGAACGACCATAAGGTGCCCGAGGCAGGAATGTCCCCTAGGAGACAAGTCGGATGGAGGACGACGTATTGAATCTCGACGCAATTTGAGTGTTCCATCGTCAATAGGAGGCCATGAACGTAACAATTAACTATCAGTTTTGCGTCGGATTCGAAAATCTAGACTCACAGGAGAACGACCATAAGGTGCCCGAGGCAGCTATATTCCCTACGAGACAAGTCGGCTGCAGGACGATGTATTGAATCTCGACGCAATTTGAGTGTTCCATCGTCATTAGGAGGCCATTAGCGTAAGAATGAACTATCAGTTTTGCGTCGGATTCGAAAATCTAGACTCACAGGAGAACGACCATAAGGTGCCCGAGGCAGGAATATCCCCTAGGAGACATTTCGGCTGGAGGACGATGTATTGAATCGGGCCGCAATTTGAGTGTTCCATCGTCATTAGGAGGCCCTGAACGTTTCAATTAACTGTCAATTTTGCGTCGGATTCGTAAATCTAGACTCACAGGAAGACGATCATTAGATTCCAGAGGCAGCAATAGACCCTTGGAGACAAGTCGGCTAAATGACGATGTATTGAATCTCGACGCCATTTGAGTGTTCCATCGCCATTAGGAGGCCCTGAACGTTACAATTAACTATCAGTTTTGCGTCGGATTCAAAAATCTATTCTCACAGGAGAACGACCATAAGGTGCTCGAGCAAGAAGATCCCCTAGGACACAAGTCCGCTGGAGGACGATGTATTGAATCGCGACGAAATTTGAGTGTTCCATCGTCATTAGGAGACCCTAAACGTAACAATTAACTATCAGTTTTGCGTCGGATTTGATAATCTAGACTCACTGGAGAACGACCATAAGGTGCCCGAGGCAGTAAAATCCCCTTGCAGACAAATCGGCTAGAGGACGATGTATTGAATATCGACGCGATTTGAGTGTTCCATCGTCATTTGGAGGTCCTGAACGATACCATTAACTATCAGATTTGCGTGGGATTCGAAAGTCTAGACCCACAGGAGAACGACCATAAGGTGCCACAGGCAGTAATAGACCCTTGGAGGCTAGTCGGCTGGAGGACGATGTATTGAATCTCGACGCAATTTGTGTGCTCCATCGTCATTAGGAGACCCTGAGCGTTACAATTAACTATCAGTTTCGCATCGGATTCGAAAATCTAGACTCACAGGAGAAAGACCATATGGTGCCCGAGGCAGCAATATCACCTTGGAGACAAATCGGCTGGAGGTCCTGAAAGTTACAAGTAATTATCAGTTTTGCGTCGAATACGAAGATCTAGACTCACAGGAGACGGACCATATGGTGCATGAATCAGCAATATCCGCTTGGAGACAAGTCGGTTGGAGGTCGATGTATTGAATCACGACGCAATTTGAGTGTTTCATCGTCATTAGGAGGCCATGAACGTTACAATTAACCATTAGTTTTGCGTCGGATTCAAATATCTAGACTCAGAGCAGACGGTCCAAAAGGTGCCCGAGGCAGCAATATCCCCTTGGAGACAAGTCGGCTGGAGGACGATGTATTGAATTTCGACGCAATTTGAGTGTTCCATCGTCATTACCAGGCCCTTAAAGTTACAATTAACTATCAGTTTTGCGTCGGATTCGAAAAATTAGACGCACAGCAGCACGACCATAAGGTGCCAGAGGCAGCAATAGACCCTTCGAGACAAGTCGGCTGGAGAACGATGTTTTGAATCACGACGCAAACTGAGTATTCCATCGTCATTAGGAGTGCCTGAAAGTTACAATTAACTATCAGTTTTGCGTCGGATTCGAAAATCTAGACTAATAGGAGAACCACCATAAGGTGCCCGAGGCAGCAATAACCCCATGGTGACAAGTCGGCTGGAGGACGATGTATTAAATCTCGACGCAATTTGAGTGTTCCATCGTCATTAGGAGGCCCTGGACGTTACAATTAACTATCAGTTTTGCCTCGGATTCGAAAACCTAGACTCACAGGAGAACGACCACAAGGTGCCCTAGGCAGCAATAGACCATTGGAGACAAGTCGGCTGGAGGACGATGTAATGAATCTCGACGCAATTTGTGTGCTCCATCGTCATTAGGAGGCCCTGAACGTTACAATTAACTATCAGTGTTGCGTCGGATTCGAAAACCTAGACTCACAGGAGACGGACCATATGGTGCCCGAGGCAGCAATATCCCCTTGGAGAGAAGTCGGCTAGAGGGCGATGTATTGAATCTCGACGCAATATCAGTGTTACATCGTCATTCGGAGGCCCTTAACGTTACAATTAACTATCAGTTTTGCGTCTGATTCGAAAATCTAGACGCACAGGAGCACGACCATAAGGTGCCAGAGGCAGCAATAAACGCTTGGAGCCAAGTCGGCTGGAGGACGATGTAATGAATCGCGACGCAGTTTGAGTGTCCCATCGTCACTAAGAGGCCCTGAAAGTTACAATTAACTATCAGTTCAGCGTCGGATTCGAATATCTAGACTCATAGGAGAACGACCAAAACTTGCCCGAGGCAGCAATATCCCCATGGAGACAAGTCGGCTGGAGGACGATGTACTGAATCTCGACGCAATTTGAGTGTTCCATCGTCATTAGGAGGCCCTGAACGTTACAATTAACTATCAGTTTTGCGTCGGATTCGAAAATCTTGACTCACAGGAGAACGATCATAAGGTGCCCGAGGCAGCGATATCCCCTTGGAGACAAGTCGGCTGGAGGACGATGTATGTAATCTCGACGCAATTTGAGTGTTACATCGTCATTAAGAGGCCCAGAACGTTACAATTAACTATCTGTTTTGCGTCGGGTTCGAAAGTCTAGACCCATAGGAGAACGACTATAAAGTGCCACAGGCAGCAGTAGACACTTGGAGGAAAGTCGGCTGGAGGTCGATGTATTGAATCTCGACGCAATTTGAGTGTTCCATCGTCTTTAGGACGCCCTCAACGTTACAATTAACGATCAGTTTTGCGTCGGATTCGAAAATCTAGACTCACAGGAGAACGATCATAAGGTGCCCGAGGCAGCAATATAACCTTGTAGACAAGTCGGCTGGAGGACGATATATTGAATCGCGACGCAATTTGTGTGTTCCATTGTCGTTAGCAGGGTCGGAACGTTACAATTAACAGTCCGTTTTGCGTCGGATTCGAAAATCTGGACTCACCGGAGAAAGAACATTAGGTGCCCGAGGCAGCAACAGACGCTTGGAGACAAGTCGGATGGAGGACAATGTACTGAATCTCGAAGCAATTTGTGTGCTCCATCAACATTAGGTGGCCCTGAACGTTACAAATAACTATCAGTTTTGCGTCGGATTCGAAAATGTAGAATCTCAGGTGACGGGACATATGGTGCCCAAAGTAGCGATATCCCCTTGGAGACATGTCGGCTGGAGGACGATGTATTGAATCTCGACGCAATTTGAGTGTTCCATCGTCATTAGGAGGCCCTGAACGTTACAATTAACTATCAGTTTTGCGTCGGATTCGAAAATCTAGACTCACAGGAGAACAATCATAAGGAGCCCGAGGCAGCAATTGACCCTTGGAGACAAGTTGGCTGGATGACGATGTATTGGTTTGCGACGCAATTTGAGTGTTCCATCGTCATTAGGAGGCCCTGAACGTTACAATTAACTATCAGTTTTGCCTCGGATTTGAAAATCTAGACTCACAGGAGAACGACCATAAGGTGCCCGAGGCAGCAATAGATGCTTGGAGACAAGTCGGCTGGAGGACGATGTACTGAATCTCGACGCAATTTGAGTGTTCCATTGTCATTAGGGGCCCTGAACGTTACAATTAACTATCAGTTTTGCGTCGGATTTGAAAATCTAGACTCACAGGAGAACAATCATAAGGTGCCCGAGGCAGCAATAGACCCTTGGAGACAAGTCGGCTGGAGGACGATGTATTGAATCTCGACGCAATTTGAGTGTTCCATCGTCATTAGGAGGCCCTGAACTTTACAATTAACTATAAGTTTTGCCTCGCATTTGAAAATCTAGACTCACAGGAGAACGACCATAAGGTGCCCGAGGCAGCAATAGACGCTTGGAGACAAGTCGGCTGGAGGACGATGTACTGAATCTCGACGCATTTTGAGTGCTACATCGTCATTAGGAGGCCCTGAACGCTACAATTAACAATCAGTTTCGCGTCGGATTCGAAATCTAGACTCACAGGAGACGAACCATATGGTGCCCGAGGCAGCAATATCCCCTTGGAGACAAGTCGGCTGGAGGAGGAAGTATTGAATCTCGACGAAATTTGAGTGTTCCATCGTCATTGGGAGGCCCTGAACGTTACAATTAACCATCAGTTTTGCGTCGGATACGAAAATCTAGGCTCACAGGAGAGGGACCATATGGTGCCCGAGGCAGCAATATCCCTTGGAGACAAGTTGGCTGGAGGACGATGTATTGAATCTTTACGCAATTTGAGTGTTCCATCGCCATTAGGAGGCCGTGAACGTTACAATTAACTATCAGTTTTGCGTCGGATTCGAAATTCTAGACTAACAGGCGAACGACCATAAGGTGCCACAGGCAGTAATAGTTCCTTCTAGACAAATCGGCTGGAGGACGATGAACTGAATCGCGACGCAATTTGAGTGTTCCATCGTCATTAGGAGGCCATGAACGTTGCAATTAACGATCAGTTTCGAGTCGGATTCGAAAATCTAGACTCACAGGAGAACGACCATAAGGTGCCCGAGGCAGGAATATCCCCTAGGAGACAAGTCGGCTGGAGGACGATCTATTGAATCTCGACGCAATTTCAGTGTTCCATCGTCATTAGGAGGCCATCAACGTTACAATTAACCATCAGTTTTGTGTCGGATTCGAAAATCTACACTCACAGGAGACGGACCATATGGTGCCCGAGGCAGCAATATCCCCTTGGAGAGAAGTCGGCTGGAGGACGATGTATTGAATCTCGACGCAATTTGAGTGTTCCATCGTCATTAGGAGGCGCTGAACGTTACAATTATCTATCAGTTATGCGTCGGTTTCGAAAATCTAGACTCACAGGAGACGGACCACACGGCGCCCGAGGCAGCAATATCCCCTTGGATACAAGTCGGCTGGAGACCGATGTATTGAATCTCGACGCAATATGAGTGTTCCATCGTCATTAGGAGGCCCTAAACTTTACAATTAACTATCAATTTCGCGTCGGATTTGAAAATCTAGACTCATAGGAGAATGTCCATATGGTGCCCGAGGCAGCAATATCATCTTGGAGAGTAGTCGGCTGGAGGACGATGTATTGAATCTAGACGTCATTTGAGTGTTCCATCGTCATTAGGAGGCCATGAACGTAACAATTAACGATCAGTTTTGCGTCGGATTCGAAAATCTAGACTCACCGGAGAACGACCATAAGGTGCCCGAGGCAGGAATATCCCCTAGGAGACAAGTTGGCTGGAGGACGATGTATTGAATCTCGACGCAATTTGAGTGTTCCATCGTCTTTAGGAGGCCATGAACGTTACAATTAACCATCAGTTTTGCGTCGTATTCGAAAATCTAGACTCACAGGAGACGGACCATATGGTGCCCGATGCAGCAAAATCCCCTTGGGAAGAAGTCGGCTGGAGGACTATGTATTGAATCGCTACGCATTTTGAGTGATCCATCGTAATTAGGAGGCCCGGAAAGTCACAATGAACTATCACTTTTGCGTCGGATTCGAAAATCTAGACTCAAAGGAGAAGGACCATAAGGTGCCCGAGGCAGCAATATCCCCATGGAGACAAGTCGGCTTGAGGACGATGCACTGAATCGCGACGCAATTTGAGTGTTCCATCGTCATTATGAGGCCCTGAACGTTATAATTAACTATCAGTTTTGCGTCGGATACGAAAACCTAGACTCACAGGAGAACGATCATAAGGTGCCCGAGGCAGGAATATCCCCTAGGAGACAAGTCGGCTGGAGGCCGATGTATTGAATCTCGACGCAATTTGAGTGTTCCATTGTCATTAGGAGGCGCTGAATGTTACAATTAACTATCAGTTATGATTCGGCTGGAGGCCGATGTTTTGAATCTCGACGCAATTTGAGTGTTCCATCGTCATTAGGAGGCCCTGAACGTTACAATTAACTATCAATTATGCGTCGGATTCGAAAATCTAGACTCACAGGAGAACGACCATAAGGTGCCCGTGGTGCAGTAGACCCTTGGAGACAAGTCGGTTGGAGGACGATGTATTGAATCGCTACGCATTTTGAGTGTTCCATCGTAATTAGGAAGCCCGGAAAGTCACAATGAACTATCAGTTTTGCGTCGGATTCGAAAATCTAGACTCAAAGGAGAAGGACCATAAGGTGCCCGAGGCAGCAATATCCCCATGGAGACAAGTCGGCTTGAGGACGATGCACAGAATCTCGACGCAATTTGAGTGTTCCATCGTCATTAGGAGGCCATGAACGTTACAATTAACTATCAGTTTTGCGTCGGATTCGAAAATCTAGACTCACAGGTGAAGGACCATATGGTGCCCGAGGCAGCAATATCACCTTGGAGAGAAGTCGGCTGGAGGACGATGTATTGAATCTCGACGTAATTTGGGTGTTCCATCGTCATTTGGAGGCCACGAACGTAACAATTAACTATCAGTTTTGCGTCGGATCCGAAAATCTAGACTCACAGGAGAACGACCATAAGGTGCCCGAGGCAGGAATATCCCCTAGGAGACAAGTCGGCTGGAGGCCGATGTATTGAATCTCGCCGCAATTTGAGTGTTCCATCGTCATTAGGAGGCCCTGAACGTAACAATTAACTATCAGTTATTGTCGGATTCGAAAATCTAGACTTACAGGAGAACGACCATAAGGTGCCCGAGGTGCAGACTTGGAGACAAGTCGGCTGGAGGACGATGTATTGAAACGCTACGCATTTTGAGTGTTCCATCGTAATTAGGAGGCCCGGAAAGTCACAATGAACTATCAGTTTTGCGTCGGATTCGAAAATCTAGACTCATAGGAGAAGGACCATAAGGTGCCCGAGGCAGCAATAGACCCTTGGAGACAAGTCGGCTGGAGGACAAAGTATTGAATCTCGACGTAATTTGAGTGTTCCATCGTCATTAGCAGGCCCTGAACGTTAAAATTAACTATCTGTTTTTCGTCGGGTTTTAAAGTCTATACCCACAGGAGAACGACCATAAGGTGTAATAGACACTTGGAGGCAAATCGGCTGGAGGACGATGTATTGAATCTCGACGCAATTTGAGTGTTCCATCGTCACTAGGAGGCCCTGAACGTTACAATTAACTATCAGTTTTGCCTCGTATTTAAAAATCTAGACTTACAGGAGAACGACCATAAGGTGCCCGAGGTAGCAATATCCCCTTGAAGACAAGTAGGCTGGAGGACGATGTATTGAATCTCGACGCAATTTGAGTGTTCCATTGTCATTAGGAGGCGCTGAATGTTACAATTAACTATCAGTTATGCTTCGGCTGGAGGCCGATGTTTTGAATCTCGACGCAATTTGAGTGTTCCATCGTCATTAGGAGGCCATGAACGTTACAATTAACTATCAGTTTTGCGTCGGATTCGAAAATCTAGACTCACAGGTGAAGGACCATATGGTGCCCGAGGCAGCAATATCACCTTGGAGAGAAGTCGGCTGGAGGACGATGTATTGAATCTCGACGTAATTTGGGTGTTCCATCGTCATTTGGAGGCCACGAACGTAACAATTAACTATCAGTTTTGCGTCGGATCCGAAAATCTAGACTCACAGGAGAACGACCATAAGGTGCCCGAGGCAGGAATATCCCCTAGGAGACAAGTCGGCTGGAGGCCGATGTATTGAATCTCGCCGCAATTTGAGTGTTCCATCGTCATTAGGAGGCCCTGAACGTAACAATTAACTATCAGTTATTGTCGGATTCGAAAATCTAGACTTACAGGGAAACGAACATAAGGTGCCCGAGGTGCAGACTTGGAGACAAGTCGGCTGGAGGACGATGTATTGAAACGCTACGCATTTTGAGTGTTCCATCGTAATTAGGAGGCCCGGAAAGTCACAATGAACTATCAGTTTTGCGTCGGATTCGAAAATCTAGACTCATAGGAGAAGGACTATAAGGTGCCCGAGGCAGCAATAGACCCTTGGAGACAAGTCGGCTGGAGGACAAAGTATTGAATCTCGACGTAATTTGAGTGTTCCATCGTCATTAGCAGGCCCTGAACGTTAAAATTAACTATCTGTTTTTCGTCGGGTTTTAAAGTCTATACCCACAGGAGAACGACCATAAGGTGCAATAGACACTTGGAGGCAAATCGGCTGGAGGACGATGTATTGAATCTCGACGCAATTTGAGTGTTCCATCGTCATTAGGAGGCCCTGAACGTTACAATTAACTATCAGCTTTGCCTCGTATTTAAAAATCTAGACTTACAGGAGAACGACCATAAGGTGCCCGAGGCAACAATAGACTCTTGGAGACAAGTCGGCTGGAGGACGATGTGTTGAATCTCGACGCAATTTGATTGTTCCATCGTCATTAGGAGGCCCTGAACGTTACAATTAACTATCACTTCTGCGTCGGTTTCGAAAATCTAGACTCACAGGAGACGGACCACACGGTGCCCGAGGCAGCAATATCCCCTTGAAGACAAGTAGGCTGGAGGACGATGTATTGAATCTCGACGCAATTTGAGTGTTCCATTGTCATTAGGAGGCGCTGAATGTTACAATTAACTATCAGTTATGCTTCGGCTGGAGGCCGATGTTTTGAATCTCGACGCAATTTGAGTGTTCCATCGTCATTAGGAGACCCTGAACGTTACAATTAACTATCAATTATGCGTCGGATTCGAAAATCTAGACTCACAGGAGAACGACCATAAGGTGCCCGTGGTGCAGTAGACCCTTGGAGACAAGTCGGTTGGAGGACGATGTATTGAATCGCTACGCATTTTGAGTGTTCCATCGCCATTAGGAGGCCCTGAACGTTACAATTAACAATCAGTTTTGCGTCGGATTCTAAAATCTAGACTCACAGGTGAAGGACCATATGGTGCCCGAGGCAGCAATATCACCTTGGAGAGAAGTCGGCTGGAGGACGATGTATTGAATCTCGACGTAATTTGGGTGTTCCATCGTCATTAGGAGGCCATGAACGTAACAATTAACTATCAGTTTTGCGTCGGGTTTTAAAGTCTATACCCACAGGAGAACGACCATAAGGTGCAATAGACACTTGGAGGCAAGTCGGCTGGAGGACGATGTATTGAATCTCGACGCAATTTGAGTGTTCCATCGTCATTAGGAGGCCCTGAACGTTACAATTAACTATCAATTTTGCCTCGGATTTAAAAATGTAGACTCACAGGAGAACGACCATAAGGTGCCCGAGGCAGGCATATCCCCTAGGAGACAAGTCGGCTGGAGGCCGATGTATTGAATCTCGACGCAATTAGAGTGTTCCATCGTCATTAGGAGGCCATGAACGTTACAATTAACTATCAATTTCGCGTTGGATTCGAGAATCTAGACTCTCAGGAGACGGACCATAAGGTGCCCGAGGCAGCAATATCCCCATGGAGACAAGTCGGCTTGAGGACGATGCACAGAATCTCGACGCAATTTGAGTGTTCCATCGTCATTAGGAGGCCATGAACGTTACAATTAACTATCAGTTTTGCGTCGGATTCGAAAATCTAGACTCACAGGTGAAGGACCATATGGTGCCCGAGGCAGCAATATCACCTTGGAGAGAAGTCGGCTGGAGGACGATGTATTGAATCTCGACGTAATTTGGGTGTTCCATCGTCATTAGGAGGCCATGAACGTAACAATTAACTATCAGTTTTGCGTCGGGTTTTAAAGTCTATACCCACAGGAGAACGACCATAAGGTGCAATAGACACTTGGAGGCAAGTCGGCTGGAGGACGATGTATTGAATCTCGACGCAATTTGAGTGTTCCATCGTCATTAGGAGGCCCTGAACGTTACAATTAACTATCAGTTTTGCCTCGGATTTAAAAATCTAGACTCACAGGAGAACGACCATAAGGTGCCCGAGGCAGGCATATCCCCTAGGAGACAAGTCGGCTGGAGGCCGATGTATTGAATCTCGACGCAATTAGAGTGTTCCATCGTCATTAGGAGGCCATGAACGTTACAATTAACTATCAATTTCGCGTTGGATTCGAGAATCTAGACTCTCAGGAGACGGACCATATGGTGCCCGAGGCAGCAATATCTCCTTACAGACATTTCGGCTGGAGGACGATGTATTGAATCGCGACGCAATTTGAGTGTTCCATCGCCATTAGGAGGCCCTGAACGTTACAATTAACAATCAGTTTTGCGTCGGATTCTAAAATCTAGACGCACAGGAGAAAGACCATAAGGTGCCGGAGGCAGCAAGAGACCGTTGGAGACAAGTCGGCTGAATGAAGATGTATTGAATGTCGACGCAATTTGAGTGTTCCATCGTCATTAGGAGGCCCTGAACGTTACAATTAACTATCACTTCTGCGTCGGTTTCGAAAATCTAGACTCACAGGAGACGGACCACACGGTGCCCCAGGCAGCAATATCCCCTTGAAGACAAGTAGGCTGGAGGACGATGTATTGAATCTCGACGCAATTTGAGTGTTCCATTGTCATTAGGAGGCGCTGAATGTTACAATTAACTATCAGTTATGCTTCGGCTGGAGGCCGATGTTTTGAATCTCGACGCAATTTGAGTGTTCCATCGTCATTAGGAGACCCTGAACGTTACAATTAACTATCAATTATGCGTCGGATTTGAAAATCTAGACTCACAGGAGAACGACCATAACGTGCCCGTGGTGCAGTAGACCCTTGGAGACAAGTCGGTTGGAGGACGATGTATTGAATCGCTACGCATTTTGAGTGTTCCATCGTAATTAGGAAGCCCGGAAAGTCACAATGAACTATCAGTTTTGCGTCGGATTCGAAAATCTAGACTCAAAGGAGAAGGACCATAAGGTGCCCGAGGCAGCAATATCCCCATGGAGACAAGTCGGCTTGAGGACGATGCACAGAATCTCGACGCAATTTGAGTGTTCCATCGTCATTAGGAGGCCATGAACGTTACAATTAACTATCAGTTTTGCGTCGGATTCGAAAATCTAGACTCACAGGTGAAGGACTATATGGTGCCCGAGGCAGCAATATCACCTTGGAGAGAAGTCGGCTGGAGGACGATGTATTGAATCTCGACGTAATTTGGGTGTTCCATCGTCATTAGGAGGCCATGAACGTAACAATTAACTATCAGTTTTGCGTCGGGTTTTAAAGTCTATACCCACAGGAGAACGACCATAAGGTGCAATAGACACTTGGAGGCAAGTCGGCTGGAGGACGATGTATTGAGTCTCGACGCAATTTGAGTGTTCCATCGTCATTAGGAGGCCCTGAACGTTACAATTAACTATCAGTTTTGCCTCGGATTTAAAAATCTAGACTCACAGGAGAACGACCATAAGGTGCCCGAGGCAGGCATATCCCCTAGGAGACAAGTCGGCTGGAGGCCGATGTATTGAATCTCGACGCAATTAGAGTGTTCCATCGTCATTAGGAGGCCATGAACGTTACAATTAACTATCAATTTCGCGTTGGATTCGAGAATCTAGACTCTCAGGAGACGGACCATATGGTGCCCGAGGCAGCAATATTTCCTTACAGACATTTCGGCTGGAGGACAATGTATTGAATCGCGACGCAATTTGAGTGTTCCATCACCATTAGGAGGCCCTGAACGTTACAATTAACAATCAGTTTTGCGTCGGATTCTAAAATCTAGACGCACAGGAGAAAGACCATAAGGTGCCGGAGGCAGCAAGAGACCCTTGGAGACAAGTCGGCTGAATGAAGATGTATTGAATGTCGACGCAATTTGAGTGTTCCATCGTCATTAGGAGGCCCTGAACGTTACAAGTAACTAGCAATTTCGCGTTGGATTCGAGAATCTAGACTCTCAGGAGACGGACCATATGGTGCCCGAGGCAGCAATATCTCCTTACAGACATATCGGATGGAGGACGATGTATTGAATCGCGACGCAATTTGAGTGTTCCATCGCCATTAGGAGGCCCTGAACGTTACAATTAACAATCAGTATTGCGTCGGATTCTAAAATCTAGACGCACAGGAGAACGACCATAAGGTGCCGGAGGCAGCAAGAGACCCTTGGAGACAAGTCGGCTGATTGACGATGTATTGAATCTCGACGCAATTTGAGTATTCCATCGTCATTAGGAGGCCCTGAACGTTACAAGTAACTATCAATTTCGCGTTGGATTCGAAAATCTAGACTCACAGGAGACGGACCATATGGTGCCCGAGGCAGCAATATCCCCTTGGAGACATATCGGCTGGAGGACGATGTATTGAATCGCGACGCAATTTGAGTGTTCCATCGCCATTAGGAGGCCCTGAACCTTACAATTAACAATCAGTTTTGCGTCGGATTCGAAAATCTAGACTCACAGGAGAACTACCATAAGGTGCCCGAGTTAGCAACAGACTCTTGAAGACAAGTCGGCTGAAGGACGATGTATTGATTCTCGACGCAATTTTAGTGTTCCATCGTCATTAGGAGGCCCTGAACGTTACAATTAACTATCAGTTTTTCGTCGGATTCGAAAATCTAGACTCACTGGAGATGGAACATAAGGTGCCCGAGGCAGCAATCTTCGCTTGGAGACAAGTCCGCTGGAGGACGATGTATTGAATCTCGACGCAGTTTGAGTGTTCCATCGTCATTAAGAGGCGCTGAACGTTACAATTAACTATCAGTTATGCGTCGGGTTCGAAAATCTACTCACAGGAGAAGGACCATATGCTGCCCGAGGCAGCAATATCCCCTGGGAGACAAGTCGGCTGGAGGACGATGTATTGAATCTCGACGCAATTTGAGTGTTCCATCCTCATTAGGAGGCCCTGAACGCTACAATTAACTATCAGTTTTGCGTCGGATTCGAAAATCTAGACTCACAGGTGAAAGACCATAAGGTGCCACAGGCAGCAATAGATCCCTGGAGACAAATCGGCTGGAGGACGATGTATTGACTCTCGACTGAACTTGAGTGTTCCAACGTCATTGGGAGGCGCTGAACGTTAGAATTAACTATCAGTTATGTGTCGGATTAGAAAATCTACTCATAGGAGAAGGACCAAATGGTGCCCGAGACAGCAATATCCCCTTGGAGACAAGTCGGCTGGTGGACGATGTATTGAATCTCGACGCAATTTGAGTGTTCCATCGTCATTAGGTGGCGCTGAATGTTACAATTGACAATCAGTTTTGCGTCGGATTTGAAAATCTAGTCTCACAGGAGACGGACAATATGGTGCCCGAGGCAGCAATAGACTCTTGGAGACAAGTCGGCTGAATGACGATGTATTGAAACGCAACGCAATTTGTGAGTTCCAGCGACATTAGCATAGTCGTAACGTTATAATTAAATGTCAGTTTTGCGTCGGATTTGGAAATCTACACTCACAGGAGAACGACCATAAGGTGACCGAGGCAGCAGTAGACCCTTGGAGACAAGTCAGCTGGTGGTCGATGTACTGAATCTCGACGCAATTTTAGTGTTCCATCGTCATTAGGAGGCCCTGAACGTTACAATTAAATATCAGTTTTGCGTCGGATACAAAAATCTAGACTCACAGGAGACGGACCATTTGCTGCCCGAGGCAGCAACATCCCCTTGGAGACAAGTCGGTTGGAGGACGATGTATTGAATCTCGACGCAATTTGAGTGTTCCATCTTCATTAGGAGGCATTGAACGCTACATTTAACTATCAGTTTTTCGTCGGATTCGAAAATCTAGACTCACAGGTGAACGACCATAAGGTGCCACAGGCAGCAATAGATCCATGGAGACAAATCGGCTGAAGGACGATGTATTGAATCGCGACGCAATTTGAGTGTTCCATCGTCATTAGGAGACCCTGAAAGTTACAATTAACAGTCAGTTTTGCGTCGGATATGAAAATCTAGACTCACAGTAAAAAGACCATAAGGTGCCCGAGGCAGCAATGGACCCTTGGAGACAAGTCGGCTGGTGGTTGATGTACTGAATCTCGACGCAATTTTAGTGTTCCATCGTCATTAGGAGGCCCTGAACGTTACAATTAACTATCAGTTTTTCGTCGGATTCGAAAATCTAGACTCACTGGAGACGGACCATAAGGTGCCCGAGGCAGCAATCTTCGCTTGGAAACAAGTCCGCTGGAGGACGATGTATTGAATCACGACGCAATTTGAATGTTCCATCGTCATTAGGAGGCGCTGAACGTTACAATTAACAATCATTTTTGCGTCGGATTTGAAAATCTAGTCTCACAGGAGACGGACCATATGGTGCCCTAGGCAGCAATATCCCATTGGAGACAAATCGGCTGGAGGACGATGTATTGAATCTCTACGCAATTTGAGTGTTCCGTCGTCATTAGGAGACCCTGAACGTTACAATTAACAATCAGTTTTGCGTCGGATACGAAAATCTAGACTCACAGGAGACGGACCATATGCTGCCCGAGACAGCAATATCCCCTTGGAGACAAGTCGGCTGGAGGACGATGTATTGAATCTCGACGCAATTTCAGTGTTCCATCGTCATTAGGAAGCCCTGAAGGCTACAATTAACTATCAGTTTTGCGTCGAATTCGAAAATCTAGACTCACAGGAGACGAACCATATGCTGCCAGAGGCAGCAATATCCCCTTGGAGACAAGTCGGCTGGAGGATGATGTATTGGATCTCGACGCAATTTGAGTGTTCCATCGTCATTAGGAGGCCGTGAACGCTACAATTAACCATCAGTTTAGCGTCGGATTGGAAAATCTAGACTCACAGGAGACGGACAACATGGTTCCCGAGGCAGCAATATCCCCTTGTAGAGAATTCGGCTGGAGGACGATGTATTGAATCTCGACGCAATTTGAGTGTTCCATCGTCGTTAGGAGACCCTGAACGTTACAATTAACAATCATTTCAGCGTCGGATTCGAAAATATACTCACAGCAGAAGGACCATATGGTGCCCGAGACTTGGATACAAGTCGGCTGGAGGACGATGTATTCAGTCTCCACGCAATTTGAGTGTTCCATCGTCATTAGGAGACCCTGAACGTTACAATTAACAATCAGTTTTGCGTCGTATACGAAAATCTAGACTCACAGTAGAACGACCACAAGGTGCCCGAGGCAGCAATAGACCCTTGGAGACAAGTCGGCTGGAGGACGATGTATTGAATCTCGACGCAATTTGAGTGTTCCATCGTCATTAGGAGGCGCTGAACGTTTCAATTAACAATAATTTTTGCGTCGGATTTGAAAATCTAGTCTCACAGGAGACGGACGATATGGTGCCCGAGGCAGCAATATCCCATTGGAGACAAATCAGCTGGAGGACGATGTATTGAATCTCGACGCAATTTGAGTGTTCCATCGTCATTAGGACACCCTGAACGTTACAATTAACAATCAGTTTTGCGTCGGATACGAAAAACTAGACTCACAGTAGAACGACCACAAGGTGCCCGAGGCAGCAATAGACCCTTGGAGACAAGTCGGCTGAAGGACCATTTATTAAATCTCGACGCAATTTGAGTGTTCCATCGTCATTAGGAGGCCCTGAACGTTACAATTAAATATCAGTTTTGCGTCGGATACAAAAATCTAGACCCACAGGAGACGAACCATATGCTGCCCGAGGCAGCATTATCCCCTTGGAGACAAGTCGGCTGGAGGACGATGTATTGAATCTCGACGCAATTTGAGTGTTCCATCTTCATTAGGAGGCCCTGAACGCTACAATTAACTATCAGTTTTGCGTCAGATTCGAAAATCTAGACTCACGGGTGAACGACCATAAGGTGCCACAGGCAGCAATAGATCCCTGGACACAAATCGGCTGGAGGTCGATCTATTGAATCGCGACGCAATTCGAGTGTTCCATCGTCATTAGGAGGCCCTGAACGTTACAATTAACCATCAGTTTAGCGTCGGATTCGAAAATCTACACTCACAGGAGACGGACAACATGGTTCCCGAGGCAGCAATAACCCCTTGTAGACAATTCGGCTGGAGGGCGATGTATTGACTCTCGACTCAATTTGAGTGTTCCATCGCCATTGGGAGGCTCTGAACGTTAGAATTAACTATCATTTCAGCGTCGGATTCGAAAATATACTCACAGCAGAAGGACCATATGGTGCCCGAGACAGCAATATCCCCTTGGATACAAGTCGGCTAGAGGACGATGTATTGAATCTCGACGCAATTTGAGTGTTCCATCGTCATTAGGAGGCCCTGAACGTTACAATTAACTATCAGTTTTGCCTCGGATTTAAAAATCTAGACTCACAGGAGAACGACCATAAGGTGCCCGAGGCAGGCATATCCCCTAGGAGACAAGTCGGCTGGAGGCCGATGTATTGAATCTCGACGCAATTAGAGTGTTCCATCGTCATTAGGAGGCCATGAACGTTACAATTAACTATCAATTTCGCGTTGGATTCGAGAATCTAGACTCTCAGGAGACGGACCATATGGTGCCCGAGGCAGCAATATTTCCTTACAGACATTTCGGCTGGAGGACGATGTATTGAATCGCGACGCAATTTGAGTGTTCCATCGCCATTAGGAGGCCCTGAACGTTACAATTAACAATCAGTTTTGCGTCGGATTCTAAAATCTAGACGCACAGGAGAAAGACCATAAGGTGCCGGAGGCAGCAAGAGACCCTTGGAGACAAGTCGGCTGAATGAAGATGTATTGAATGTCGACGCAATTTGAGTGTTCCATCGTCATTAGGAGGCCCTGAACGTTACAAGTAACTAGCAATTTCGCGTTGGATTCGAGAATCTAGACTCTCAGGAGACGGACCATATGGTGCCCGAGGCAGCAATATCTCCTTACAGACATATCGGATGGAGGACGATGTATTGAATCGCGACGCAATTTGAGTGTTCCATCGCCATTAGGAGGCCCTGAACGTTACAATTAACAATCAGTATTGCGTCGGATTCTAAAATCTAGACGCACAGGAGAACGACCATAAGGTGCCGGAGGCAGCAAGAGACCCTTGGAGACAAGTCGGCTGATTGACGATGTATTGAATCTCGACGCAATTTGAGTATTCCATCGTCATTAGGAGGCCCTGAACGTTACAAGTAACTATCAATTTCGCGTTGGATTCGAAAATCTAGACTCACAGGAGACGGACCATATGGTGCCCGAGGCAGCAATATCCCCTTGGAGACATATCGGCTGGAGGACGATGTATTGAATCGCGACGCAATTTGAGTGTTCCATAGCCATTAGGAGGCCCTGAACCTTACAATTAACAATCAGTTTTGCGTCGGATTCGAAAATCTAGACTCACAGGAGAACTACCATAAGGTGCCCGAGTTAGCAACAGACTCTTGAAGACAAGTCGGCTGAAGGACGATGTATTGATTCTCGACGCAATTTTAGTGTTCCATCGTCATTAGGAGGCCCTGAACGTTACAATTAACTATCAGTTTTTCGTCGGATTCGAAAATCTAGACTCACTGGAGATGGAACATAAGGTGCCCGAGGCAGCAATCTTCGCTTGGAGACAAGTCCGCTGGAGGACGATGTATTGAATCTCGACGCAGTTTGAGTGTTCCATCGTCATTAAGAGGCGCTGAACGTTACAATTAACTATCAGTTATGCGTCGGGTTTGAAAATCTACTCACAGGAGAAGGACCATATGCTGCCCGAGGCAGCAATATCCCCTGGGAGACAAGTCGGCTGGAGGACGATGTATTGAATCTCGACGCAATTTGAGTGTTCCATCCTCATTAGGAGGCCCTGAACGCTACAATTAACTATCAGTTTTGCGTCGGATTCGAAAATCTAGACTCACAGGTGAAAGACCATAAGGTGCCACAGGCAGCAATAGATCCCTGGAGACAAATCGGCTGGAGGACGATGTATTGAATCGCGACGCAATTTGAGTGTTCCATCGTCATTAGGAGGCCCTGAACGTTACAATTAACCATCAGTTTAGCGTCGGATTCGAAAATCTAGACTCACAGGAGACGGACAACATGGTTCCCGAGGCAGCAATATCCCCTTGTAGACAATTCGGCTGGAGGACGATGTATTGACTCTCGACTGAACTTGAGTGTTCCAACGTCATTGGGAGGCGCTGAACGTTAGAATTAACTATCAGTTATGTGTCGGATTCGAAAATCTACTCATAGGAGAAGGACCAAATGGTGCCCGAGACAGCAATATCCCCTTGGAGACAAGTCGGCTGGTGGACGATGTATTGAATCTCGACGCAATTTGAGTGTTCCATCGTCATTAGGTGGCGCTGAATGTTACAATTGACAATCAGTTTTGCGTCGGATTTGAAAATCTAGTCTCACAGGAGACGGACAATATGGTGCCCGAGGCAGCAATAGACTCTTGGAGACAAGTCGGCTGAATGACGATGTATTGAAACGCAACGCAATTTGTGAGTTCCAGCGACATTAGCATAGTCGTAACGTTATAATTAAATGTCAGTTTTGCGTCGGATTTGGAAATCTACACTCACAGGAGAACGACCATAAGGTGACCGAGGCAGCAGTAGACCCTTGGAGACAAGTCAGCTGTTGGTCGATGTACTGAATCTCGACGCAATTTTAGTGTTCCATCGTCATTAGGAGGCCCTGAACGTTACAATTAAATATCAGTTTTGCGTCGGATACAAAAATCTAGACTCACAGGAGACGGACCATTTGCTGCCCGAGGCAGCAATATCCCCTTGGAGACAAGTCGGTTGGAGGACGATGTATTGAATCTCGACGCAATTTGAGTGTTCCATCTTCATTAGGAGGCATTGAACGCTACATTTAACTATCAGTTTTTCGTCGGATTCGAAAATCTAGACTCACAGGTGAACGACCATAAGGTGCCACAGGCAGCAATAGATCCATGGAGACAAATCGGCTGAAGGACGATGTATTGAATCGCGACGCAATTTGAGTGTTCCATCGTCATTAGGAGACCCTGAAAGTTACAATTAACAGTCAGTTTTGCGTCGGATATGAAAATCTAGACTCACAGTAAAAAGACCATAAGGTGCCCGAGGCAGCAATGGACCCTTGGAGACAAGTCGGCTGGTGGTTGATGTACTGAATCTCGACGCAATTTTAGTGTTCCATCGTCATTAGGAGGCCCTGAACGTTACAATTAACTATCAGTTTTTCGTCGGATTCGAAAATCTAGACTCACTGGAGACGGACCATAAGGTGCCCGAGGCAGCAATCTTCGCTTGGAAACAAGTCCGCTGGAGGACGATGTATTGAATCTCGACGCAATTTGAATGTTCCATCGTCATTAGGAGGCGCTGAACGTTACAATTAACAATCATTTTTGCGTCGGATTTGAAAATCTAGTCTCACAGGAGACGGACCATATGGTGCCCTAGGCAGCAATATCCCATTGGAGACAAATCGGCTGGAGGACGATGTATTGAATCTCTACGCAATTTGAGTGTTCCGTCGTCATTAGGAGACCCTGAACGTTACAATTAACAATCAGTTTTGCGTCGGATACGAAAATCTAGACTCACAGGAGACGGACCATATGCTGCCCGAGACAGCAATATCCCCTTGGAGACAAGTCGGCTGGAGGACGATGTATTGAATCTCGACGCAATTTCAGTGTTCCATCGTCATTAGGAAGCCCTGAAGGCTACAATTAACTATCAGTTTTGCGTCGAATTCGAAAATCTAGACTCACAGGAGACGAACCATATGCTGCCAGAGGCAGCAATATCCCCTTGGAGACAAGTCGGCTGGAGGATGATGTATTGGATCTCGACGCAATTTGAGTGTTCCATCGTCATTAGGAGGCCGTGAACGCTACAATTAACCATCAGTTTAGCGTCGGATTGGAAAATCTAGACTCACAGGAGACGGACAACATGGTTCCCGAGGCAGCAATATCCCCTTGTAGAGAATTCGGCTGGAGGACGATGTATTGAATCTCGACGCAATTTGAGTGTTCCATCGTCGTTAGGAGACCCTGAACGTTACAATTAACAATCATTTCAGCGTCGGATTCGAAAATATACTCACAGCAGAAGGACCATATGGTGCCCGAGACTTGGATACAAGTCGGCTGGAGGACGATGTATTCAGTCTCCACGCAATTTGAGTGTTCCATCGTCATTAGGAGACCCTGAACGTTACAATTAACAATCAGTTTTGCGTCGTATACGAAAATCTAGACTCACAGTAGAACGACCACAAGGTGCCCGAGGCAGCAATAGACCCTTGGAGACAAGTCGGCTGGAGGACGATGTATTGAATCTCGACGCAATTTGAGTGTTCCATCGTCATTAGGAGGCGCTGAACGTTTCAATTAACAATAATTTTTGCGTCGGATTTGAAAATCTAGTCTCACAGGAGACGGACGATATGGTGCCCGAGGCAGCAATATCCCATTGGAGACAAATCAGCTGGAGGACGATGTATTGAATCTCGACGCAATTTGAGTGTTCCATCGTCATTAGGACACCCTGAACGTTACAATTAACAATCAGTTTTGCGTCGGATACGAAAAACTAGACTCACAGTAGAACGACCACAAGGTGCCCGAGGCAGCAATAGACCCTTGGAGACAAGTCGGCTGAAGGACCATTTATTAAATCTCGACGCAATTTGAGTGTTCCATCGTCATTAGGAGGCCCTGAACGTTACAATTAAATATCAGTTTTGCGTCGGATACAAAAATCTAGACCCACAGGAGACGAACCATATGCTGCCCGAGGCAGCATTATCCCCTTGGAGACAAGTCGGCTGGAGGACGATGTATTGAATCTCGACGCAATTTGAGTGTTCCATCTTCATTAGGAGGCCCTGAACGCTACAATTAACTATCAGTTTTGCGTCAGATTCGAAAATCTAGACTCACGGGTGAACGACCATAAGGTGCCACAGGCAGCAATAGATCCCTGGACACAAATCGGCTGGAGGTCGATCTATTGAATCGCGACGCAATTCGAGTGTTCCATCGTCATTAGGAGGCCCTGAACGTTACAATTAACCATCAGTTTAGCGTCGGATTCGAAAATCTACACTCACAGGAGACGGACAACATGGTTCCCGAGGCAGCAATAACCCCTTGTAGACAATTCGGCTGGAGGGCGATGTATTGACTCTCGACTCAATTTGAGTGTTCCATCGCCATTGGGAGGCTCTGAACGTTAGAATTAACTATCATTTCAGCGTCGGATTCGAAAATATACTCACAGCAGAAGGACCATATGGTGCCCGAGACAGCAATATCCCCTTGGATACAAGTCGGCTAGAGGACGATGTATTGAATCTCGACGCAATTTGAGTGTTCCATCGTCATTAGGAGGCCCTGAACGTTACAATTAACTATCAGTTTTGCCTCGGATTTAAAAATCTAGACTCACAGGAGAACGACCATAAGGTGCCCGAGGCAGGCATATCCCCTAGGAGACAAGTCGGCTGGAGGCCGATGTATTGAATCTCGACGCAATTAGAGTGTTCCATCGTCATTAGGAGGCCATGAACGTTACAATTAACTATCAATTTCGCGTTGGATTCGAGAATCTAGACTCTCAGGAGACGGACCATATGGTGCCCGAGGCAGCAATATTTCCTTACAGACATTTCGGCTGGAGGACGATGTATTGAATCGCGACGCAATTTGAGTGTTCCATCGCCATTAGGAGGCCCTGAACGTTACAATTAACAATCAGTTTTGCGTCGGATTCTAAAATCTAGACGCACAGGAGAAAGACCATAAGGTGCCGGAGGCAGCAAGAGACCCTTGGAGACAAGTCGGCTGAATGAAGATGTATTGAATGTCGACGCAATTTGAGTGTTCCATCGTCATTAGGAGGCCCTGAACGTTACAAGTAACTAGCAATTTCGCGTTGGATTCGAGAATCTAGACTCTCAGGAGACGGACCATATGGTGCCCGAGGCAGCAATATCTCCTTACAGACATATCGGATGGAGGACGATGTATTGAATCGCGACGCAATTTGAGTGTTCCATCGCCATTAGGAGGCCCTGAACGTTACAATTAACAATCAGTATTGCGTCGGATTCTAAAATCTAGACGCACAGGAGAACGACCATAAGGTGCCGGAGGCAGCAAGAGACCCTTGGAGACAAGTCGGCTGATTGACGATGTATTGAATCTCGACGCAATTTGAGTATTCCATCGTCATTAGGAGGCCCTGAACGTTACAAGTAACTATCAATTTCGCGTTGGATTCGAAAATCTAGACTCACAGGAGACGGACCATATGGTGCCCGAGGCAGCAATATCCCCTTGGAGACATATCGGCTGGAGGACGATGTATTGAATCGCGACGCAATTTGAGTGTTCCATAGCCATTAGGAGGCCCTGAACCTTACAATTAACAATCAGTTTTGCGTCGGATTCGAAAATCTAGACTCACAGGAGAACTACCATAAGGTGCCCGAGTTAGCAACAGACTCTTGAAGACAAGTCGGCTGAAGGACGATGTATTGATTCTCGACGCAATTTTAGTGTTCCATCGTCATTAGGAGGCCCTGAACGTTACAATTAACTATCAGTTTTTCGTCGGATTCGAAAATCTAGACTCACTGGAGATGGAACATAAGGTGCCCGAGGCAGCAATCTTCGCTTGGAGACAAGTCCGCTGGAGGACGATGTATTGAATCTCGACGCAGTTTGAGTGTTCCATCGTCATTAAGAGGCGCTGAACGTTACAATTAACTATCAGTTATGCGTCGGGTTTGAAAATCTACTCACAGGAGAAGGACCATATGCTGCCCGAGGCAGCAATATCCCCTGGGAGACAAGTCGGCTGGAGGACGATGTATTGAATCTCGACGCAATTTGAGTGTTCCATCCTCATTAGGAGGCCCTGAACGCTACAATTAACTATCAGTTTTGCGTCGGATTCGAAAATCTAGACTCACAGGTGAAAGACCATAAGGTGCCACAGGCAGCAATAGATCCCTGGAGACAAATCGGCTGGAGGACGATGTATTGAATCGCGACGCAATTTGAGTGTTCCATCGTCATTAGGAGGCCCTGAACGTTACAATTAACCATCAGTTTAGCGTCGGATTCGAAAATCTAGACTCACAGGAGACGGACAACATGGTTCCCGAGGCAGCAATATCCCCTTGTAGACAATTCGGCTGGAGGACGATGTATTGACTCTCGACTGAACTTGAGTGTTCCAACGTCATTGGGAGGCGCTGAACGTTAGAATTAACTATCAGTTATGTGTCGGATTCGAAAATCTACTCATAGGAGAAGGACCAAATGGTGCCCGAGACAGCAATATCCCCTTGGAGACAAGTCGGCTGGTGGACGATGTATTGAATCTCGACGCAATTTGAGTGTTCCATCGTCATTAGGTGGCGCTGAATGTTACAATTGACAATCAGTTTTGCGTCGGATTTGAAAATCTAGTCTCACAGGAGACGGACAATATGGTGCCCGAGGCAGCAGTAGACCCTTGGAGACAAGTCAGCTGTTGGTCGATGTACTGAATCTCGACGCAATTTTAGTGTTCCATCGTCATTAGGAGGCCCTGAACGTTACAATTAAATATCAGTTTTGCGTCGGATACAAAAATCTAGACTCACAGGAGACGGACCATTTGCTGCCCGAGGCAGCAATATCCCCTTGGAGACAAGTCGGTTGGAGGACGATGTATTGAATCTCGACGCAATTTGAGTGTTCCATCTTCATTAGGAGGCATTGAACGCTACATTTAACTATCAGTTTTTCGTCGGATTCGAAAATCTAGACTCACAGGTGAACGACCATAAGGTGCCACAGGCAGCAATAGATCCATGGAGACAAATCGGCTGAAGGACGATGTATTGAATCGCGACGCAATTTGAGTGTTCCATCGTCATTAGGAGACCCTGAAAGTTACAATTAACAGTCAGTTTTGCGTCGGATATGAAAATCTAGACTCACAGTAAAAAGACCACAAGGTGCCCAAGGCAGCAATGGACCCTTGGAGACAAGTCGGCTGGTGGTTGATGTACTGAATCTCGACGCAATTTTAGTGTTCCATCGTCATTAGGAGGCCCTGAACGTTACAATTAACTATCAGTTTTTCGTCGGATTCGAAAATCTAGACTCACTGGAGACGGACCATAAGGTGCCCGAGGCAGCAATCTTCGCTTGGAAACAAGTCCGCAGGAGGACGATGTATTGAATCTCGACGCAATTTGAATGTTCCATCGTCATTAGGAGGCGCTGAACGTTACAATTAACAATCATTTTTGCGTCGGATTTGAAAATCTAGTCTCACAGGAGACGGACCATATGGTGCCCGAGGCAGCAATATCCCATTGGAGACAAATCGGCTGGAGGACGATGTATTGAATCTCTACGCAATTTGAGTGTTCCGTCGTCATTAGGAGACCCTGAACGTTACAATTAACAATCAGTTTTGCGTCGGATACGAAAATCTAGACTCACAGGAGACGGACCATATGCTGCCCGAGACAGCAATATCCCCTTGGAGACAAGTCGGCTGGAGGACGATGTATTGAATCTCGACGCAATTTCAGTGTTCCATCGTCATTAGGAAGCCCTGAAGGCTACAATTAACTATCAGTTTTGCGTCGAATTCGAAAATCTAGACTCACAGGAGACGAACCATATGCTGCCAGAGGCAGCAATATCCCCTTGGAGACAAGTCGGCTGGAGGATGATGTATTGGATCTCGACGCAATTTGAGTGTTCCATCGTCATTAGGAGGCCGTGAACGCTACAATTAACCATCAGTTTAGCGTCGGATTGGAAAATCTAGACTCACAGGAGACAGACAACATGGTTCCCGAGGCAGCAATATCCCCTTGTAGAGAATTCGGCTGGAGGACGATGTATTGAATCTCGACGCAATTTGAGTGTTCCATCGTCATTAGGAGACCCTGAACGTTACAATTAACAATCATTTCAGCGTCGGATTCGAAAATATACTCACAGCAGAAGGACCATATGGTGCCCGAGACCTGGATACAAGTCGGCTGGAGGACGATGTATTCAGTCTCCACGCAATTTGAGTGTTCCATCGTCATTAGGAGACCCTGAACGTTACAATTAACAATCAGTTTTGCGTCGTATACGAAAATCTAGACTCACAGTAGAACGACCACAAGGTGCCCGAGGCAGCAATAGACCCTTGGAGACAAGTCGGCTGGAGGACGATGTATTGAATCTCGACGCAATTTGAGTGTTCCATCGTCATTAGGAGGCGCTGAACGTTACAATTAACAATAATTTTTGCGTCGGATTTGAAAATCTAGTCTCACAGGAGACGGACGATATGGTGCCCGAGGCAGCAATATCCCATTGGAGACAAATCAGCTGGAGGACGATGTATTGAATCTCGACGCAATTTGAGTGTTCCATCGTCATTAGGACACCCTGAACGTTACAATTAACAATCAGTTTTGCGTCGGATACGAAAAACTAGACTCACAGTAGAACGACCACAAGGTGCCCGAGGCAGCAATAGACCCTTGGAGACAAGTCGGCTGAAGGAGCATTTATTAAATCTCGACGCAATTTGAGTGTTCCATCGTCATTAGGAGGCCCTGAACGTTACAATTAAATATCAGTTTTGCGTCGGATACAAAAATCTAGACCCACAGGAGACGAACCATATGCTGCCCGAGGCAGCATTATCCCCTTGGAGACACGTCGGCTGGAGGACGATGTATTGAATCTCGACGCAATTTGAGTGTTCCATCTTCATTAGGAGGCCCTGAACGCTACAATTAACTATCAGTTTTGCGTCGTATTCGAAAATCTAGACTCACGGGTGAACGACCATAAGGTGCCACAGGCAGCAATAGATCCCTGGATACAAATCGGCTGGAGGTCGATCTATTGAATCGCGACGCAATTCGAGTGTTCCATCGTCATTAGGAGGCCCTGAACGTTACAATTAACCATCAGTTTAGCGTCGGATTCGAAAATCTACACTCACAGGAGACGGACAACATGGTACCCGAGGCAGCAATAACCCCTTGTAGACAATTCGGCTGGAGGGCGATGTATTGACTCTCGACTCAATTTGAGTGTTCCATCGCCATTGGGAGGCTCTGAACGTTAGAATTAACTATCATTTCAGCGTCGGATTCGAAAATATACTCACAGCAGAAGGACCATATGGTGCCCGAGACAGCAATATCCCCTTGGATACAAGTCGGCTAGAGGACGATGTATTGAATCTCGACGCAATTTGAGTGTTCCATCGTCATTAGGAGGCGCTGAACGTTACAATTAACTATCAGTTATGCGTCGGATTCGAAAATCTACTCACAGGAGAAGGACCATATGGTGCCCGAGACAGCAATATCCCCTTGGAGACAAGTCGGCTGACGGACGATGTATTGAATCTCGACGCAATTTGAGTGTTCCATCGTCATTAGGAGGCTCTGAACGTTACAATTAACTATCAGTTTTTCGTCGGATTCGAAAATCTAGACTCACTGGAGACGGACCATAAGGTGCCCGAGGCAGCAATCTTCGCTTGGAAGCAAGTCCGCTGGAGGACGATGTATTGAATCTCGACGCAATTTGAGTGTTCCGTCGTCATTAGGAGGCGCTGAACGTTACAATTAACTATCAGTTATGCGTCGGATTCGGAAATCTACTCACAGGAGAAGGACCATATAGTGCCCGAGACAGCAATATCCCCTTGGAGACAAATCGGCTGGAGGACGATGAATTGAATCTCGACGCAATTTGAGTGTTCCATCGTCAAGGAGGCCCTGAACGCTACAATTAACTATCAGTTTTGCGTCGGATTCGAAAATCTAGACTCACAGGAGACGGACCATATGCTGCCCGAGGCAGCAATATCCCCTTGGAGACAAGTCGGCTGGAGGACGATGAATTGACTCTCGACTCAATTTGAGTGTTCCATCGTCATTAGGAGGCCCTGAACGTTACAATTGACAATCAGTTTTGCGACGGATTCGAAAATCTTGACTCACAGGAGAACGACCATTAGGTGCCCGAGGCAGCAATAGACCCTTGGAGACAAGTCGGCTGAAGGACCATGTGTTATATCTCGACGCAATTTGAGTGTTCCATCGTCATTAGGAGGCCCTGAACGATACAACTAACTATAAGTTTCGTGTCGGAATCGAAAATCTAGACTCACAGGAGAACGACCATAAGGTGCCGAGTCAACAATAGACCCTTGGAGACAAGTCGGCTGAATGACGATGTATTGGATCTCGACGCAATTTGAGTGTTCCTTCGTCATTAGGAGGACTAGAACATTACAATTAACTATCAGTTATGCGTCGGATTCGAAAATCTAGACTCACAGGAGAACGACCATAAGGTGCCCGAGGTAGCAATAGACCCTTAGAGACAAGTTGGCTTAAGGACGATGTATTGAATCTCGACGCAATTTGGGTGTTCCATCGTCATTAGGAGGCCCTGAACGTTACAATTAACTATCAGTTTTTCGTCGGATTCGAAAATATAGACTCACTGGAGATGGATAATAAGGTGCCCGAGGTAGCAATCGCCCCTTGGGGACAAGTCCGGTGGAGAACGATGTATTGAATCGCGACGGAATTTGAGTGCTCCATCGTCATTAGGAGTCTCTGAACGTTACAATTAACTATCAGTTTCGCGTCGGATTCGAAAATGTAGAATCACAGAAGACGGAGCATATTTTGCCAGAGGCAGCGATATCTCTTTGGAGACTAGTCGGCTGGAGGACGATGAATTGAATCTCGACGCAATTTGAGTGTTCCATTGTCATTAGTAGGCCCTGAACGTTACATTTAACTATCAGTTTTGCCACGGTTTCGAAAACTTAGACTCACACGAGAACGACCATAAATTTCCGGGGGCAGCATTATGCCCTTGGGAGACAAGTCGGCTGGAGGACGATGTATTGAATCGCGTCGCAGTTTGTGAGTTCCATCGTCGTTAGCATAGTCGTTACGTTATAATTAAATGTCAGCTTTGCGTCGGATTCGAAAATCTAGACTCACAGGAGAACGACCATAAGGTGCCACAGGCAGCAATAGATCCTTGGAGACAAATCGGCGGGAGGACGATGTATTGAATCTCGACGCAATTTGAGTGTTCCATCGTCATTAGGAGGCCCTGAACGCTACGATTAACTATCAGTTTTGAATCGGATTCGAAAATCTCGACTCACAGGAGAACTACCATAAGGTGCCACAGGCAGTAATTGATCCTTGGAGACAAATAGGCGGGAGGACGATGTATTGAATCTCGACGCAATTTGAGTGTTCCATCGTCATTAGGAGGCCCTGAACGTTACAATTAACTATAAGTTTCGCGTCGGATTCGAAAATCTACTCACAGGAGAAGGACCATATAGTGCCCGAGACAGCAATATCCCCTTGGAGACAAGTCGGCTGGAGGCCGATGTATTGAATCTCGACGCAATTTGAGTGTTCCATCGTCATTATGAGGCTCTGGACGTTACAATTAACTATCAGTTTGGCGTTGGATTCTAAAATCTAAACTCACAGGGGAACTACCATAAGGTGCCCGAGGCAGCAATAGACCCTAGGAGACAAGTCGGCTGAATGACGATGTATTGAATCTAGACGCAATTTGAGTGTTCCATCGTCATTAGGAGGCCCTGAACGTTACAATTAACTATCAGTTATGCGTCGGATTCGGAAATCTACTCACAGGAGAAGGACCATATAGTGCCCGAGACAGCAATATCCCCTTGGAGACAAATCGGCTGGAGGACGATGAATTGAATCTCGACGCAATTTGAGTGTTCCATCGTCAAGGAGGCCCTGAACGCTACAATTAACTATCAGTTTTGCGTCGGATTCGAAAATCTAGACTCACAGGAGAACGACCATAAGGTGCCCGAGGCAGCAATAGACCCTTGGAGACAAGTCGGCTGAATGACGTTGTATTGGATCTCGACGCAATTTGAGTGTTCCATCGTCATTAGGAGGACTACAACATTACAATTAACTATCAGTTATGCGTCGGATTCGAAAATCTAGACTCACAGGAGAGCGACCATAAGGTGCCCGAGGTAGCAATAGACCCTTCGAGACAAGTCGGCTGAAGGACCATGTGTTAAATCTCGACGCAATTTCAGTGTTCCATCGTCATTAGGAGGCCCTGAACGATACAATTAACAATCAGTTTTGCGTCGGATTCGAAAATCTTGACTCACAGGAGTCGGACGATATGGTGACCGAGGCAGCAATATTCCCTTGGAGACAAGTCAACTGGAGGACGATGTATCGAATCTCGACGCAATTTGAGTGTCCCATCGTCATTAGGAGGCGCTGAACGTTTCAATTAACTATCATTTTTGCGTCGGATTCGAAAATCAAGACTCACAGGAGACGGACCATATGGTGCCCGAGGCAGCAATATCCCCTTGGAGACAAGTCGGCTGGAGGACGATGTATTGAATCTAGACGCCATTTGTGTGTTCCAATGTCATTAGGAGGCAGTGAACGTTACAATTAACTTTTCAGTTTCGCATCGGAATCGAAAATCTAGACTCACAGGAGACGGACCATATGGTGCCCGAGGCAGCAATATCTCCTTGGAGACAAGTCGGCTGGAGGCCGATGTATTGAATCTCGACGCAATTTGAGTGTTCCATCGTCATTAGGAGGCTCTGAACGTTACAACTAACTATCAGTTTTGCGTCGGATTCGAAAATCTAGACTCACAGGAGAACGACCATAAGGTGAAACAGGCAGCAATAGATCCTTGGAGACAAATCGGCTGGAGGACGATGTATTGAATCGCGACGCAATTTGAGTCTTCCATCGTCATTAGGAGGCCCTGAACATTACAATTAACCATCAGTTTAGCGTCGTAGACGAAATTTTAGACTCACAGGAGACGGAACATATGCTGCGCGAGGGAGCAATATCCCCTTGGAGACAAAACGGCTGGAAGACGATGTATTGAAGCTCGACGCAATTTGAGTGTTCCATCGTCATTAGGATACCCTGAACGCTACAATTAACTATCACTTTTGCGTCGGATTCGAAAATCTCGATTGACAGGAGAACTACCATAAGGTGCCACAGGCAGCTATTGATCCTTGGAGACAAATCGGCGGGAGGACGATGTATTGAATCGCGACGCAATTTTTGTGTTCCATCGTCATTAGGAGTCCCTGAACGTTGCAATTACTCATCAGTTTAGCGTTGGATTCGAAAATCTAGACTCACAGGAGTCGGATAACATGGTGCCCGAGGCAGCAATATCCCCTTGTAGACAATTCGGCTGGAGGACGATGTATTGACTCTTGACTCAATTTGAGTGTTCCATCGTCATTAGGAGGCGCTGAACATTACAATTAACTATAAGTTTCGCGTCGGATTCGAAAATCTGGACTCACAGGAGACGGACCATATGAGCCCGAGGCAGCAATATCCCCTTGGAGACAAGTCGGCTGGAGGACGATGTATTGAATCTCGACGCAATTTGAGTGTTCCATCGTCATTAGGAGGCGCCGAACGTTACAATTAACTATCATTTTTCCATCGGATTCGAAAATATAGACTCACAGGAGACGGACCATATGGTGCCCGAGGCAGCAATATCCCCTTAGAGACAAGTCGGCTGGAGGACGATGTATTGAATCTCGACGCAGTTTGTGTATTCCAATGTCATTAGGAGGCCCTGAACGTTACAATTAACTATCAGTTTCGCGTCGGAATAGAAAATCTAGACTCACAGGAGACGGACCATATGGTGCCCGAGGCAGCAATATCCCCTTGGAGACAAGTCGGCTGGAGGCCGATGTATTGAATCTCGGCGCAATTTGAGTGTTCCATCGTCATTAGGAGGCTCTGGACGCTACAATTAACTGTCAGTTATGCGTCGGGATCGAAAATCTAGGCTCACAGGAGATCGATAATAAAGTGCTGAGGCAGCAATAGACCCTTGGAGACAAGTCGGCTGAATGACGATGTATTGAATCTAGACGCAATTTGAGTGTTCCATCGTCATTAGGAGGCTCTGAACGTAACAATTAACTATCAGTTATGCGTAGGATTAGAAAATCTAGACTCACAGAAGAACGACCATAAGGTGCCCGAGGCAGCAATTGACCCTTGGAGACAATTCGGCTGGAGGCCGATGTATTGAATCTCGACGCAATTTGAGTGTTCCATCGTCATTAGGAGGCCCTGAACGTTACAATTAACTATCAGTTTTGCGTCCGATTCGAAAATCTAGACTCACAGGAGAACGATAATAAAGTGCCAAGGCAGCAATAGACTCTTGAAGACAAGTCGGCTGAAGGACGATGTATCGAATCTCGACGCAATTTGGGTGCTCCATCGTCATTAGGAGGCGCTGAACGTTACAATTAACAATCAGTTTTGCGTCGGATTCCAAATTCTAGACTCACAGGAGAACGACCATAAGGTGCCCGAGGCAGCAATAGACCCTTGGAGACAAGTCTGCTGAAGGACCATGTGTTAAATCTCGACGCAATTTGAGTGTTCCATCGTCATTAGGAGGCCCTGAACGTTACAATTAACTATAAGTTTCGCGTCGGATTCGAAAATCTAGACTCACAGGAGACGGACCATATGGTGCCCGAGGCAGCAATATCCCCTTGGAGACAAGTCGGCTGGAGGACGATGTATTGAATCTCGACGCAATTTGAGGGTTCCATTGCCATTAGGAGGCGCTGAACGTTACAATTAACTATCATTTTTGCATCGGATTCGAAAATATAGACTCACAGGAGACGGACCATATGGTGCCCGAGGCAGCAATATCCCCTTAGAGACAAGTCGGCTGGAGGACGATGTATTGAATCTCGACGCAGTTTGTGTATTCCAATGTCATTAGGAGGCCCTGAACGTTACAATTAACTATCAGTTTCGCGTCGGAATAGAAAATCTAGACTCACAAGAGACGGACCATATGGTGCCCGAGGCAGCAATATCCCCTTGGAGACAAGTCGGCTGGAGGACGATGTATTGAATCTCGACGCAATTTGAGTGTTCCATCGTCATTAGGAGTCGCTGAACGTTACAATTAACTATCATTTTTGCATCGGATTCGAAAATATAGACTCACAGGAGACGGACCATATGGTGCCCGAGGCAGCAATATCCCCTTGGAGACAAGTCGGCTGGAGGCCGATGTATTGAATCTCGACGCAATTTGAGTGTTCCATCGTCATTAGGAGGCTCTGGACGTTACAATTAACTATCAGTTTGGCGTTGGATTCTAAAATCTAGACTCACAGGAGAACGACCATAAGGTGCCCGAGGCAGCAATAGACCCTTGGAGACAAGTCGGCTGAATGACGATGTATTGAATCTAGACGCAATTTGAGTGTTCCATCGTCATTAGGAGGCGCGGAACGTCACAGTTAACTATCATTTTTGCATCGGATTCGAAAATATAGACTCACAGGAGACGGACCATATGGTGCCCGAGGCAGCAATATCCCCTTAGAGCCAAGTCGGCTGGAGGACGATGTATTGAATCTCGACGCAGTTTGTGTATTCCAATGACATTAGGAGGCCCTGAACGTTCCAATTAACTATCAGTTTCGCGTCGGAATAGAAAATCTAGACTCACAGGAGACGGACCATATGGTGCCCGAGGCAGCAATATCCCCTTGGAGACAAGTCGGCTGGAGGCCGATGTATTGAATCTCGACGCAATTTCAGTGTTCCATCGTCATTAGGAGGCTCTGGACGTTACAATTGACTATCAGTTTGGCGTTGGATTCTAAAATCTAGACTCACAGGAGAACGACCATAAGGTGCCCGAGGCAGCAATAGACCCTTGCAGACAAGTCGGCTGGAGGCCGATGTATTGTATCTCGACGCAATTTGGGCGTTCCATCGTCATTAGGAGGCCCTGAACGTTACAATTAACTATCAGATTTCGTCGGATTCGAAAATCTAGGCTCACAGGAGATCGATAATAAAGTGCTGAGGCAGCAATAGGCTCTTGAAGACAAGTCGGCTGAAGGACGATGTATTGAATCTCGACGCAATTTGGGTGTTCCATCGTCATTAGGAGGCGCTGAACGTTACAATTAACAATCAGTTTTGCGTCGGAATCAAAATTCTAGACTCACAGGAGAACGACCATAAGGTGCCCGAGGCAGCAATAGACCCTTGGAGACAAGTCTGCTGAAGGACCATGTGTTAAATCTCGACGCAATTTGAGTGTTCCATCGTCATTAGGAGGCCCTGAACGTTTCAATTAACTATAAATCTCGCGTCGGTTTCGAAAATCTAGACTCACAGGAGACGGACCATATGGTGCCCGAGGCAGCAATATCCCCTTGGAGACAAGTCTTCTGGAGGACGATGTATTGAATCTCGACGCAATTTGAGTGTTCCATCGTCATTAGGAGGCGCTGAACGTTACAATTAGCTATCATTTTTGCATCGGATTCGAAAATATAGACTCACAGGAGACGGACCATATGGTGCCCGAGGCAGCAATATCCCCTTAGAGACAAGTCGGCTGGAGGACGATGTATTGAATCTCGACGCAGTTTCTGTATTCCAATGTCATTAGGAGGCCCTGAACGTTACAATTAACTATCAGTTTCGCCTCGGAATAGAAAATCTAGACTCACAGGAGACGGACCATATGGTGCCCGAGGCAGCAATATCCAATTGGAGACAAGTCGGCTGGAGGCCGATGTATTGAATCTCGACGCAATTTGAGTGTTCCATCGTCATTAGGAGGCTCTGGACGGTACAATTAACTATCAGTTTGGCTTTGGATTCTAAAATCTAGACTCACAGGAGAACTACCATAAGGTGGCCGAGGCAGAAATATCCCCTTGGAAACAAGTCGGCTGGAGGACGATGTATTGAATCTCGACGTAATTTGAGTGTTCCATCGTCATTAGCGGGCCCTGAACGTTACAATTAACTACCATTTTTGCGTCGGATTCGAAAATCTAGACTCACAGGAGACGGACCACATGGTTCCCGAGGCAGCAATATCCCCTTGGAAACAAGTCGGCTGGAGGACGATGTATTGAGTCTCGACGCAATTTGAATGTTCCATCGTCATTAGGAGGCGCTGAACGTTACAATTAACAAACAATTATGCGTCGGATTCGAAAATCTAGACTCATAGGAGAACGACCATAAGGTGCCAGAGACAGCAATGCACCCTTGGAGACAAGTCGGCTGGAGGCCGATGTATTGAATCTCGACGCAAGTTGAATGTTCCATCGTCATTAGCGGCCCCTGAACGTTACAATTAACTATCATTTTTGCGTCGGATTCGAAAATCTAGACTCACAGGAGACGGACCACATGGTGCCCGAGGCAGCAATATCCCCTTGGAGACAAGTCGGCTGGAAGACGATGTATTGAATCGCGACGCAATTTGAGTGTTCCATCGTCATTAGGAAGCCCTGAACGTTACAATTAACAATATGTTTTCCGTCGGATTCGAGAATCTAGTGTCACAGGAGAGCGACCATAAGATGCCCGATGCAGCAATAGACAGTTGGAGATAAGTCGGCGGGTGGCCGACGTATTGAATCTCGACGCAATTTGAGTGTTCCATCGTCTTTAGGAGGCCCTGAACGTTACAATTAACTATCAGTTTCGCCTCGAATTCGAAAATATAGACTCACTGGAGACGGACCACATGGTGCCCGAGGCAGCAATATCCCCTTGTAGAAAAGTCGGCTGGAGGACGAAGTATTGACTCTCGACGCAATTTGAGTGTTCCATCGTCTTTAGGAGGCCATGAACATTACAATTAACTATTAGTTTTGCGTCGCAATCGAAAATGTAGACTCACAGGAGAACGATCATAATGTGCCCGGGGCAGCAATTGACCCTTGGAGACAAGTGTGATGAAGGACGATGTATTGGATCGCGACGCAATTTGATTGCTCCATCGTCATTAGGAGGCGCTGAACGTTGCAATTAACTATCAGTTATGCGTCGGATTCGAAAATCTAGACTCACAGGAGAGCAACCATAAGGTGACCGAGGCAGCAATAGACCTTTGAGGATATGTCGGCTGGAGGACGATGTATTGAATCTCGACGCAATTTGGGTGTTCCATCGTTATTAGGAGGCCCTTAACGTTACAATTAACTATCAGTTTGGCGTCGGAGCCGAAAATCTAGACTCACAGGAGCACGACTATAAGGCTCCCGAGGCAGGAATAGACCCTTGGAGACAAATCGGCTGGAGGACGATGTATTGAATACCGACGCAATTTGAGTGTTCCATCGTCATTAGGAGGCGCTGAACGTTGCAATTAACTATTAGTTATGCGTCGGATTCGAAAATCTAGACTCACAGGTGAGCAACCATAAGGTGACCGAGGCAGCAATAGACCCTTGAGGATATGTCGGCTGGAGGACGATGTATTGAATCTCGACAGAATTTGGGTGTTCCATCGTCATTAGGAGGCCCTTAACGTTACAATTAACTATCAGTTTGGCGTCGGAGCCGAGAATCTAGACTCACAGGAGCACGACCATAAGGCTCCCGAGGCGGCAATAGACCCTTGGAGACAAATTGGCTGGAGGACGATGTATTGCATCCCGACGCAATTTGAGTATTCCATCGTCATTAGGAGGGCCTGAACATTACAATTAACTATCAGCTTTGCGTCGCAATCGAAAATCTGGACTCAAAGGAGAACGATCATAAGGTGCCCGGGGCAGCAGTAGACCCTTTAAGACAAGTCTGCTGATGGACGATGTATTGGATCGCGACGCAATTTGAGTGTTCCATCGACATTAGGAGGCCCTGAATGTTACAATTAACTATCAGTTTTTCGTCAGATTCGAAAATCAAGACTCACAGGAGAAGGACCATATGGTGCCCGAGGCAGCAATATCACCTAGGAGACTATTCGGTTGGAGGACGATGTATTGAATCTCGACGCAATTAGAGTGTTCCATCGTCATTAGGAGGCGCTGAACGTTACAATTAACTATCATTTTTGCGTCGTATTCGAAAATCTAGACTCACAGGAGATGGACCACATGGTGCCCCAGGCGGCAATATCCCCTTGGAGACAAGTCGGCTGGAGGACGATGTATTGAATCTCGACGCAATTTGAGTGTTCCATCGTCATTAGGAGGCCCTGAACGTTACAATTAACAATCAGTTATGCGTCGGATTCGAAAATCTAGACTCAAGGGAGAACGACCATAAGGTGCCCGAGGCAGCAATAGACGCTTGGAGACAAGTCGGCTGGAGGCCGAGGTATTGTATCTCGATGCATTTTGAGTATTCCATCGTCATTAGGAGGCCCTGAACGTTACAATTAACTATCATTTTCGCGTCGGATTCGAAAATCAATTCACAGGAGAAGGACCATATGGTGCCCGAGACAGCAATATCCCCTTGGACACAAGTCGGCTGGAGGACGATGTATTGAATCTCGACGCAATTTGAGTGTTCCATTGTCATTAGGAGGCCCTGAACGTTACAATTAACTTTCAGTTTTGCGTCGGATTCGAAAATCTAGACTCAGGAGACGGACCATATGGTGCCCGAGGCAGCAATATCCCCCTATCAAAAAGTCGGCTGGAGGGCGATGTATTGACTCTCGACGCAATTTGAGTGTTCCATTGTCATTAGGAGGCGCTGAACGTTACGATTGTCATTATAGCGTCGCATTCGAAAATCTACTTACAGGAGAAGGACCATATGGTGCCCGAGGCAGCAATATCCCCTTGTAGACAAGTTGGCTGGAGGACGATGTGTTGACTCTCGACGCAATTTGATTGTTCTATCGTCATTAGGAGGCGATGAACGTTACAATTAACTATCATTTTTGTGTCGGATTCGAAAATCTAGACTCACAGGAGACGGACCACATGGTGCCCAAGGCGGCAATATGCCCTTGGGGACAAATCGGCTGGAGGACGATGTATTGAATCTCGACGTAATTTGAGTGTTACATACTCATTAGGAGGCGCAGAACGTTACAATTAACTATCATTTTCGCGTCGGATTCGAAAATCGATTTACAGGAGAAGGACCATATGGTGCCCGAGGCAGCAATATCCCCTTGTAGACAAGTTGGCTGGAGGACGATGTGTTGACTCTCGACGCAATTTGAATGTTCTATCGTCATTAGGAGGCCCTGAACGTTACGATTAACTATCATTATAGCGTCGCATTCGAAAATCTACTTACAGGAGAAGGACCATATGGTGCCCGGGACAGCAATATCCCCTTGGATACAAGTGGGCTGGAGGACGAAGTATTTAATGTGGACGCAAGTTTAGTGCTCCATCGTCATTAAGAGACCTTGAACGTTACAATTAACAATCAGTTTCGCGTCGGATTCGAAAATCAATTCACAGGAGAAGTGCCATATGGTGCCCGAGACAGCAATATCCCATTGGCTACAAGGCGGCTGGAGGACAATGTATTGTTTCTCGACGCAATTAGAGTGTTCCATCGTCTTTGGAGGCGCTGAACGTTACAATTACCTATCATTTTTGCGTCGGATTCGAAAAACAATTCACAGGAGAAGGACCATATGGTGCCCGAGGCAGCTATATCCCCTTGTAGACAAGTCGGCTGGAGGACGATGTATTGAATCTCGACGCAATTTGAGTGTACCATCGTCATTAGGAGGCGCTGATCGTTACAATTAACTATCATTTTCGCGTCGGATTCGAAAATCAATTCACAGGAGAAGGACCATATGGTGCCGAGGCAGCAATATCCTATTGTAGACAAGTCGGCTGGATTACGATGTATTGACTCTCGACGCAATTTGAGTGTTCCATCGTCATTAGGAGGCCCTGAACGTTACAATTAACTATTAGTTTTTCGTCGGATTCGAAAATCTAGACTTACTGGAGGCGGACCATAAGGTGCCCGAGGCAGCAATCTTCCCTTGGAGACAAGTCCGCTGGAGGACAATGTATTGAATCTCGACGCAATTTGAGTGTTCCATCGTCATTAGGTGGCCCTGAACGTTACAATTAACTGTCAGTTTGGAGTCAGATTCGAAAATCAAGACTCACAGGAGAAGAACCATATGGAGCCCGAGGCAGCAATATCACCTAGGAGACTATTCGGTTGGAGGACGATGTACTGAATCTCGACGCAATTAGAGTGTTCCATCGTCATTAGGAGGCGCTGAACGTTACAATTAACTATCAGTTATGCGTCGGATTCGAAAATCTAGACTCACAGGAGAAAGACCATAAGGTGCCCGAGCCAGCAATAGACACTAGAAGACAAGACGTCTAGAGGCCGATGTATTAAATATCGACGCAATTTCAGTGTTCCATCGTCATTAGGAGACCCTGAACGTTGCAATTAACTAACAGTTTCGCGTCGCATTCGAAAATCTAGACTCACAGGAGACGACCATAAGGTGCCCGAGGCAGCAACAGAGTCTTGAAGACAAGTCGGCTGAAGGACGATGTATTGAATCTCGGCGATATTTGAGTGTTCCGTCGTCATTAGGTGGCCCTGAACGTTACAATTATCTATCAGTTTTGCGTCGGTTTCGAAAATGTAGAGTCACAGAAGACTGACCATATGGTGCCCGAGGCAGCAATATCCCCTTGGAGACAAGTCGGCTGGAGGCCGATGTATAGAATCTCGACGCAATTTGAGTGTTCCATCGTCATTAGGAGGCCCTGAACGTTACAATTAACTATCAGTTTCGCGTCGGATTCGAAAATATAGACTCTCAGGAGACGGACCACATGGTGCCCGAGGCAGCAATATCCCCTTGTAGAAAAGTCGGCTGGAGGACGAAGTAATGACTCTCGACGCAATTTGAGTGTTCCATCGCCAATAGGAGGCCCTGAACGTTACAATTAACTGTCATTTTAGCGTCGGATTCGAAAATCTACTCACAGTAGATGGACCATATGGTGCCCGAGACAGCAATATCCCCTTGGAGACAAGTCGGCTGGAGGACGATGTTTTGAATCTCGACGCAATTTGAGTGTTCCATCGTCATTAGGAGGCCCTGAACGTTACACTTAACTATCAGTTTTGCGTCGGATGCGAAAATCTAGACTTACAGGAGAAGGTCCATATGGTGCCCGAGGCAGCAATATCACCTTTGAGACAAGTCGGCTGGAGGACGATGTATTGAATGTCGACGCAAATTGAGTGTTCCATCGTCATTAGGAGGCCATGGACGTTACAATTAACTATCAGTTTTGCGTCGCAATCGAAAATCAAGACTCACAGGAGAACGATCATAAGGTGCCCGAGGCAGCAATAGACCCTTGGAGACAAGTGTGATGGAAGTCGACGAATTGGATCGCGACGCAATTTGAGTGTTACATCGTCATTAGGAGGCTCTGAATGTTACAACTAACTATCACTTTCTCGTCGGAGTCGAAAATCAATTCACAGGAGAAGTGCCATATGGTGCCCGAGACAGCAATATCCCATTGGATACAAGGCGGCTGGAGGACAATGTTTTGTTTCTCGACGCAATTAGAGTGTTCCATCGTCTTTGGAGGCGCTGAACGTTACAATTACCTATCATTTTTGCGTCGGATTCGAAAAACAATTCACAGGAGAAGGACCATATGGTGCCCGAGGCAGCTATATCCCCTTGTAGACAAGTCGGCTGGAGGACGATGTATTGAATATCGACGCAATTTGAGTGTTCCATCGTCATTAGGAGGCGCTGAACGTTACAATTAACTATCATTTCCGCGTCGGATTCGAAAATCAATTCACAGGAGAAGGACCATATGGTGCCGAGGCAGCAATATAGTATTGTAGACAAGTCGGCTGGATTACGATGTATTGACTCTCGACGCAATTTGAGTGTTCTATTGTCATTAGGAGGCCATGAACGTTGCAATTAACTATCATTTTTGCGTCGGATTCGAAAATCTAGACTCACAGGAGACGGACCACATGGTACCCAAGGCGGCAATATGCCCTTGGGGACAAGTCGGCTATAGGACGATGTATTGAATCTCGACGCAATGTGAGTGTTCCATCGTCATTAGGAGGCCCTGAATGTTACAATTAACTATCAGTTTCGCGTCGGATTCGAAAATCTAGACTCACAGGAGACGGACCATATGGTGCCCGAGACGGCAATATCCCCTTGAATACAAGTCGGCTGGAGGGCGATGTAATGAACCTCGACGCAATTTGTGTCTTCCATAGTCATTAGGAGGCGCAGAACGTCACAATTAGCTATCATTTTCGTGTCGGATTCGAAAATCAATTTACAGGAGAAGGACCATATGGTGCCCGAGGCAGCAATATCCCCTTGTAGACAAGTTAGCTGGAGGACGATGTGTTGACTCTCGACGCAATTTGAATGTTCTATCGTCATTAGCAGGCCATGAACGTTACAATTAACTATCATTTTTGTGTCGGATTCGAAAATCTAGACTCACAGGAGACGGACCACATGGTACCCAAGGCGGCAATATGCCCTTGGGGACAAGTCGGCTGGAGGACGATGTATTGAATCTCGACGCAATGTGAGTGTTCCATCGTCATTAGGAGGCCCTGAATGTTACAATTAACTATCAGTTTCCCGTCGGATTCGAAAATCTAGACTCACAGGAGACGGACCATATGGTGCCCCAGACAGCAATATCCCCTTGGAGACAAGTCGGCTGGAGGACGATGTATTGAATCTCGACGCAATTTGAGTGTTCCATCGTCATTAGAAGGCGCTGAATTAACTATCAGTTATGCGTCGGATTCGAAATTCTAGACTCACAGGAGAACGACGATCAGGTGCTCGAGGCAGCAATAGACCCTTGGAGACAAGTCGGCTGGAGGACGATGTATTGTCTCTCGACGCAATATGAGTGTCCCATCGTCATTAAGAGGCGCTGAACGGTACAATTAACTATCATTTTCGCGTCAGATTCGAAAATCAATTCACTGGAGAATTACCATACTGTGCCCGAGACAGCAATATCCCCTCGGATACAAGTCGGCTGGAGGACGATGTATTGAAACTCGACGCAATTGGAGTGTTCCATCGTCATTAGGAGGCCCTGAACGTTACAATTAACTATCATTTTTGCGTCGAATTCAAAAATCAATTCACAGGAGAAGGACGATATGGTGCCCGAGACAGCAATATCCCCTTGGATACAAGTCGACTGGAGGACGATGTATTGAATCTCGACGCAATTTGAGTGTTCCATCGTCATTAGGAGGCCCTGAACGTTACAATTAACTATCAGTTTTGCGTCGGATTCGAAAATCTAGACTCAGGAGACGGACCACATGGTGCTCGAGGCAGCAATATCCCCCTGTAGAAAAGTCAGCTGGAGGACGATGTATTGACTCTCGACGCAATTTGAGTGTTCCATCGTCATTAGGAGGCGCTGAACGTTACAATTACCAATCAGTTTCGCGTCGCATTCGAAAATCTACTTACAGGAGATGGACCATATGGTGCCCGAGACAGCAATATCCCGTTGGATACAAGTCGGCTGTAGGACGAAGTATTTAATCTCGACGCAATTTGACTGTTCCATCGTCATTAGGAGGCCCTGAACGTTACAATTAACAATCAGTTTCGCGTCGGATTCGAAAATCTAGACTCAGGAGACGGACCACATGGTGCCCGAGGCAGCAATATCCCTTTGTAGAAAAGTCGGCTGGAGGACGATATATTGACTCTCGACGCAATTTGAGTGTTCCATCGCCATTAGGAGGCGCTGAACGTTACAATTAACTATCATTTTTGCGTCGGATTCGAAAATCTAGACTCAACGGAGACGGAACATATGGTGCCCGAGGCAGCAATATCCCCTTGTAGACATGTCGGCTGGAGGCCGATGTATCGAATCTCGACGCAATTTGAGTGTTCCATCGTCATTAGGAGGCTCTGAACGTTACAATTAACTATCAGTTTCGCGTCGGATTCGAAAATCTAGACTCACAGTAGACGGACCATATGGTGCCCAAGGCAGCAATATCCCCTTGGAGGCATGTCGCCCGGAGGACGATGTATTGAATCTCGACGAAATTTGTGTGTTCCATCGTCATTATAAGGCCTTGAACGTTTCAATTAACTATCAGTTTCACGTTGGAATCGAAAATCTAGACTCACAGGAGAACGACCATATGGTGCCAGAGGCAGCAATATCCCCTTTGAGACAAGTCGGCTGGAGGAAGATGTATCGAATCTCGACGCAATTTGAGTGTTCCATCGTAATTAGGAGGCCCGGAAAGTCACAATGAACTATCAGTTTCGCGTCGGATTCCAAAATCTAGACTCACTGGAGAAGGACCATATGGTGCCCAAGCAGCAATATGACCATGGAGACAAGTCGGCTGGAGGACGATGTATTGAATTTCGACGCAATGTGAGTGTTCCATCGTCATTAGGAGGCGCTGAACGTTACAATTAACTATCAGTTATGCGTCGTATTCGAAAATCTAGACTCACAGGACAACGACCATCAGGTGCCCGAGGCAGCAATAGACCCTTGGAGACAAGTCGGCTGGAGGCCGATGTATTGAATCTCAACGCAATTTGAGTGTTCCATCGTCATTAGGAGGCCCTGAACGTTACAATTAACTATCAGTTTTGCGTCGGATTCGAAAATCTAGACTCACAGGAGAACGACCATAAGGTGCCCGAGGCAGCAATAGACTCGTGGAGACAAGTCGGCTGAAGGACGATGTATTGAATCTCGACGCAATTTGAGTGTTCCATCGTCATTAGGAGGCTTGAACGTTATAATTAACTATCTGTTTTTCGTCGGATTCGAAAATCTAGACTCACTGGAGACGGACCATAAGGTGCCCGAGGCTGCAGTTTCCCCTTGGAGACAAGTCCGCTGGAGGACGGTGTATTGAATCTCGGCGCAATTTGAGTTTTCCATCGTCATTAGGTGGCCCAGAACGTTACAATTAACAATCAGTTTCGCGTCGGTTTCGAAAATCTACACTCACAGGAGACGGACCGTATGGTGCCCGAAGCAGCAATATCCCCTTGGAGCTAAGTCGGCTGGAGGACGATGTATTGAATCTCGACGCAATTCGAGTGTTCCATCGTCATTAGGAGGCGCCGAACGTTACTATTAACAATCACTTATGCGTCAGATTCGAAAATCTAGACTCATAGGAGAACGACCATAAGGTGCCAGAGGCAGCAATAGACCCTTGGAGACAAGTCGACTGGATGCCGATGTATTGAATCTCGACGCAATTTGAGTGTTCCATCGTCATTAGCGGGCCCTGAACATTAGAATTAACTATCATTTTTGCGTCGGATACGAAAATATAGACTCACAGGAGACGGACCACATGGTGCCCGAGGCAGCAATATCCCCTTGTAGAAAAGTCAGCTGGAGGACGATATACTGACTCTGGACGTAATTTGAGTGTTCCATCGTCATTAGGAGGCCCTGAACGTTACAATTAACTATCATTTTAGCGTCGGATTCGAAAATCTAGACCCATAGGAGCACGATCATAAGGTGCCGCAAGCAACAATAGACCCTTGGAGGCAAGTCGGCTGGAGGGCGATGTATTGAAGCTCGACGCAATTTGAGTGTTCCATCGTCATTAGGAGGCCCTGAACGTTACAATTAACTATCAGTTTCGCGTCGGATTCGAAAATCTAGACTCACAGGATAAGGACCGTATGATGACCGAGTCAGCAATATCACCTTGGAGACAATTCGGTTGGAGGACGATGAATTGAATCTCGACGCAATTAGAGTGTTCCATCGTCATTAGGAGGCGTTGAACGTTACAATTAACAATCACTTATGCGTCGGATTCGAAAATCTAGACTCATAGGAGAACGAACGTAAGGTGCCAGAGGCAGCAATAGACCCTTCGAGACAAGTCGGCTGGAGTTCGATGTATTGAATCTCGACGCAGTTTGTTTGTACCATCGTCATTAGCGGGCCCTGAACGTTGCAATTAACTATCATTTTTGCGTCGGATTCGAAAATCTAGACTCACAGGAGAACGACCATAAGGTGCCCGAGGCAGCCATAGACCCTTGGAGACAAGTCGGCGGGAGGCTGATGTATTGAATCTCGACGCAATTTGAGTGTTCCATCGTCATTAGGAGGCCTTGAACGTTACAATTAACTATCAGTTTCGCGTCGGATTCGAAAATATGGACTCACAGGAGACGGACCACATGGTGCCCGAGGCACCAATATCAGCTTGTAGAAAAGTCGGCTGGAGGACGATGTATTGACTCTCGACGTAATTTGAGTGTTCCATCGTCATTAGGAAGCCCTGGACGTTACAATCAACTATCATTTTAGCGTCGGATTCGAAAATCTACTCACAGGGGACGGACCATATGGTGCCCGAGACAGCAATATCCCATTGGAGACAAGTCGGCTGGAGGACGATGTATTGAACCTCGACGCCATTTGAGTGTTCCATCGTCATTAGGAGGCCCTGAACGTTACAATTAACTATCAGTTTCGCGTTGGATTCGAAAATGTAGACTCACAGAAGAAGGTCCATATGGTGCCCGAGGCAGCAATATCACCTTTGAGACAAGTCCGCTGGAGGACGATGTATTGAATCTAGACGTAATTTGAGTGTTACGTCGTCATTAGGAGGCCGTGAACGTTACAATTAACTATCTGTTTTGCGTCGGATTCGAAAATCTTGAACCATAGGAGAACGACCATAAGGTGCCACAGGCAACAATAGACCCTTGGAGGCAAGTCGGCTGGAGGACGATGTATTAAATCTCGACGCAATTTGAGTGTTCCATCGTCATTAGGAGGCCCTGAACGTTACAATTAATATGAGTTTCGCGTCGGATTCGAAAATCTAGACTCATAGGAGAAGGACCATATGCTGCCCGAGGCAGCAATATCACCTTGGAGACTATTCGGTTAAAGGACGATGTATTGAATCTCGACGCAATTAGACTGTTCCATCGTCATTAGAAGGCGCTGAACGTTACAATTAACTATATGTTATGCGTCGGATTCGAAAATCAAGACTCACAGGAGAACGACCATAAGGTGCCCGAGCCAGCATAGACCCTTGAAGACAAATCGGCTGGAGGACGATGTATTGAATCTCGACGCAATTTCAGTGTTCCATCGTCATTAGGAGGCCCTGAACGTCACAATTAACTATCAGTTTTGCGTCGGATTCGAAAATCTAGACTCACAGGAGAACGACCATAAGGTGGCCGAGGCAGCAATAGACTCTTGGAGACAAGTCGGCTGAAGGACGAAGTATTGAATCTCGACGCAATTTGAGTGTTCCATCGTCATTAGGTGGCCCTGAAAGTTACAATTAACTATCAGTTTCGCGTTGGATTCGAAAATCTGTACTCACAGGAGACGGACCATATGGTGCCCGAGGCAGCAATATTCCCTTGGAGACAAATCGGCTGGAGGACGATGTATTGAATCTCGACGCCATTTGTGTGTTCCATCGTCATTAGGAGGCGCTGAACGTTACAATTAACATCACTTATGCGTCGGATTCGAAAATGTAGACTCATAGGAGAACGACCATAAGATGCCCGAGGCAGCAATAGACCCTTGGAGACAAGTCGGCTGGAGGCCGATGTATTGAGTCTCGACGCAATTTGTGTGTTCCATCGTCATTAGCAGGCCCTGAACGTTACAATTAACTATCATTTTTGCGTCGGATTCGAAAATCTAGACTCACAGGAGACGGACCACATGGAGCCAGAGGCAGCAATATCCCCTTGTAGACAAGTCGGCTGGAGGACGATGTATTGACTCTCGACGCAATTTGAGTGTTCCATCGTCATTAGGAGCGCTGAACGTTATAAGGAACTATCATTTTCGCGTCGGATACGAAAATCAATTCACAGGAGAAGGACCATATGGTGGCCGAGACAGCAATATCCCCTTGGATACAAGTCGGCTGGAGGACGATGTATTGAATCTCGACGCAATTTGAGTGTTCCATCGTCATTAGGAGGCCCTGAACGTTACAATTACTATCATTTTTGCTTCGGATTCGAAAATCTAGACTCACAGGAGACGGACCACATTGTGCCCGAGGCAGCAAAATCCCCTTGTAGACTAGTCGGCTGGAGGACGATGTATTGACCCTCGACTCAATTTGAGTGTCCCATCGTCATTAGGAGGCCATGAACGTTACAATTAACTATTATTTTTGCGTCGGATTCGAAAATCTAGACTCACAGGAGAACGACCATTAGGTGCCCGAGCCAGCAATAGACCCTTGAACACAAGTCGGCTAGATTCCGATGTATTGAATCTCGACGCAATTTGAGGGTTCGATCGTCATTAGGAGGCCCAGAACGTTACAATTAACTATCAGTTTTGCGTCGAATTCGAAAATCTAGACTTACAGGAGAACGACCATAAGGTGCCAGAGGCAGCAATAGACCCTTGTAGGCAAGTCGGCTGGACTCCGATCTATTAAATCTCGACTCAATTTGAGTGTTCCATCGTCATTAGCGGGCCCTGAACGTTACAATTATTTATCATTTTCGCGTCGGATTCGAGAATCTAGACTCACCGGAGACGGATCAAATAGTGACCGAGGCAGCAATATCCCCTTCGAGACAAGTCGGCTGGAGGCCGATGTATACAATCTCGACGCAATTTGAGTGTTCCATCGTCATTAGGAGGCTCTGAACGTTACAATTAACTATCAGTTTCGCGCCGGATTCGAAAATCTAGACTCACAGGAGAACGACCATAAGGTGCCCGAGCCAGCAATAGACCCTTGAACACAAGACCGCTAGAGGCCGATGTATTGAATCTCGACGCAATTTGAGTGTTCCATCGTCATTAGGAGGCCCAGAAAGTTACAACTAACTATCAGTTTTGCGTTGAATTCGAAAATCTAGACTCACAGGAGAACGACCATAAGGTGCCCGAGGCAGCAATAGACTCTTGAAGACAAGTCGGCTGAAGTACGATGTATTGAATCTCGGCGCAATTTGAGTTTTCCATCGTTATTAGGTTGCCCTGAACGTTACAATTAGCTATCAGTTTCGCGTCGGTTTCGAAAATCTACACTCACAGGAGACGGACCGTATGGTGCCCGAAACAGCAATATCCCCTTGGAGCTAAGACGGCTGGAGGACGATGTATTGAATCTCGACGCAATTTGAGTGTTCCATCGTCATTAGGAGGAGCTGATCGTTACAATTAACAATCACTTATGCGTCGGATTCGAAAATCTAGACTCATAGGAGAACGACCATAAGGTGCCAGAGGCAGCAATAGACCCTTGGAGGCAAGTCGGCTGGAGGCCGATGTATTGAATCTCGACGCAATTTGAGTGTTCCATCGTCATTAGCGGGCCCTGAACGTTACAATTAACTATCAGTTTTGCGTCGGATTCTAAATCAATTCACAGGAGAAGGTCCATATGGTGTCCGGAACAGCAATATCACCTTTGAGACAAGTCGCCTGGAGGACGATGTATTGAATCTCGACGCAATTTGAGTGTTCCATCATCATTAGCAGGCCATGAACGTTACAATTAACTATCAGTTTTGTGCCGCAATCGAAAATCTAGACTCACAGGAGAACGATCATAAGGTGCCCGAAGCAGCAAAACACCCTGGGAGACAAGTTAGCTGGAGGACGATGTATTGAATCTCGACGCAATTTGAGTGTTCCATCGCCATTAGGAGGCCCCGAACTTTACAATTAACTATCAGTTTCGCGTCGGATTCGAAAATGTAGACTCACAGGAGAAGAACCATATGATGCCCGAGGCAGCAATATCACCTTGGAGACTATTCGGTTGTAGGACGATGTATTGAATCTAGACGCAATTAGAGTGTTCCATCGTCATTAGGAGGCGCTGAACGTTACAATTAACTATCACTTATGCGTCGGATTCGAAAATCTAGTCTCACAGGAGAACGACTATAAGGTTCCCGAGCCAGCAATAGACCCTTGAACACAAGTCGGCTAGACTCCGATGTATTGAATCTCGACGCAATTTGAGTGTTCTAACCTCATTAGGAGGCCCAGAACGTTACAATTAACAATCACTTATGCGTCGGATTCGAAATTCTAGACTCATAGGAGAACGACCATAAGGTGCCCGAGGCAGCAATAGACCTTTGGAGACAAGTCGGCTGGAGGCCGATGAATTGAATCTCGACGCAATTTGAGTGTTCCATCGTCATTAGGTGGCCCTGAACGTTACAATTAGCTATCAGTTTCGCGTCGGTTTCGAAAATCTAGACTCACAGGAGACGGACCGTAACGTGCCCGAAGCAGCAATATCCCCTTGGAGCTAAGACGGCTGGAGGACGATGTATTAAATCTCGACGCAATTTGAGTGTTCCATCGTCATCAGGAGGCGCTGAAGGTTACAATTAACAATCACTTAAGCGTCGGATTCGAAAATCTAGACTCATAGGAGAACGACCATAAGGTGCCAGAGGCAGCAATAGACCCTTGGAATCAAGTCAGCTGGAGGCCGATCTATTAAATCTCGACGCAATTTGAGTGTTCCATCGTCATTAGCGGGCCCTGAACGTTACCATTAACTATCATTTTCGCGTCGGATTCGAAAATCTAGACTCACAGGAGACGGATCTAATGGTGACCGAGGCAGCAATATCCCCTTGGAGACAAGTCGGCTGGAGGCCGATGTATAGAATCTCGACGCAATTTGAGTGTTCCATCGTCATTATGAGGCTCTGAACGTTACAAGTAACTATCAGTTTCGCGTCGGATTCGAAAATCTAGACTCACAGGAGAACGACCATAAGGTGCCCGAGCCAGCAATAGACCCTTGAACACAAGTTCGCTAGAGGCCGATGTATTGAATCTCGACGCAATTTGAGTGTTCCATCGTCATTAGGAGGCCCAGAACGTTACAATTAACTATCAGTTTTGCGTCGAATTCGAAAATCTAGACTCACAGGAGAACGACCATAAGGTGCCCGAGGCAGCAATAGACTCTTGAAGACCAGTCGGCTGAGGTACGATGTATTGAATCTCGGCGCAATTTGAGTGTTCCATCGTCATTAGGTTGCCCTAAACGTTACAATTAGCTATCAGTTTCGCGTCGGTTTCGAAAATCTAGACTCACAGGAGACGGACCGTATGGTGAAGAAACAACAGTATCCCCTTGGAGCTAAGACGGCTGGAGGACGATGTATTGAATCTCGAAGCAATTTGAGTGTTCCATCGTCATTAGGAGGCGCTGAACATTACAATTAATATCACTTATGCGTCGGATTCGAAAATCTAGATCCATAGGAGAACGACCATACGGTGCCAGAGGCAGCATTAGACCCTTGGAGGCAAGTCGGCTGGAGGCCGATGTATTGAATCTCCACGCAATTTGAGTGTTGCTTCGTCATTAGCGGGCCCTGAACGTTACAATTAACTATCATTTTCGCGTCGGATTCGAAAATCTCGACTCACAGGAGACAGATCAAATGGTGACCGAGGCAGCAATATCCCCTTGGAGACAAGTCGGCTGGAGGCCGATGTATAGCCTCTCGACGCAATTTGAGTGTTCCATCGTCATTAGGAGGCTCTGAACGTTACAATTAACTATCAGTTTCGCGTCGGATTCGAAAATATGGACTCACAGGAGACGGACCACATGGTGCCCGAGGCAGCAATATCCACTTGTAGAAAAGTCGGTGGAGGACGATGTATTGACTCTCGACGTAATTTGAGTGTTCCATCGTCATTAGGAGGCACTGAACGTTACAATTAACTATCAGTTTCGCGTCGGATTCGAAAATCTAGACTCACAGGAGAAGGTCCTTATGGTGCCCGAGGCAGCAATATCACCTTTGAGAGAAGTCGGCTGGAGGATGATGTATTGAATTACGACGCAATTTGAGTGTTCCATCGTCATAAGGAGGCCATGAACGTTACAATTAACTATCAGTTTTGCGTCGCAATCGAAAATCTAGACTCACAGGAGAACGATCATAAGGTGCCCGAAGCAGCAATAGACCCTGGGGGACAAGTCTGATGGATGACGATGTATTGGATCGCGACGCAATTTGAGTGTTACATCGTCATTTGGAGGCCCTGAATGTTACAATTAACTATCAGTTTTGCGTCGGATTCGAAAATGTAGAATCACAGGAGACGGACCACATGGTGCCCGAGGCAGCAATATCCACTTGTAGAAAAGTCGGCTGGAGGACGATGTATTGACTCTCGACGTAATTTGAGTGTTCCATCGTCATTAGGAGGCTCTGAACGTTACAAGTAACTATCAGTTTCGCGTCGGATTCGAAAATCTAGACTCACAGGAGAACGACCATAAGGTGCCCGAGCCAGCAATAGACCCTTGAACACAAGTTCGCTAGAGGCCGATGTATTGAATCTCGACGCAATTTGAGTGTTACATCGTCATTAGGAGGCCCTGAACGTTACAATTAACTATCAGTTTCGCGTCGGATTCGAAAATCTGGACTCACAGGAGAAGGACCATATGGTGCACGAGGCAGCAATAACACCTTAAGGACAAGTCGGCTGGAGGACGATGTATTGAATCTCAACGCAATTTGAGTGTTCCATCGTCATTAGGAGGCCCTGAACGTTACAATTAAGAATCAGGTTTGCCTCGGATTCGAAAATCTAAACTCACAGGAGAACGACCATAAGGTGCCCGAGTCAGCAATAGACCGTTGGAGACAAGTCGGCTGGACTCCGATGTATTAAATCTCGACGCAATTTGTGTGTTCCATCGTCATTAGGAGGCCATGAACGTTATAATTAACTATCATTTCTTCGTCGAATTCGAGAATCTAGACTCACAGGAGACGGACCACATGGTGCCCGACTCAGCTATATCCCCTTGGAGACAAGTCGGCTGGAGGACGAAGTATTGATTGTCGACGCAATTTGTGTGTTCCATCGTCATTAGTAGGCCCTGAACGTTACAATTATCAGTTTCGCGTCGGAATCGAAAATCTAGACTCACAGGAGACGGACCATATGGAGCCCGAGGAAGCAATATCCCCTTGGAGACATGTCGGCTGGAGACCGATGTATAGAAACTCGACGCAATTTGAGTGTTCCATCGTCAATAGGAGGCTCTGAACGTTACAATTAACTATCAGTTTCGCGTCGGATTCGAAAATCTAGACTCACAGGAGAAGGACCATATGGTGCCCGAGGCAGCAATATCACCTTGGAGACAAGTCGGCTGGAGGACGATGTATTGAATCTCGACGCAATTTGAGTGTTCCATCGTCATTAGGAGGCCCTGAACGTTACAATTAAGAATCAGTTTTGCGTCGGATTCGAAAATCTAAACTCACAGGAGAACGACCATAAGGTGACCAAGGCAGCAATAGACCCTTGGAGACAAGTCGGCGGAAGGACCACGTATTGAATCTCGACGCAATTTGAGTGTTCCGTCGTCATTAGGAGGCCCTGAACGTTACAATTAACTATCAGTTTCGCGTCGGTTTCGTAAATCTAGACTCACAGGAGACGGACCACATGGTGCCCGAGGCAGCAATATCACGTTGGAGACAAGTCGTCTGTAGGCCGATATATAAAATCTCGACGGAATTTGAGTGTTCCATCGTCAATTGGAGGCTCTGAACGGTACAATTAATTATCAGTTTCGCGTCGGATTCGAAAATCTAGACTCACAGGAGAACGACGATAAGGTGCCCAAAGCAGCAATAGGCCCTTGGAGACAAGTCGGCTGAAGGACAATATATTGAATCTCGTCGCAATTTGAGTGTTCCATCGTTATTAGGAGGCCCTGAACGTTACAATTAACTATCAGTTTCGCGCCGGTTTCGTAATTCTAGTCTCACAGGAGACGGACCACATAGTGCCCGAGGCAGCAATATCCCCTTGTAGAAAAGTCATCTGAGGACGATGTATTGACTCTCGACGCAATTTGAGTGTTCCATCGTCATTAGGAGGCCCTGAACTTTACAATTAACTATCATTTTAGCGTCGGATTCGAAAATCTACTCACAGGAGAAGGACCATATGGTGCCCGAGACAGCAATATCCCCTTGGAGGCAAGTCGGCTGGAGGACGATGTATTGAATCTCGACGCAATTTGAGTGTTATATCGTCATTAGGAGGCGCTTAACGTTACAATTAACTATCATTTTAGCGTCGGATTTGAAAATCTAGACTCACAGGAGACGGATCATATGGTGCCCGAGCCAGCAATATCCCCTTGGATACAAGTCGGCTGGAGGCCGATGTATTGAATATCGACGCAATTTGAGTGTTCCATCGTCATTAGGAGGCGCTGAACGCTACAATTAACTATCAGTTATGCGTTGGATTCGACAATCTAGACTCACAGGAGAACGACCATAAGGTGCCCGAGTCAGCAATAGACCGTTGGGGACAGGTCGGCTGGAGGACGATGTATTGATTCTCGACGCAATTTGAATGTTCCACCGTCATTAGGAGGCCAGAACGTTACAATTAACAATCAGCTTTGCGTCGGATTCGAGAATCTAGACTCACAGGAGAACGACCATAAGGTGCCCGAGGCAGCTATATCCCCTTGGAGACATGTCGGCTGGAGGACGATGTATTGAGTCTCGACGCAATTTGAGTGTTCCATCGTCATTAGGAGGCCCTGAACGTTACATTTAACTATCATTTTTGCTTCGGATTCAAAAATCAAGACTCACAGGAGACGGACCATATGGTGCCCGAGGCAGCAATATCCCCTTGGAGACAAGTCGGCTGAAGGCCGATGTATAGAATTTCGACGCAATTTGAGTGTTCCATCGTCAATAGGAGGCTCTGAACGTTACAATTAACTATCAGTTTCGCGTCGGATTCGAAAATCTAGATTCACAGGAGAACGGCGATAAGGTGCCCGAGGCAGCATTAGACCCTTGGAGACAAGTCGGCGGGAGGCCGATGTATTGAATCTCGACGCAATTTGAGTGTTCCATCGTCATTAGGAGGCCCTGAACGTTACAATTAACTATCAGTTTCGCGTCGGATTCGAAAATATAGACTCATAGGAGACGGACCACATGGTGCCCGAGGCAGCAATATCCCCTTGTAGAAAAGACGTCTGAGGACGATATAGTGACTCTCGACGTAATTTGAGTGCTCCATCGCCATTAGGAGGCCCGGAACGTTGCAATTAACTAGCATTTTAGCGTCGGATTCGAAAATCTACTTACAGGAGAGGACCATTTTTTGCCCGAGACAGCAATATCCCCTTGGAGACAAGTCGGCTGGAGGACGATGTACTGAATCTCGAGCAATTTGAGTGTTATATCGTCATTAGGAGGCGCTGAACGTTACAATTAACTATCATTTTAGCGTCGGATTCGACAATCTAGACTCACAGGAGAACGAGCATAAGATGCCCGAGGCAGCTATATCCCCTTGAAGACAAGTCGGCTGGAGGCCGATGTATTGAATCTCGACGCAATTTGAGTGTTCCATCGTCATTAGGAGGCCCTGAACGTTACAATTAACTATCATTTTTGCGTCGGATTCGAAAATCTAGACTCACAGGAGACGGACCATATGATGCCTGAGGCAGCAATATCCCCTTGGAGATGAGTCGGCTGGAGGACGATGTATTGAATCTCGACGCAATTTGAGTGTTTCATCGTCATTAGGAGGCCCAGCACGTTACAATTTACTATTAGTTTCGCGTCGGATTGGAAAATCTAGACTCATAGGAGAAAGACCATATGGTGCCCGAGGCAGCAATAGGCCCTTGGAGAAAAGTTGGCTGAAGGACCATGTATTGAATCTCGACGCAATTTGAGTGTTATATTGTCATTAGGAGGCGCTGAACCTTACAATTAACTATCATTTTTGCGTCGGATTCGAAAATCTAGGCTCACAGGAGACGGACCATATGATGCCTGAGGTAGCAATATCCCCTTGGAGATGAGTCGGCTGGAGGACGATGTATTGAATCTCGACGCAATTTGTGTGTTCCATCGTCATTAGTAGGCCCTGAACGTTACAATTATCAGTTTCGCGTCGGAATCGAGAATCTAGACTCACAGGAGAACGACTATAAGGTGACCGAGGCAGCAATACACCCTTTGAGACAAGTAAGCGGGAGGCCGATGTATTGAATTTCGACGCAATTAGAAAGTTCCATCGTCAGTAGGAGGCAATGAACGTTACAATTAACTATCAGTTTCGCGTCGGATTCGAAAATCCAGAGTCACAGGAGAACGACAATAAGGTGCCCGAGGCAGCAATAGACCCTTGGAGATAAGTCGGCGGGAGGTCGATGTATTGAATCTCGACGCAATTTGAGTGTTCCATCGTCATTAGGAGGCCCTGAACTTTACAATTAACTATCATTTTAGCGTCGGATTCGAAAATCTACTCACAGGAGAAGGACTATATTTTGCCCGAGACAGCAATATCCCCTTGGAGGCAAGTCGGCTGGAGGACGATGTATTGAATCTCGACGCAATTTGAGTGTTATATCGTCATTAGGAGGCGCTTAACGTTACAATTAACTATCAGTTATGCGTTGGATTCGACAATCTAGACTCACAGGAGAACGACCATAAGGTGCCCGAGTCAGCAATAGACCGTTGGGGACAGGTCGGCTGGAGGACGATGTATTGATTCACGAAGCAATTTGAATGTTCCACCGTCATTAGGAGGCCAGAACGTTACAATTAACAATCAGCTTTGCGTCGGATTCGAGAATCTAGACTCACAGGAGAACGACCATAAGGTGCCCGAGGCAGCTATATCCCCTTGGAGACATGTCGGCTGGAGGACGATGTATTGAGTCTCGACGCAATTTGAGTGTTCCATCGTCATTAGGAGGCCCTGAACGTTACAATTAACTATCAGTTTCGCGTCGGATTCGAAAATATAGACTCACCGGAGAGGGACCACATGTTGCCCGAGGCAGCAATTTCCCCTTGTAGATATGTCGGCTGGAGTACGATGTATTGACTCCCGACGCAATTTGAGTGTTCCATCGCCATTAGGAAGCCCTGAACGTTACAATACACTATCATTTTAGCGTCGGATTCGAAAATCTACTCACGGGAGAAGGACTATATGGTGCCCGAGACAGCAATATCCCCTTGGAATCGGCTGGAGGACGATGTATTGAATTTCGACGCAATTTGAGTGTTCCATCGTCGTTAGTAGGCCCTGTACGTTAGAATTAACTATCAGTTTCGCGTCGGATTCGAAATTCTAGACTCACAGGAGAAGGACCATACGGTGCCCGAGGCAGCAATATCACCTTGGAGACAAGTCGGCTGGAGGACGATGTATTGAATCTCGACGCAATTTGAGTGTTCCATCGTCATTAGGAGGCCCTGAACGTTAAATTAAGAATCAGTTTTGCGACGGATTCGAAAATCTAAACTCACAGGAGAACGACCATAAGGTGACCAAGGCAGCAATAGACCCTTGGAGACAAGTAGGCTGAAGGACCATGTATTGAATCTCGACGCAATTTGAGTGTTCCATCGTCATTAGGAGGCCCTGAACGTTACAATTAACTATCAGTTTCGCGTCGGTTTCGTAAATTTAGACTCATAGGAGACGGACCACATGGTGCCCGAGGCAGCAATATCCCCTTGTAGAAAAGTCATCTGAGGACGATGTATTGACTCTGGACGCAATTTGAGTGTTCCATCGTCATTAGGAGGCGCTTAACGTTACAATTAACTATCATTTTAGCGTCGGATTCGAAATTCTAGACTCACAGGAGAAGGACCATACGGTGCCCGAGCCAGCAATATCCCCTTGGAGACAAGTCGGCTGGAGGCCGATGTATTGAAAATCGACGCAATTTGAGTGTTCCATCGTCATTAGGAGGCGCTGAACGTTACAATTAAGTTTCAGTTATGCGTTGGATTCGACAATCTAGACTCACAGGAGAACGAGCATAAGGTGCCCGAGGCAGCTATATCCCCTTGAAGACAAGTCGGCTGGAGGACGATGTATTGAATCTCGACGCAATTTGAGTGTTCCATCGACATTAGGAGGCCCTGAACGTTACAATTAACTATCATTCTTGCGTCGGATTCGAAAATCTAGACTCACAGGAGACGGACCATATGATGCCTGAGGCAGCAATATCCCCTTGGAGATGAGTCGGCTGGAGGACGATGTATTGAATCTCGACGCAATTTGTGTGTTCCATCGTCATTAGTAGGCCCTGAACGTTACAATTATCAGTTTCGCGTCGGAATCGAAAATCTAGACTCACAGGAGGCGGACCATATGGTGCCCGAGGCAGCAATATCACGTTGGAGACAAGTCGGCTGGGGGCCGATGTATAGAATCTCGACGCAATTTGTGTGTTCCATCGTCATTAGGAGGCCATGAACGTTACAATTGACAATCATTTTCGCGTCGGATTCGAAAATCTAGACTCACAGGAGAACGACTATAAGGTGCCCGAGGCAGCAATACACCCTTTGAGACAAGTCGGCGGGAGGCTGATGTATTGAATTTCGACGCAATTTGAGTGTTCCATCGTCATTAGGAGGCCCTGAACGTTACAATTAACAATCAGTTTTATGTCGGATTCGAGAATCTAGACTCAGAGGAGAACGACCATAAGGTGCCCGAGGCAGCTGTATCACCTTGGAGACAAGTCGGCTTGAGCACGATGAATTGAATCTCGACGCAATTTAAGTGTTCCATTGTCATTAAGAGGCTCTGAACGTTACAATTTACTATCAGTTTCGCGTTTAATTCGAAAATCTGGACTCACAGGGGAACGACTATGAGGTGCCCGAGGCAGCAATACACCCTTTGAGACAAGTAAGCGGGAGGCCGATGTATTGAATTTCGACGCAATTACAGTGTTCCATCGTCATTAGGAGGCAATGGACGTTACAATTAACTATCAGTTTCGCGTCGGATTCGAAAATCTATACTCACAGGAGAACGACGATAAGGTGCCCGAAGCAGCAATAGACCCTTGCAGACAAGTCGGCGGGAGGCCGATGTATTGAATCTCGACGCAATTTGAGTGTTCCGACGTCATTAGGAGGCCCTGAACGTTACAATTAACTATCAGTTTCGCGTCGGATTCGAAAACATAGACTCACCGGAGAGGGACCACATGTTGCCCGAGGCAGCAATTTCCCCTTGTAGAAAAGTCGGCTGGAGGACGATGTATTGACTCTCGACGCAATTTGAGTGTTCCATCGGCATTAGGAGGCCCTGAACGTTACAATTCACTAACATTTTAGCGTCGGATTCGAAAATCTACTCACAGGAGAAGGACCATATGGTGCCCGAGACAGCAATATCCCCTTGGAAACAAGTCGGCTGGAGGACGATGTATTGAATGTCGACGCAATTTGAGTGTTATATCGTCATTAGGAGGCGCTTAACGTTACAATTAACTATCATTTTAGCGTCGGATTTGAAAATCTAGACTCACATTAGACGGATCATATGGTGCCCGAGCCAGCGATATCCCCTTGGATACAAGTCGGCTGGAGGCCGATGTATTGAATATCGACGAAATTTGAGTGTTCCATCGTCATTAGGAGGCGCTGAACGCTACAATTAACTATCAGTTATGCGTTGGATTCGACAATCTAGACTCACAGGAGAACGACCATAAGGTGCCCGAGTCAGCAATAGACCGTTGGGGACAGGTCGGCTGGAGGACGATGTATTGATTCTCGACGCAATTTGATGTTCCACCGCCATTAGGAGGCCAGAACGTTACAATTAACAATCAGCTTTGCGTCGGATTCGAGAATCTAGACTCACAGGAGAACGACCATAAGGTGCCCGAGGCAGCTATATCCCCTTGGAGACATGTCGGCTGGAGGACGATGTATTGAGTCTCGACGCAATTTGAGTGTTCCATCGTCATTAGGAGGCCCTGAACGTTACATTTAACTATCATTTTTGCGTCGGATTCATAAATCAAGACTCACAGGAGACGGACCATATGGTGCCCGAGCCAGCAATATCCCCTTGGAGACAAGTCGGCTGAAGGCCGATGTATAGAATCTCGACGCAATTTGAGTGTTCCATCGTCAATAGGAGGCTCTGAACGTTACAATTAACTATCAGTTTCGCGTCGGATTCGAAAATCTAGATTCACAGGAGAACGGCGATAAGGTGCCCGAGGCAGCTGTATCACCTTGGAGACAAGTCGGCTGGAGGACGATGTATTGAATCTCGGCGCAATTTGAGTGTTCCATCGTCATTAGGAGGCCCTGAACGTTACAATTAAGTTTCAGTTATGCGTTGGATTCGACAATCTAGACTCACAGGAGAACGAGCATAAGGTGCCCGAGGCAGCTATATCCCCTTGAAGACAAGTCGGCTGGAGGACGATGTATTGAATCTCGACGCAATTTGAGTGTTCCATCGACATTAGGAGGCCCTGAACGTTACAATTAACTATCATTCTTGCGTCGGATTCGAAAATCTAGACTCACAGGAGACGGACCATATGATGCCTGAGGCAGCAATATCCCCTTGGAGATGAGTCGGCTGGAGGACGATGTATTGAATCTCGACGCAATTTGTGTGTTCCATCGTCATTAGTAGGCCCTGAACGTTACAATTATCAGTTTCGCGTCGGAATCGAAAATCTAGACTCACAGGAGACGGACCATATGGTGCCCGAGGCAGCAATATCACGTTGGAGACAAGTCGGCTGGGGGCCGATGTATAGAATCTCGACGCAATTTGTGTGTTCCATCGTCATTAGGAGGCCATGAACGTTACAATTGACAATCATTTTCGCGTCGGATTCGAAAATCTAGACTCACAGGAGAACGACTATAAGGTGCCCGAGGCAGCAATACACCCTTTGAGACAAGTCGGCGGGAGGCTGATGTATTGAATTTCGACGCAATTTGAGTGTTCCATCGTCATTAGGAGGCCCTGAACGTTACAATTAACAATCAGTTTTATGTCGGATTCGAGAATCTAGACTCACAGGAGAACGACCATAAGGTGCCCGAGGCAGCTGTATCACCTTGGAGACAAGTCGGCTTGAGCACGATGAATTGAATCTCGACGCAATTTAAGTGTTCCATTGTCATTAAGAGGCTCTGAACGTTACAATTTACTATCAGTTTCGCGTTTAATTCGAAAATCTGGACTCACAGGGGAACGACTATAAGGTGCCCGAGGCAGCAATACACCCTTTGAGACAAGTAAGCGGGAGGCCGATGTATTGAATTTCGACGCAATTACAGTGTTCCATCGTCATTAGGAGGCAATGGACGTTACAATTAACTATCAGTTTCGCGTCGGATTCGAAAATCTATACTCACAGGAGAACGACGATAAGGTGCCCGAAGCAGCAATAGACCCTTGCAGACAAGTCGGCGGGAGGCCGATGTATTGAATCTCGACGCAATTTGAGTGTTCCGACGTCATTAGGAGGCCCTGAACGTTACAATTAACTATCAGTTTCGCGTCGGATTCGAAAACATAGACTCACCGGAGAGGGACCACATGTTGCCCGAGGCAGCAATTTCCCCTTGTAGAAAAGTCGGCTGGAGGACGATGTATTGACTCTCGACGCAATTTGAGTGTTCCATCGGCATTAGGAGGCCCTGAACGTTACAATTCACTAACATTTTAGCGTCGGATTCGAAAATCTACTCACAGGAGAAGGACCATATGGTGCCCGAGACAGCAATATCCCCTTGGAAACAAGTCGGCTGGAGGACGATGTATTGAATGTCGACGCAATTTGAGTGTTATATCGTCATTAGGAGGCGCTTAACGTTACAATTAACTATCATTTTAGCGTCGGATTTGAAAATCTAGACTCACATTAGACGGATCATATGGTGCCCGAGCCAGCGATATCCCCTTGGATACAAGTCGGCTGGAGGCCGATGTATTGAATATCGACGCAATTTGAGTGTTCCATCGTCATTAGGAGGCGCTGAACGCTACAATTAACTATCAGTTATGCGTTGGATTCGACAATCTAGACTCACAGGAGAACGACCATAAGGTGCCCGAGTCAGCAATAGACCGTTGGGGACAGGTCGGCTGGAGGACGATGTATTGATTCTCGACGCAATTTGAATGTTCCACCGCCATTAGGAGGCCAGAACGTTACAATTAACAATCAGCTTTGCGTCGGATTCGAGAATCTAGACTCACAGGAGAACGACCATAAGGTGCCCGAGGCAGCTATATCCCCTTGGAGACATGTCGGCTGGAGGACGATGTATTGAGTCTCGACGCAATTTGAGTGTTCCATCGTCATTAGGAGGCCCTGAACGTTACATTTAACTATCATTTTTGCGTCGGATTCATAAATCAAGACTCACAGGAGACGGACCATATGGTGCCCGAGCCAGCAATATCCCCTTGGAGACAAGTCGGCTGAAGGCCGATGTATAGAATCTCGACGCAATTTGAGTGTTCCATCGTCAATAGGAGGCTCTGAACGTTACAATTAACTATCAGTTTCGCGTCGGATTCGAAAATCTAGATTCACAGGAGAACGGCGATAAGGTGCCAGAGGCAGCTGTATCACCTTGGAGACAAGTCGGCTGGAGGACGATGTATTGAATCTCGGCGCAATTTGAGTGTTCCATCGTCATTAAGAGGCTCTGAACGTTACAATTTACTATCAGTTTCGCGTCGGATTCGAATATCTAGACTCACAGGAGAACGACTATAAGGTGACCGAGGCTGCAATACACCCTTTGAGACAAGTAAGCGGGAGGCCAATGTATTGAATTTCGACGCAATTAGAGTGTTCCATCGTCATTAGGAGGCAATGAACGTTACAATTAACTATCAGTTTCGCGTCGGATTCGAAAATCCAGACTCACAGGAGAACGACAATAAGGTGCCCGAGGCAGCAATAGACCCTTGGAGATAAGTCGGCGGGAGGCCGATGTATTGAATCTCGACGCAATTTGAGTGTTATATCGTCATTAGGAGGCGCTTAACGTTACAATTAACTATCATTTTAGCGTCGGATTTGAAAATCTAGACTCACAGGAGACGGATCATATGGTGCCCGAGCCAGCAATATCCCCTTGGATACAAGTCGGCTGGAGGCCGATGTATTGAATATCGACGCAATTTGAGTGTTCCATCGTCATTAGGAGGCGCTGAACGCTACAATCAACTATCAGTTATGCGTTGGATTCGACAATCTAGACTCACAGGAGAACGACCATAAGGTGCCCGAGTCAGCAATAGACCGTTGGGGACAGGTCGGCTGGAGGACGATGTATTGATTCTCGACGCAATTTGAATGTTCCACCGTCATTAGGAGGCCAGAACGTTACAGTTAACAATCAGCTTTGCGTCGGATTCGAGAATCTAGACTCACAGGAGAACGACCATAAGGTGCCCGAGGCAGCTATATCCCCTTGGAGACATGTCGGCTGGAGGACGATGTATTGAGTCTCGACGCAATTTGAGTGTTCCATCGTCATTAGGAGGCCCTGAACGTTACATTTAACTATCATTTTTGCGTCGGATTCAAAAATCAAGACTCACAGGAGACGGACCATATGGTGCCCGAGCCAGCAATATCCCCTTGGAGACAAGTCGGCTGAAGGCCGATGTATAGAATCTCGACGCAATTTGAGTGTTCCATCGTCAATAGGAGGCTCTGAACGTTACAATTAACTATCAGTTTCGCGTCGGATTCGAAAATCTAGATTCACAGGAGAACGGCGATAAGGTGCCCGAGGCCGCATTAGACCCTTGGAGACAAGTCGGCGGGAAGCCGATGTATTGAATCTCGACGCAATTTGAGTGTTCCGTCATCATTAGGAGGCCCTGAACGTTACAATTAACTATCAGTTTCGCGTCGGATTCGAAAATATAGACTCATAGGAGACGGACCACATGGTGCCCGAGGCAGCAATATCCCCTTGTAGAAAGGTCGGCTGGAGGACGATGTATTGACCCTCGACGCAATTTGAGTGTTCCATCGTCATTAGGAGGCTCTGAACGTTATAATTACCTATCATTTTTGCGTCGGATTCGAAAATCTACTCACAGGAGAAGGACCATATGGTGCCTGAGACAGCAATATCCCCTTGGAGACAAGTCGGCTGGAGGACGATGTATTGAATCTCGACGCATTTTGAGTGTTCCATCGTCATTAGGAGGCCCTGAACGTTACAATTAACTATCAGTTTCGCGTCGGTTTCGTAAATATAGACGCACAGGAGACGGACCACATGGTGCCCGAGGCAGCAATATCCCCTTGGAGATGAGTCGGCTCGAGGACGATGTATTGAATCTCGACGCAGTATGAGTGTTATATCGTCATTAGTAGGCCCTGAACGTTACAATTATCAGTTTCGCGTCGGAATCGAGAATCTAGACTCACAGGAGAACGAGCATAAGGTGCCCGTGGCAGCTATATCCCCTTGAAGACAAGTCGGCTGGAGGCCGATGTACCGAATCTCGACGCAATTTGAGTGTTCCATCGTCTTTAGGAGGCCCTGAACGTTACAATTAACTATCATTTTTGCGTCGGATTCGAAAATCTAGACTCACAGGAGACGGACCATATGATGCCTGAGGCAGCAATATCCCCTTGGAGATGAGTCGGCTGGAGGACGATGTATTGAATCTCGACGCAATTTGTGTGTTCCATCGTCATTAGTAGGCCCTTAACGTTACAATTATCAGTTTCGCGTCGGAATCGAAAATCTAGACTCACAGGAGACGGACCATATGGTGCCCGAGGCAGCAATATCACGTTGGAGACAAGTCGGCTGGGGGCCAATGTATAGAATCTCGACGCAATTTGAGTGTTCCATCGTCAATAGGAGGCACTGAACGTTACAATTAACTATCAGTTTCGCGTCGGATTCGAAAATCTAGACTAACAGGAGAAAGACGATAAGGTGCCCGAAGGAGCAATGGACCCTTGGAGACAAGTCGGCGGCAGGCCGATGTATTGAATTTCGACGCAATTTGAGTGTTCCATCGTCATTAGGAGGCCCTGAACGTTACAATTAACAATCAGTTTTATGTCGGATTCGAGACTCTAGATTCACAGGGGAACGACCATAAGGTGCCCGAGGCAGCTGTATCACCTTGGAGACAAGTCGGCTGGAGGACGATGTATTGAATCTCGGCGCAATTTGAGTGTTCCATCGTCATTAAGAGGCTCTGAACGTTACAATTTACCATCAGTTTCGCGTCGGATTCGAAAATCTAGACTCACAGGAGAACGACTATAAGGTGACCGAGGCAGCAATACACCCTTTGAGACAAGTAAGCGGGAGGCCGATGTATTGAATTTCGACGCAATTAGAGTGTTCCATCGTCATTAGGAGGCAATGAACGTTACAATTAACTATCAGTTTCGCGTCGGATTCGAAAATCCAGACTCACAGGAGAACGACAATAAGGTGCCCGAGGCAGCAATAGACCCTTGGAGATAAGTCGGCGGGAGGCCGATGTATTGAATCTCGACGCAATTTGAGTGTTATATCGTCATTAGGAGGCGCTTAACGTTACAATTAACTATCATTTTAGCGTCGGATTTGAAAATCTAGACTCACAGGAGACGGATCATATGGTGCCCGAGCCAGCAATATCCCCTTGGATACAAGTCGGCTGGAGGCCGATGTATTGGATATCGACGCAATTTGAGTGTTCCATCGTCATTAGGAGGCGCTGAACGCTACAATTAACTATCAGTTATGCGTTGGATTCGACAATCTAGACTCACAGGAGAACGACCATAAGGTGCCCGAGTCAGCAATAGACCGTTGGGGACAGGTCGGCTGGAGGACGATGTATTGATTCTCGACGCAATTTGAATGTTCCACCGTCATTAGGAGGCCAGAACGTTACAATTAACAATCAGCTTTGCGTCGGATTCGAGAATCTAGACTCACAGGAGAACGACCATAAGGTGCCCGAGGCAGCTATATCCCCTTGGAGACATGTCGGCATTAGGACGATGTATTGAGTCTCGACGCAGTTTGAGTGTTCCATCGTCATTAGGAGGCCCTGAACGTTACATTTAACTATCATTTTTGCGTCGGATTCAAAAATCAAGACTCACAGGAGACGGACCATATGGTGCCCGAGGCAGCAATATCCCCTTGGAAACAAGTCGGCTGAAGGCCGATGTATAGAATCTCGACGCAATTTGAGTGTTCCATCGTCAATAGGAGGCTCTGAACGTTACAATTAACTATCAGTTTCGCGTCGGATTCGAAAATCTAGATTCACAGGAGAACGGCGATAAGGTGCCCGAGGCAGCATTAGACCCTTGGAGACAAGTCGGCGGGAGGACGATGTATTGAATCTCGACGCAATTTGAGTGTTCCATCGTCATTAGGAGGCCCTGAACGTTACAATTAACTATCAGTTTCGCGTCGGATTCGAAAATATAGACTCATAGGAGACGGACCACATGGTGCCCGAGGCAGCAATATCCCCTTGTAGAAAAGTCGGCTGGAGGACGATGTATTGACCCTCGACGCAATTTGAGTGTTCCATCGCCATTAGGAGGCCCGGAACGTTACAATTAACTATCATTTTTGCGTCGGATTCGAAAATCTAGACTCACAGGAGACGGACCATATGATGCCTGAGGCAGCAATATCCCCTTGGAGATGAGTCGGCTGGAGGACGATGTATTGAATCTCGACGCAATTTGTGTGTTCCATCGTCATTAGTAGGCCCTGAACGTTACAATTATCAGTTTCGCGTCGGAATCGAAAATCTAGACTCACAGGAGACGGACCATATGGTGCCCGAGGCAGCAATATCACGTTGGAGACAAGTCGGCTGGGGGCCGATGTATAGAATCTCGACGCAATTTGAGTGTTCCATCGTCAATAGGAGGCACTGAACGTTACAATTAACTATCAGTTTCGCATCGGATTCGAAAATCTAGACTCACAGGAGAACGACGATAAGGTGCCCGAAGCAGCAATGGACCCTTGGAGACAAGTCGGCTGTAGGCCGAAGTATTGAATCTCGACGCAATTTGAGTGTTTCATCGTCATTAGGAGGCGCTGAACGCTACAATTAACTATCAGTTATGCGTTGGATTCGACAATCTAGACTCACAGGAGAACGACCATAAGGTGCCCGAGTCAGCAATAGACCGTTGGGGACAGGTCGGCTGGAGGACGATGTATTGATTCTCGACGCAATTTGAATGTTCCACCGTCATTAGGAGGCCAGAACGTTACAATTAACAATCAGCTTTGCGTCGGATTCGAGAATCTAGACTCACAGGAGAACGACCATAAGGTGCCCGAGGCAGCTATATCCCCTTGGAGACATGTCGGCTGGAGGACGATGTATTGAGTCTCGACGCAATTTGAGTGTTCCATCGTCATTAGGAGGCCCTGAACGTTACATTTAACTATCATTTTTGCGTCGGATTCAAAAATCAAGACTCACAGGAGACGGACCATATGGTGCCCGAGCCAGCAATATCCCCTTGGAGACAAGTCGGCTGAAGGCCGATGTATAGAATCTCGACGCAATTTGAGTGTTCCATCGTCAATAGGAGGCTCTGAACGTTACAATTAACTATCAGTTTCGCGTCGGATTCGAAAATCTAGATTCACAGGAGAACGGCGATAAGGTGCCCGAGGCAGCATTAGACCCTTGGAGACAAGTCGGCGGGAAGCCGATGTATTGAATCTCGACGCAATTTGAGTGTTCCATCATCATTAGGAGGCCCTGAACGTTACAATTAACTATCAGTTTCGCGTCGGATTCGAAAATATAGACTCATAGGAGACGGACCACATGGTGCCCGAGGCAGCAATATCCCCTTGTAGAAAAGTCGGCTGGAGGACGATGTATTGACCCTCGACGCAATTTGAGTGTTCCATCGTCATTAGGAGGCTCTGAACGTTATAATTACCTATCATTTTTGCGTCGGATTCGAAAATCTACTCACAGGAGAAGGACCATATGGTGCCCGAGACAGCAATATCCCCTTGGAGACAAGTCGGCTGGAGGACGATGTATTGAATCTCGTCGCATTTTGAGTGTTCCATCGTCATTAGGAGGCCCTGAACGTTACAATTAACTATCAGTTTCGCGTCGGTTTCGTAAATCTAGACGCACAGGAGACGGACCACATGGTGCCCGAGGCAGCAATATCCCCTTGGAGATGAGTCGGCTCGAGGACGATGTATTGAATCTCGACGCAGTATGAGTGTTATATCGTCATTAGGAGGCGCTGAACGTTACAATTAACTATCATTTTAGCGTCGGATTCGAAAATCTAGACTCACAGGAGCCGGACCATATGATGCCTGAGGCAGCAATATCCCCTTGGAGATGAGTCGGCTCGAGGACGATGTATTGAATCTCGACGCAATTTGTGTGTTCCATCGTCATTAGTAGGCCCTGAACGTTACAATTATCAGTTTCGCGTCGGAATCGAGAATCTAGACTCACAGGAGAACGAGCATAAGGTGCCTGTGGCAGCTATATCCCCTTGAAGACAAGTCGGCTGGAGGCCGATGTACCGAATCTCGACGCAATTTGAGTGTTCCATCGTCATTAGGAGGCCCTGAACGTTACAATTAACTATCATTTTTGCGTCGGATTCGAAAATCTAGACTCACAGGAGACGGACCATATGATGCCTGAGGCAGCAATATCCCCTTGGAGATGAGTCGGCTGGAGGACGATGTATTGAATCTCGAAGCAATTTGTGTGTTCCATCGTCATTAGTAGGCCCTTAACGTTACAATTATCAGTTTCGCGTCGGAATCGAAAATCTAGACTCACAGGAGACGGACCATATGGTGCCCGAGGCAGCAATATCACGTTGGAGACAAGTCGGCTGGGGGCCGATGTATAGAATCTCGACGCAATTTTAGTGTTCCATCGTCAATAGGAGGCACTGAACGTTACAATTAACTATCAGTTTCGCGTCGGATTCGAAAATCTAGACTCACAGGAGAACGACGATAAGGTGCCCGAAGCAGCAATGGACCCTTGGAGACAAGTCGGCGGCAGGCCGATGTATTGAATTTCGACGCAATTTGAGTGTTCCATCGTCATTAGGAGGCCCTGAACGTTACAATTAACAATCAGTTTTATGTCGGATTCGAGACTCTAGATTCACAGGGGAACGACCATAAGGTGCCCGAGGCAGCTGTATCACCTTGGAGACAAGTCGGCTGGAGGACGATGTATTGAATCTCGGCGCAATTTGAGTGTTCCATCGTCATTAAGAGGCTCTGAACGTTACAATTTACTATCAGTTTCGCGTCGGATTCGAAAATCTAGACTCACAGGAGAACGACCATAAGGTGCCCGAGTCAGCAATAGACCGTTGGGGACAAGTCGGCTGGAGGACGATGTATTGATTCTCGACGCAATTTGAATGTTCCACCGTCATTAGGAGGCCAGAACGTTACAATTAACAATCAGCTTTGCGTCGGATTCGAGAATCTAGACTCACAGGAGAACGACCATAAGGTGCCCGAGGCAGCTATATCCCCTTGGAGACATGTCGGCATTAGGACGATGTATTGAGTCTCGACGCAGTTTGAGTGTTCCATCGTCATTAGGAGGCCCTGAACGTTACATTTAACTATCATTTTTGCGTCGGATTCAAAAATCAAGACTCACAGGAGACGGACCATATGGTGACCGAGGCAGCAATATCCCCTTGGAGACAAGTCGGCTGAAGGCCGATGTATAGAATCTCGACGCAATTTGAGTGTTCCATCGTCAATAGGAGGCTCTGAACGTTACAATTAACTATCAGTTTCGCGTCGGATTCGAAAATCTAGATTCACAGGAGAACGGCGATAAGGTGCCCGAGGCAGCATTAGACCCTTGGAGACAAGTCGGCGGGAGGACGATGTATTGAATCTCGACGCAATTTGAGTGTTCCATCGTCATTAGGAGGCCCTGAACGTTACAATTAACTATCAGTTTCGCGTCGGATTCGAAAATATAGACTCATAGGAGACGGACCACATGGTGCCCGAGGCAGCAATATCCCCTTGTAGAAAAGTCGGCTGGAGGACGATGTATTGACCCTCGACGCAATTTGAGTGTTCCATCGCCATTAGGAGGCCCGGAACGTTACAATTAACTATCATTTTTGCGTCGGATTCGAAAATCTAGACTCACAGGAGACGGACCATATGATGCCTGAGGCAGCAATATCCCCTTGGAGATGAGTCGGCTGGAGGACGATGTATTGAATCTCGACGCAATTTGTGTGTTCCATCGTCATTAGTAGGCCCTGAACGTTACAATTATCAGTTTCGCGTCGGAATCGAAAATCTAGACTCACAGGAGACGGACCATATGGTGCCCGAGGCAGCAATATCACGTTGGAGACAAGTCGGCTGGGGGCCGATGTATAGAATCTCGACGCAATTTGAGTGTTCCATCGTCAATAGGAGGCACTGAACGTTACAATTAACTATCAGTTTCGCATCGGATTCGAAAATCTAGACTCACAGGAGAACGACGATAAGGTGCCCGAAGCAGCAATGGACCCTTGGAGACAAGTCGGCGGTAGGCCGAAGTATTGAATCTCGACGCAATTTGAGTGTTTCATCGTCATTAGGAGGCCCTGCACGTTACAATTTACTATTACTTTCGCGTCGGATTCGGAAATCTAGACTCACAGGAGAACGACTATAAGGTGCCCGAGGCAGCAATACACCCTTTGAGACAAGTCGGCGGGAGGCCGATGTATTGAATTTCGACGCAATTTGATTGTTCCATCGTCATTAGGAGGCCATGAACGTTACAATTAACAATCAGTTTTATGTCGGATTCGAGAATCTAGATTCACAGGGCAACGACCATAAGGTGCCCGAGGCAGCTGTATCACCTTGGAGACAAGTCGGCTGGAGGACGATGTATTGCATCTCGGCGCAATTTGAGTGTTCCATCGTCATTAAGAGGCTCTGAACGTTACAATTTACTATCAGTTTCGCGTCGGATTCGAAAATCTAGACTCACAGGAGAACGACTATAAGGTGACCGAGGCTGCAATACACCCTTTGAGACAAGTAAGCGGGAGGCCGATGTATTGAATTTCGACGCAATTAGATTGTTCCATCGTCATTAGGAGGCAATGAACGTTACAATTAACTATCAGTTTCGCGTCGGATTCGAAAATCCAGACTCACAGGAGAACGACAATAAGGTGCCCGAGGCAGCAATAGACCCTTGGAGATAAGTCGGCGGGAGGCCGATGTATTGAATCTCGATGCAATTTGAGTGTTCCATCGTCATTAGGAGGCCCTGAACGTTACAATTAACTATCAGTTTCGCGTCGGATTCGAAAACATAGACTCACCGGAGAGGGACCACATGTTGCCCGAGGCAGCAATTTCCCCTTGTAGATATGTCGGCTGGAGTACGATGTATTGACTCCCGACGCAATTTGAGTGTTCCATCGCCATTAGGAAGCCCTGAACGTTACAGTACACTATCATTTTAGCGTCGGATTCGAAAATCTACTCACGGGAGAAGGACTATATGGTGCCCGAGACAGCAATATCCCCTTGGAGTCGGCTGGAGGACGATGTATTGAATCTCGACGCAATTTGAGTGTTCCATCGTCGTTAGTAGGCCCTGTACGTTAGAATTAACTATCAGTTTCGCGTCGTATTCGAAATTCTAGACTCACAGGAGAAGGACCATACGGTGCCCGAGGCAGCAATATCACCTTGGAGACAAGTCGGCTGGAGGACGATGTATTGAATCTCGACGCAATTTGAGTGTTCCATCGACATTAGGAGGCCCTGAACGTTAAATTAAGAATCAGTTTTGCGACGGATTCGAAAATCTAAACTCACAGGAGAACGACCATAAGGTGACCAAGGCAGCAATAGACCCTTGGAGACAAGTAGGCTGAAGGACCATGTATTGAATCTCGACGCAATTTGAGTGTTCCATCGTCATTAGGAGGCCCTGAACGTTACAATTAACTATCAGTTTCGCGTCGGTTTCGTAAATTTAGACTCATAGGAGACGGACCACATGGTGCCCGAGGCAGCAATATCCCCTTGTAGAAAAGTCATCTGAGGACGATGTATTGACTCTGGACGCAATTTGAGTGTTTCATCGTCATTAGGAGGCGCTTAACGTTACAATTAACTATCATTTTAGCGTCGGATTCGAAAATCTAGACTCACAGGAGACGGATCATATGGTGCCCGAGCCAGCAATATCCCCCTGGAGACAAGTCGGCTGGAGGCCGATGTATTGAAAATCGACGCAATTTGAGTGTTCCATCGTCATTAGGAGGCGCTGAACGTTACAATTAAGTTTCAGTTATGCGTTGGATTCGACAATCTAGACTCACAGGAGAACGAGCATAAGGTGCCCGAGGCAGCTATATCCCCTTGAAGACAAGTCGGCTGGAGGACGATGTATTGAATCTCGACGCAATTTGAGTGTTCCATCGACATTAGGAGGCCCTGAACGTTACAATTAACTATCATTCTTGCGTCGGATTCGAAAATCTAGACTCACAGGAGACGGACCATATGATGCCTGAGGCAGCAATATCCCCTTGGAGATGAGTCGGCTGGAGGACGATGTATTGAATCTCGACGCAATTTGTGTGTTCCATCGTCATTAGTAGGCCCTGAACGTTACAATTATCAGTTTCGCGTCGGAATCGAAAATCTAGACTCACAGGAGACGGACCATATGGTGCCCGAGGCAGCAATATCACGTTGGAGACAAGTCGGCTGGGGGCCGATGTATAGAATCTCGACGCAATTTGTGTGTCCATCGTCATTAGGAGGCCATGAACGTTACAATTGACAATAATTTTCGCGTCGGATTCGAAAATCTAGACTCACAGGAGAACGACTATAAGGTGCCCGAGGCAGCAATACACCCTTTGAGACAAGTCGGCGGGAGGCCGATGTATTGAATTTCGACGCAATTTGAGTGTTCCATCGTCATTAGGAGGCCCTGAACGTTACAATTAACAATCAGTTTTATGTCGGATTCGAGAATCTAGACTCACAGGAGAACGACCATAAGGTGCCCGAGGCAGCTGTATCACCTTGGAGACAAGTCGGCTTGAGCACGATGAATTGAATATCGACGCAATTTAAGTGTTCCATCGTCATTAAGAGGCTCTGAACGTTACAATTTACTATCAGTTTCGCGTTTAATTCGAAAATCTGGACTCACAGGGGAACGACTATAAGGTGCCCGAGGCAGCAATACACCCTTTGAGACAAGTAAGCGGGAGGCCGATGTATTGAATTTCGACGCAATTACAGTGTTCCATCGTCATTAGGAGGCAATGGACGTTACAATTAACTATCAGTTTCGCGTCGGATTCGAAAATCTATACTCACAGGAGAACGACGATAAGGTGCCCGAAGCAGCAATAGACCCTTGGAGACAAGTCGGCGGGAGGCCGATGTATTGAATCTCGACGCAATTTGAGTGTTCCATCGTCATTAGGAGGCCCTGAACGTTACAATTAACTATCAGTTTCGCGTCGGATTCGAAAACATAGACTCACCGGAGAGGGACCACATGTTGCCCGAGACAGCAATATCCCCTTGGAGTCGGCTGGAGGACGATGTATTCATTCTCGACGCAATTTGAATGTTCCATCGTCATTAGGAGGCCAGAACGTTACAATTAACAATCAGCTTTGCGTCGGATTCGAGAATCTAGACTCACAGGAGAACGACAATAAGGTGCCCGAGGCAGCTATATCCCCTTGGAGACAAGTCGGCTGGAGGACGATGTATTGACCCTCGACACAATTTGAGTGTTCCTTCGTCATTAGGAGGCCCTGAACGTTACAATTAACTATCATTTATGCGTCGGTTTCGAATATCTACTCACAGGAGAAGGACCATATGGTGCCCGAGACAGCAATATCCCCTTGGAGACAAGTCGGCTGGAGGACGATGTATTGAATCTCGACGCAATTTGAGTGTTCCATCGTCATTAGGAGGCCCTGAACGTTACAATTAACTATCAGTTTCGCGTCGGATTAAAAAATCTAGACTCACAGGAGAAGGACCATATGGTGCCCAAGGCAGCAATATCGCCTTGGAGACAAGTCGGCTGGAGGACGATGTATTGAATCTCGACGCAATTTGAGTGTTCCATCGTCATTAGGAGGCCCTGAACGTTACAATTAACTATCAGTTTCGCGTCGGATTAAAAAATCTAGACTCACAGGAGAAGGACCATATGGTGCCCAAGGCAGCCATATCGCCTTGGAGACAAGTCGGCTGGAGGACGATGTAGTGACTCTCGACGCAATTTGAGTGTTCCATCGTCATTATGAGGCCCTGGACGTTACAATTAACTATCAGTTTCGCGTCGGATTCGAAAATATAGACTCACAGGAGAACGACTATAAGGTGCACGAGGCAGTAATACACCCTTTGAGACAAGTCGGCGGGTGGCCGATGTATTGAATTTCGAGGCAATTTGAGTGTCCCATCGTCATTAGGAGGCCCTGAACGTTACAATTAACTATCAGTTTCGCGTCGGATTCGAAAATATAGACTCACAGGAGCCGGACCACATGGTACCCGAGGCAGCAATATCCCCTTGTAGAAAACTCGGATGGAGGACGATGTATTGACTCTCGACGCGATTAGAGTCTTCCATCGCCATTAGGAGGCCATGAACGTTACAATTAACTATCATTTTAGCGTCGGATTCGAAAATCTACTCACAGAAGAAGGACCATATGGTGCCCGAGGCAGCAATATTCCCTTGGAAACAAGTCGGCTGGAGGACGATGTAATGAATCTCGACGCAATTTGAGTGTTCCATCGTCATTAGGAGGCCCTGAACGTTACAATTAACTATCAGTTTCGCGTCGGATTCGTAAATCTAGACTCACAGGAGACGGACCACATGGTGCCCGAGGCAGCAATATCCCCTTGTACAAAAGTCGGCTGGAGGACGATGTATTGAATCTCGACGCAATTTGATTGTTCCATCGTCATTAGGAGGCCCTGAACGTTACAATTAACAATCAGTTTTATGTCGGATTCGAGAAAGTAGACTCACAGGAGAACGACCATAAGGTGCCCGAGGCAGCAATACACCCTTTGAGACAAGTGTTCGGGAGGCCGATGTATTGAATTTCGACGCAATTTGAGTGTTCCATCGTCATTAAGAGGCCATGAACGTTACAATTAACTATTATTTTAGCGTCGGATTCGAACATCTACTCACAGGAGAAGGACCATATGGTGCCCGAGGCAGCAATATTCCCTTGGAAACAAGTCGGCTGGAGGACGATGTATTGAATCTCGACGCAATTTTAGTGTTCCATCGTCATTAGGAGGCCCTGAACGTTACAATTAATAATCAGTTTTATGTCGGATTCGAGAATCTAGACTCACAGGAGTACGACCATAAGGTGTCCGACGCAGCTATATCCCCTTGGAGACATGTCGGCTGTTGGACGATGTATTGAATTTCGACGCAATTTGAGTGTTCCATCGTCATTAGGAGGCGCTGAACGTTACAATTAACTATCATTTGTGCGTCGGATTCGAAAATCTAGACTCACAGGGGACGGACCATATGATGCCCGAGGCAGCAATATCCCCTTGGAGACAAGTCGGCTGGAGGACGATGTACTGAATCCCGACGCAATTTGTGTGTTCCATCGTCATTAGGAGGCCCTGAACGTTACAATTAACTATCAGTTTCGCGTCGGAATCGAAAATCTAGACTCACAGGAGACGGACCAAATGGTGCCCGAGGTAGCAATATCACCTTTGAGACAAGTCGGCTGGAGGACGATGTATTGAATCTCGACGCTATTTGAGTGTTTCATCGTCATTACGAGGCGCTGAACGTTGCAATTAACTATAAGTTATGCACCGGGTTCGAAAACCGAGACTCACAGAAGAACGACCATAAGGTGCCCGATGCAGCAATAGACCTTTGGAGACAAGTCGGCTGGAGGACCATGTATTAAATCTCGACGCAATTTGTGTGTTCCTTCATCATTAGGAGGCCGTGAACGTTACAATTAACTATCATTTTAGCGTCGGATTCGAAAATCTGCTCACAGGCGAAGGACCATATGGTGCCCTAGACAGCAATATCCCCTTGGATACAAGTCGGCTGGCGGACGATGTATTGAATCTCGACGCAATTTCAGTGTTCCATCGTCATTAGGAGGCGCTGAACGTTACATTTAACTATAAGTTACGCACCGGGTTCGAAAACCTAGACTCACAGGAGAACGACCATAAGGTGCCCGAGGCAGCAATAGACCCTTGGAGACAAGTCGGCTGGAGGACCATGTATTGAATCTCGACGCAATTTGTGTGTTCCTTCATCATTAGGAGGCCGTGAACGTTACAATTAACTATCATTTTAGCGTCGGATTCGAAAATCTGCTCACAGGCGAAGGACCATATGGTGCCCTAGATAGCAATATCCCCTTGGATACAAGTCGGCTGGCGGACGATGTATTGAATCTCGACGCAATTTGAGTGTTCAGTCGTCATTAGGAGGCCCTGAACGTTGCAATTAACAATCAGTTTCGCGTCGGATTCGAAAATCTAGACTCACAGGAGAACGAACGTAAGTTGGCCGAGGCAGCAATAGACCCTTGGAGAAAAGTCGGCTGGCGGACGATGTATTGAATCTCGACGCAATTTGAGTGTTCAATCGTCATTACGAGGCCATGAACGTTACAATTAACTATCAGTTTGGCGTCGGATTCGAAAATCTAGACTCACAAGAGACGGACCATTAGGTGCCCGAGGCAGCAATGTCCCCTTGGAGACAAGTCGGCTGGAGGCCGATGTATTGAATCTCGACGCAATTTGAGCGTTCCATCGTCGTTAGGAGGCCCTGAACGTTACAATTAACTATCAGTTTAGTGTCGGATTCTAAAATCTAGACTCACAGGAGAACGACCATAAGGTGCCCGTGGCAGCAATAGTCCCTTGGAGAAAAGTCGGCTGAATGACGATGTATAAAATCTCGACACAATTTGAGTGTTCCATCGTCATTTGGAGGCCCTGAACGTTACAATGAACTGACACTTTTGCGTCGGATTCGAAAATCTAGACTCAAAGGAGAACGATCATAAGGTGCCCGAGGCAGCAATAGACCATTGGAGACAAGTCCGCTGGAGGAAGATGTATTGGATCGCAACGCAATTTGAGTGTTTACGTCATTAGGAGGTCCTGAATGTTACAATGATACGAAAATCTAGACTCACTGGCGACGGACCATAAGGGGGCCGAGGCAGCAATATCCCCTTGGAGACCAGTCCGCTGGAGGATGATGTATTGAATCGCGACGCAATTTGAGTGTTCCATCGTCATTAGGAGGCTCTGAACGTTATACTTAACTATCAGTTTAGCGTCGAATTCTAAAATCTAGACTCACAGGAGAGCGACCATAAGGTGCCCGAGGCAGCAATAGTCCCATGGAGACAAGTCGGCTGAATGACGATGTATTGAATCTCGACGCAATTTGAGTGTTCCGTCGTGATTAGGAGGCCCTGAACGTTACTATTAACTATCAGTTTCGCGTCGGATTCGAAAATCTAGACTCACAGGAGACGGACCATATGGTGCCCTAGGCAGCAATATCCCCTTGGACACAAGTCGGCTGAAAGGCCGATGTATTGAATCTCGACGCCATTTGAGTGTTCCATCGTCGTTAGGAGGCCCTGAATGTTACAATTAACTATCAGTTTTTCGTCGGATTCCAAAATCTAGACTCACTGGCGACGGACCATAAGGGGCCCGAGGCAGCAATATCCCCTTGGAGACCAGTCCGCTGGAGGACGATGTATAGATTCGCGAGGCAATTTGAGTGCTCAGTCGTCATTAGGAGGCCCTGAGCGTTACAATTAACTATCAGTTTTGCGTCGGATTCGAAAATGTAGAATTACCAGAGACATTAATTATGGTGCCCGAATCACCGTTATCCCCTTGGAGACAAGTCGGCTGGAGGACGATGTATTGAATCTCGACGCAATTTGAGCGTCGGATTCGAAAATCTACTCAAAGGCGAAGGACCATATGGTGCCCGAGACAGCAATATCCCCTTGGATACAAGTCGGCTGGCGGACGATGTATTGAATCTCGACGCAATTTGAGTGTTCCATCGTCATTAGGAGGCCCTGAACGTTACAATGAACTGTCAGTTTTGCGTCGGATTCGAAAATCTAGACTCACAGGAGAACGATCATAAGGTGCCCCAGGCAGCAATAGACCCTTGGAGACAAGTCCGCTGGAGGAAGATGTATTGGATCGCAACGCAATTTGAGTGTTATCGTCATTAGGAGGCCCTGAATGTTACAATTAACTATCAGTTTTACGTCGGATATGAAAATCTAGACTCACAGGAGACGGACCAAATGGTGCCCGAGGCAGCAATATCCCCTTGGAGACAAGTAGGCTGAAGTACGATGTATTGAATCTCGACGCAATTTGAGTGTTCCATCGTCATTAGGAGGCGCTGAACGTTACAATTAACTAAAAGGTATGCACCGGGTTCGAAAACCTACACTCACAGGAGAACGACCATAATGTGCCCGAGGCAGCAATAGACCCTTGTAGACAAGTCGGCTGGAGGACGATGTATTGGATCGCGACGCAATTTGAGTGTTCCATCGTAATTAGGAGGCCTGAATGATACAATTAACTATCAATTTTTCGTTTTATTCGAAAATCTAGACTCACTGGAGACGGAGCATGAGGTGCCGGTGCAGCAATATCCCCTTGGATACCAGTCCGCTGGAGGACGATGTATTGATTCGCGACGCAATTTGAGTGCTCAGTCGTCCTTAGGAGGCCCTGAGCGTTAAAATTAACTATCAGTTTTGCGTCGGATTCGAAAATGTAGAATTACCAGAGACATTCCATATGGTGCCCGAGGCACCGTTATCCCCTTGGAGACAAGTCGAGTGGAGGACGATGTATTGAATCTCGACGCAATTTATGTGTTCCTTCACCATTAAAAGGCCTTGAACGTTACAATTAACTATCATTTTAGCGTCGGATTCGAAAATCTACTCAAAGGCGAAGGACCATATGGTGCCCGAGACAGCAATATCCCCTTAATACAAGTCGGCTGGCGGTCGATGTATTGAATCTCGACGCAATTTGAGTGTTCTATCGTCATTAGGAGGCCCTGAACGTTACAATTAACAATCAGTTTTGCGTCGGATTCGAAAATCTAGACTCACAGGAGAACGACCATAAGTTGCCCGAATCAGCAATAGTCCCTTGGGGGCAAGTCGGGTGTAGGACGATGTATTGAATCTCGACGCAATTTGAGTGTTCCATCGTCATTAGGAGGCCATGAACGTTACAATTAACAATCAGTTTTGCGTCGGATTCGAAAATCTAGACTCACAGGAGAACGACCATAAGTTGCCCGAAACAGCAATAGACCCTTGGGGGCAAGTCGGCTGTAGGACGATGTATTGAATCTCGACGCAATTTGAGTGTTCCATCGTCATTAGGAGGCCCTGAACGTTACAATGAACTGTCAGTTTTGCGTCGGATTCGAAAATCTAGACTCACAGGAGAACGATCATAAGGTGCCCCAGGCAGCAATAGACCCTTGGAGACAAGTCCGCTGGAGGAAGATGTATTGGATCGCAACGCAATTTGAGTGTTATCGTCATTAGGAGGCCCTGAATGTTACAATTAACTATCAGTTTTACGTCGGATACGAAAATCTAGACTCACTGGCGACGGACCATAAGGGGCCCGAGGCATCAATATCCCCTTGGAGACCAGTCCGCTGGAGGACGATGTAATGAATCGCGACGCAATTTCATTGCTCCATCGTCATTAGGAGGCCCTGATCGTTACAATTAACTATCAGTTTTGCGTCTGATTCGAAAATGTAGAATCACAGGAGACAGACGATATGATGCCCGAGGCAACGATATCCGCTTGGAGACAAGTCGGCTGGAGGACGATGTATTGAATCTCGACGCAATTTGAGTGTTCCATCGTCATTAGGAGGACTTGAACGTTGCAATGAACCATCTATTTTGCGTCGTATTCGAAAATCTAGACCCATAGGAGCACGACCATAAGGTTCCACAGGCAACAATAGACCCTTGGAGGCAAGTCGGCTGGAGGACGATGTATTGAATCTCGACGCAACTTGAGTGATCCATCGTCATTAGGGGGCCCTGAAAGTTACAATTAACTATCAGTTTTGCGTCAGATTCGAAAATCTAGACTCACAGGAGACGGACCAAATGGTGCCCGAGGCAGCAATATCCCCTTGGAGACAAGTAGGCTGAAGTACGATGTATTGAATCTCGACGCAATTTGAGTGTTCCATCGTCATTAGGAGGCGCTGAACGTTACAATTAACTATAAGTTATGCACCGGGTTCGAAAACCTACACTCACAGGAGGACGACCATAATGTGCCCGAGGCAGCAATAGACCCTTGTAGACAAGTCGGCTGGAGGACGATGTATTGGATCGCGACGCAATTTGAGTGTTCCATCGTAATTAGGAGGCCTGAATGTTACAATTAACTATCAATTTTTCGTTTTATTCGAAAATCTAGACTCACTGGAGACGGAGCATAAGGTGCCGGTGCAGCAATTCCCCTTGGATACCAGTCCGCTGGAGGACGATGTATTGATTCGCGAGGCAATTTGAGTGCTCAGTCGTCATTAGGAGGCCCTGAGCGTTAAAATTAACTATCAGTTTTGCGTCGGATTCGAAAATGTAGAATTACCAGAGACATTCCATATGGTGCCCGAGGCACCGTTATCCCCTTGGAGAACAGTCGAGTGGAGGACGATGTATTGAATCTCGACGCAATTTGAGTGTTCCATCGTCAATAGGAGGCGCTCAACGTTACAATTAACTATAAGTTATGCACCGGGTTCGAAAACCTAGACTCACAGGAGAACGACCGTAAGGTGCCCGAGGCAGCAATAGACTCTTGGGGACAAGTCGGCTGGAGGACCATGTATTGAATCTCGACGCAATTTGTGTGTTCCTTCATCATTAGGAGGCCGTGAACGTTGCAAATAACAATCAGTTTTGCGTCGGATTCGAAAATCTAGACTCCCAGGAGAACGACCATAAGTTGCCCGAGACAGCAATAGACCCTTGGGGGCAAGTCGGCTGTAGGACGATGTATTGAATCTCGACGCAATTTGAGTGTTCCATCGTCATTAGGAGGCACTGAACGTTACAATTAACTATCATTTTAGCGTCGGATTCGAAAATCTGCTCACAGGCGGAGGACCATATGGTGCCCTAGACAGCAATATCCCCTTGGATACAAGTCGGCTGGCAGACGATGTATTGAATCTCGACGCAATTTGAGTGTTCAATCGTCATTAGGAGGCCCTGAACGTTGCAATCAACAATCAGTTTTGCGTCGGATTCGAAAATCTAGACTCACAGGAGAACGACCATAAGTTGCCCGAGGCAGCAATAGACCCTTGGGGGCAAGTCGGCTGTAGGACGATGTATTGAATCTCGACGCAATTTGAGTGTTCCATGGTCATTAGGAGGCGCTGAACGTTACAATTAACTATCATTTTTGCGTCGGATTCGAAAATCTAGACTCACAGGAGACGGACCATATGGTGCCCGAGGCAGCAATGTCCCCTTGGAGACAAGTCGGCTGGAGGCCGATGTATTGAATCTCGACGCAATTTGAGTGTTCCATCGTCATTAGGAGGCCCTAACCGTTACAATTAACTATCAGTTTACCGTCGGATTCTAAAATCTAGACTCACAGGAGAGCGACCATAAGGTGCCCGAGGCAGCAATAGTCCCTTGGAGACAAGTCGGCTGAATGACGATGTATTGAATCTGGACGCAATTTGAGTGTTCCATCGTCATTAGGAGGCCCTGAACGTTACAATGAACTGACACTTTTGCGTCGGATTCGAAAATCTAGACTCACAGGAGAACGATCATAAGGTGCCCGAGGCAGCAATAGACCATTGGAGACAAGTCCGCTGGAGGAAGATGTATTGGATCGCAACGCAATTTCAGTGTTATCGTCATTAGGAGGCCCTGAATGTTACAATGATACGAAAATCTAGACTCACTGGCGATGGACCATAAGGGGCCCGAGGAAGCAATATCCCCTTGGAGGCCAGTCCGCTGGAGGACGATGTATTGAATCTCGACGCAATTTGAGTGTTCCATCGTCATTAGGAGGCCCTGAACGTTACAATTAACTATCAGTTATGCGTCGGATTCGAAAATCTAGACTCACAGGAGACCGACCACAAGGTGCCCGACGCAGCAATAGACCCTTGGAGACAAGTGGGCTGGAGGACGATGTATTGAATTTCGACGCAATTTGAGTCTTCCATCGTCATTAGCAGGCTCTGAACCTTACAATGAACTATAATTTTTGCGTCGGATCCGAAAATCTAGACTCACAGGAGACGGACCACATGGAGCCCGAGGCAGCAATATCCCCTTGTAGACAAGTCGGCAGGAGGAAGATATATGGAATCTCGACGCAATTTGAGTGTTCCATCGTCATTAGGAGGCCCTGAACGTTATACTTAACTATCAGTTTAGCGTCGAATTCTAAAATCTAGTGTCACAGGAGAGCGACCATAAGGTGCCCGAGGCAGCAATAGTCCCTGGGAGACAACTCGGCTGAATAACGATGTATTGAATCTCGACGCAATTTGAGTGTTCCATCGTCATTAGGAGGCGCTGAACGTTACAATTAACTATAAGTTATGCGCCGGATTCGAAAACCTAGACTCACAGGAGAACGACCATAAGGTGCCCGACGCAGCAATAGACCCTTGGAGACAAGTGGGCTGGAGGACGATGTATTGGATCGCGACGTAATTTGAGTGTTCCATCGTAATTAGGAGGCCTGAATGTTACAATTAGCTATCAGTTTTTCGTCGGATTCGAAAATCTAGACTCACTGGAGGCGGACCATAAGCTGCCGGTGCAGCAAAATCCCCTTGGATACCAGTCCGCCGGAGGACGATGTATTGATTCGCGACGCAATTTGAGTGCTCAGTCGTCATTAGGAGGCCCTGAGCGTTACAATTAACTATCAGTTTTGCGTCGGATTCGAAAATGTATAATTACCAGAGACATTCCATATGGTGCCCGAGGCACCGTTATCCCCTTGGAGACAAGTCGGCTGGAGGACGATGTATTGAATCTCGACGCAATTTGAGTGTTCCATCGTCATTAGGAGGCGCTGAACGTTACAATTAACTATAAGTTATGCACCGGGTTCGAAAACCTAGACTCACAGGAGAACGACCATGAGGTGCCCGAGGCAGCAATAGACCATTGCAGACAAGTCGGCTGGATGACGATGTATTGAATCTCGACGCAATTTGTGTGTTCCTTCATCATTAGGAGGCCGTGAACGTTACAATTAACTGTTATTTTAGCGTCGGATTCGAAAATCTGCTCACAGGCGAGGGACCATATGGTGCCCGAGACAACTATATCCCCTTGGATACAAGTCGGCTGGCGGACGATGTATTGAATCTCGACGCAATTTGAGTTTTCAATCGTCATTAGGAGGCCCTGAACGTTGCAATTAACAATCAGTTTTGCGTCGGATTCGAAAATCTAGACTCACAGGAGAACGACCATAAGTTGCCCGAGGCAGCAATAGACCCTTGGGGGCAAGTCGGCTGTAGGACGATGAATTGAATCTCGACGCAATTTGAGTGTTCCATCGTCATTAGGAGGCCCTGAACGTTACAATTAACTATCAGTTTCGAGTCGGATTCGAAAATCTAGACTCACAGGAGCCGGACCATATGGTGCCCGAGGCAGCAATGTCCCCTTGGAGACAAGTCGGCTGGAGGCCGATGTATTGAATCTCGACGCAATTTGAGTGTTCCATCGTCATTAGGAGGCCCTGAACGTTACAATTAACTATCAGTTTAGCGTCGGATTCAAAAATCTAGACTCACAGGAGAACGATCATAAGGTGTCCGAGGCAGCAATATCCCCTTGGAGACCAGTCCGCTGGAGGGCGATGTATTGAATCGCGACGCAATTTGTTTGCTCCATCGTCATTAGGAGGCCCTGATCGTTACAATTAACTCTCAGTTTTGCGTCGGATTTGAAAATGTAGAATCACAGGAGACAGACGACATGATGCCCGAGGCAGCGATATCCCGTTGGAGAAAAGTCGGCTGGAGGACGATGTATTGAATCTCGACGCAATTTGAGTGTTCCATCGTCATTAGGAGGCCCTGAACGTTATACTTAACTATCAGTTTAGCGTCGGATTCTAAAATCTAGTGTCACAGGAGAGCGACCATAAGGTGCCCGAGGCAGCAACAGTCCCTGGGAGACAAGTCGGCTGAATAACGATGAATTGAATCTCGACGCAATTTGAGTGTTCCATCGTCATTAGGAGGCCCTGAACGTTACAATTAACTATCAGTTTCGAGTCGGATTCGAAAATCTAGACTCACAGGAGAACGACCATAAGTTGCCCGAGGCAGCAATAGACCCTTGGGGGCAAGTCGGCTGTAGGACGATGTATTGAATGTCGACGCAATTTGAGTGTTCCATCGTCATTAGGAGTCCCTGAACGTTACAATTAACTATCAGTTTAGCGTCGGATTCTAAAATCTAGACTCACAGGAGAGCGACCATAAGGTGCCCGAGGCAGCAATATCCCCTTGGAGACCAGTCCGCTGGAGGACGAAGTATTGAATCGCGACGCAATTTGATTGCTCCATCGTCATTAGGAGTACCTGAACGTTACAATTAACTATCAGTTTTGCGTCGGATTCGAAAATGTAGAATCACAGGAGACAGACGATATGATGCCCGAGGCAGCGATATCCCCTTGGAGGCAAGTCGGCTGGAGGACGATGTATTGAATCTCGACGCAATTTGAGTGTTCCATCGTCATTAGCAGGCCCTGAACGTTACAATGAACCATCTGTTTTGCGTCGTATTCGAAAATCTAGACCCATAGGAGCACGACCATAACGTGCCACAGGCAACAATAGACCCTTGGAGGCAAGTCGGCTGGAGGACGATGTATTGATTCTCGACGCAATTTGAGTGTTCCATCGTCATTAGGAGGCCCTGAACGTTACAATTAACTATCAGTTTCGCGTCGGATTCGAAAATCTAGACTCACTGGAGGAGGATCATATGGTGACTGAGGCAGCAATATTACCTTGGAGACTACCTGGTTGGAGGACGATGTATTGAATCTCGACGCAATTACAGTGTTCCATCGTCATTAGGAGGCGCTGAACGTTACAATTAACTATCCGTTATGCGTCGTATTCGAAAATCTAGACTCACAGGAGACCGACCATAAGGTGCCCAAGCCAGTAATAGACCCTTGAAAACTAGGCCGACGTATTGAATCTCGAAGCAATTGCAGTGTTCCATCGTCATTAGGAGGCCCTGAAAGTTACAATTAACTATCACTTTTGCGTCGGATTCGAAAATCTAGACTCACAGGAGAACGACCATAAGCTGCCCTAGGCAGCAATAGACTGTTGTAGACAAGTCCGCTGAAGGACGATGTATTGAATCTGGACGCAATTTGAGTGTTACATCGTCATTAGGTGACCCTGAACGTTACAATTAACTATCAGTTTCGCGTCGGATTCGAAAATCTAGACCCACAAGAGACGGACCATATGGTGCCCGAGGCAGCAATATCCCATTGGAGACAAGTAGGCTGGAGGACGATGTATTGAATCTCGACGCAATTTGAGTGTTCCATCGTCATTGGGAGGCACTGAACGTTACAATGAACTATAATTTTTGCGTCGGATTAGAAAATCTAGACTCGCAGGAGACGGACCACATGGAGCCCGAGGCAGCAATATCCCCTTGTAGACAAGTCGGCAGGAGGACGATGTATTGACTCTCGACGCAATTTGAGTGTTCCACCGTCATTAGGAGGCCCTGAAAGTTACAATGAACTGACAGTTTTACGTTGAATTCGAAAATCTAGACTCACAGGAGAACGATCATAAGAAGCCCCAGGCAGCAATAGACCCTTGGAGACAAGTTGGCTGGAGGACGATGTATTGGATCGCGTCGCAATTTGAGTGTTCCATCGTAATTAGGAGGCCTGAATGTTACAATTAACTATCAGTTTTTCGTCGGATTCGAAAATCTAGACTCACTGGAGACGGACCATGAGGTGCTGGGGCAACAATATCCCCTTGGAGACCAGTCCGCTGGAGGACGATGGATGGATTCGCGACGCAATTTGAGTGCTCAGTCGTCATTAGGAGGCCCTGATCGTTACAATTAACCATCAGTTTTGCGTCGGATTCGAAAATGTAGAATT